>NC_082644.1:11568999-11875249 GCF_028023285.1 Balaenoptera ricei
CCCCAGGGTGGCCTGGAGGCTCTTGACCGCTTCTGCCGTCTTGGCCGAGGTGGTGCGCAGGCTGCTGAAGAGCCGCGAGTAGTTCTGCCAGTCGGTGATCATCTTCTGGAGGGTCAGGGTCTCCTCATCTGTCTTCCGCCGGATCCCGTGGATCCACTCAGAAGTCTGCCCCACGGTGAAGTTGATCTGGTGCATCGCAGCCTTGACGTTGTAGCACTCCTGGGTGAGGTCCTTCAGAGAGAGGTCCAGGCCGGCTGTGGTGGCCTGCCAGCCTCTCACCTGGGCCAGGAAGAGCCCCAGAGACTGGTTGATCTGGTGGATAGAGAAGGAGCAATTGCCCATCTCCTGGGAGATCTGACCGCTGGTGGTGGAGAGCAGTTCGTGGGTCTGGGAGGTCTGGTCCAGCTGGACCTCCTGAGCCAGAAGCATCTTCTGAATTCCCTCCAGCTCCGCCTGCAGCTTTCTGATCTCTTGCCCCAGCTGCCCAGCCTCATGGCAGAAAGAGCAGTTGTTTGGGGCTTTCAGCTCTTCAGGAGAAAAGGACAACATTTTGAGTTGCTGAAGGATCACAGGACAAAGGTTGCTTCTTTAATATTTCAGAGCATAATGAATTGGCAAGTGGCTTTCCTAACCCTCTTCCTTTCCTAAGACCTGCTATGAAATCCTTTTTGGAAAAGTCTTGCCACCTCTATGCAATCTTATTTCTACCAAATGACTTTACTCTGACCTGAAATGTAGGCTTTAGGATATTTTCTCCATCTCACCACCAAATTCTTGAGAGTATGTAACTTCATAACTTCTCTGAGGTTGCCAAGAACCTCCCATTTACATTTTATTTTTAAAATGTCTCCCCACATTTTAATATTTGTGCTTATTTGAGCCTGTCACAAGCTCGTGGAGAAGAGGGTACAGGGATAGTTTCCCCCCGCGACTGATGAGAAACGAGTCTCAGAAAAGTGACTTGCCAAATGTCACTCAGCTAATTAGTGGCAGAATAGGACTTTCTCTTCCCACCAAGCAGACCCCCTCTAAACCCTTCTCTTATGGCTCCTTCTGTCTCATTCTCAGAACGAGAACGTCCCTTGTGAAAGCAAGAGATAAAGAGATAGTAAATTGTGCAAACTTTAAGGCAGTGATGAGGAAAGGGCCGACTTGTCAAGAGCATAGGGAAGATCTTAAAAATAATTTCAGATACGTGAAGATATTTGGCGAGTGGACTGCCTTCGGCTTGCTTCTCTACCTGGAGGCTCTGGCTAGATCCATGCCACTCACAGAACCCCCAGCCCCATTCCTGGGTGCATCCCAGGGTAGCAGCCCTCGTTGGCTGGATGCTCTCCAGCTGGACAGGGAGGCCGGGAGCCATGGCTGTCTTTCCCTCGTGCCTTGAAGCTTGGTGAAAGCTGCCCTGCTCCGGGGCACCATGGCATGGGGGGAACCCTGCCCCCCCACCTCCCATCAAGTAATATCGGCCTTCTGTCACGGTCATTAGCACATCTGGACACTGGACACTCACCCAGCCCTTGGAGATTTTCCTGCATGGACACAAGCTTCTTGTCATAAAGAGCCTGGGCCAGGGAGATGTCTTCTGAGAGAGAGTCCACTTTCCTGAAAACTGCAGGGGAAACAGAGATGAGAAAAGGGTCTTAGAGAAACAGCAGTCGTTTGTTAAGAAGACATTTTTATCAGCCCCTCTGCGGCCAAAACCATTCACTCTTCTGTGGGGCTTCCCAATGGCCAGAGTCTGTCACACATCTCTTAAAAATATATACTTGTGTATCTGTATATCTATAGACATAGATAGATATAATCTTTTTATATATCTCCCTTAAGTGTATATATGTGTTTATACGTATGTGGGTATATATGTACATATTAGAATATATAATAGTACCTAAATTATACATATACATATCTAATTTCCACCCCCCTCAGATTTTAGAACTAGGACCTGACCACAGGGTAGAATGGGGACAAATAAGAAAGAAATATAAAAATAAAAATGATTCTTAATCCTATCCATCTCCGTGCCTCCTTTGCCTCACCTGAGTCCCAGCTTTGTCTTTAATATCTAGTCCATTGGAGCAAACAAACCTACAGGCTTCCCTTTGTAAAAAAGCTTTTTTTTTTAACTCTGAAGCTAAGAATGGAATGAGATTGCAGTAAGAAACTTTCAAATTTGTTTTCACTTTTTAACCATAAATTGTGTTAGTATCCAGAAGGCAGAAGTTACCTGAAACTGGCAGCACGCCATCACCTGGGTCAGCCACCACAGTCATACAAACTGCTGAGGGTATGAGAACCACCAAACTTCAGATCCCTGCGCCTCGCCGGCAGTACCCTGACTTAGTAGGTCTGAGGGAGACCCAGGAATTTGCATCTTAACAAATCCTGGGGGCAACCCTGACGCGGGTACACATCCAGCCTCACTTTGAGAAACACAAAGGCCATGGAAAGGGCTTAGACATTGTCCGATCTGGTGATTTCAACCCTGGGTGTACACCAGAATCATCTGAAGAGCTTAACTACTGAATTAATTCCATTATCCAAGGCGGGGGGGCGCCCAGGCATCCACATTTTTTTTACAGCTCCCAGATGATTCTAATATGGGGCTGAAACTGAGAACTACTGTCTAGTCCTAGCCTCTCATTTACCAGCAGGAAAACAGAGGTCCTGAGAGGGGAAGTGCCTTGCTCAAGGCCACACAGCTAATTATTGACCAGAAGTTACGAGCTAATCTTTGCAGTTTGAATCAGGCACTAAGAGCCCCTAGTCAGGAAGATGCTGGTTCTGGTCCGTGAGCCACAGAGATCTGTGTTTGTCTTTGTAGGGGGTTTTGGCACTGAAAGGAGCCCTGATGAGAAACTCCCCCACAGCCCGGGGTGGAGAGCCCCGGACTAGCGGGTTGCTGCTGCCAGCCTGTGCTCACCCAGAGAGGCCAGCACGGCCACAGTCACCAGGAGGAGGGCCAGGAAGAGGTAAAGGATCCGCACCGATGTGTGCAAAGACAGGTTCTTCTGGCAGCGGCTGCAGCGGGGCCCCGGCCGGCCTGTGGAGAGGGGGGGACAAAAAAGAGGCCGGTGGCAGAGGCCGCGGCCTAAGGGTCAGTTCTCCTGCTCTGGCCTGTCTCACCCCATTTTGAACCAGCCTCCGAAAGGGAGCTGTCCTGGATCCTCACCTCTACCCACTTCACTGCCTTTTCTGGAGGTCCTAGAGCTTTTGCGAATAGGCAAGACCACAGTCAGGATCTTCAAAGTACACGGCCATCACACCATCATTCTGTCTCCGTGGCATCGTCATTCAGCCCATGGTGCAGGAAAGCACCTCTTCCCGAAACATCAGCCGTCCCCCAGGGCAGCCAGCCTCGTCTCACCGTTGGGTGACCAACTCCTCCCAGTTTGCCTAGGACTTTCCTGGACTTTAGCACTGAGAGTCTTCTGTTCTGGGAACTCCTTGCTATTGGGCAAACCAGGATGGTTTGCCAAGACTGTCTCAGTTTTAAAGCTGTAAGTCACACATCTTGGGAAACCCCTCAGTCCCAGGCCAACCAGAAGGTTGGTCCCCAAACTTTGCAGGTAACCAGAAGTTCTCCTGGAAGCCAAACGGATGATTCCAGTGTATCAGTTGGTCCTTGTTATAGAGGAAGGTTGGAAGAAGGTGTTCCTGGCGGCTCTGGGAGGTGGCCAGTGGCCAGCGGGAAAGCTGTGATCCTCACAGCTGTGAAAGTTCTAAGACGGATTCAACTTCAGCTGCACATGATGAGTACCAGGAATGTTTAAATACCCTGATACCCGTCCACGCTCCAGACCGAAAGAGATCAGAATTTCTAAGGGTCGGTCTCAGGCATCCCTGGGTGGTTACAATGCACAACCAAGATTGAGAACAGCTGCTCTAACCTATACTGAAACCCACCAAGAAGCCCTACTGCAAGTAACAGTTCAGAGGGCGTTGGTGTCTCAGATCAGCCACATGCTAAGCCGGTCCTGTGGGCCTGAGAAGGACGGGCCACTTGATGGGCATGGGATACAAGGAAGGGGACAGTTCTGGGCCAGCTGGAAGAGAGGCCCTGGGGGACATGGTCCCGGACAGGCCTGAGGAGGAGCCCTGGAGACAGATGTCACGTGTGTCAAACTCTGACTTCATCTGTACCGCGTAACCCGGGCCCATGCGATGCTTCCGGGGAGCAGCGGGGAAGGGACAGCCAGGACTTTGAAGCCATGCGGACAGACAAGTCTCTCCCCAGCCTGGGATCAGCCCGGAGCCCTTACCCTCCTGCGTGCACGGGAAGGACGGCATGTCCACGTCGTCGTCAGCTGCCAGCTCCTCCTCCGTGACACACAGCGCATCTCCGTCGCCGGCGGCCGACCTCACTGTGATGGAGCCAGAGCTGTCAGACCCAGGCTGGGGAGTCACATCCACCCCTCTCCAGCTGCCCCATTCTTTTACTGTCCCCACACCCTGCGCCCACCCCCGCCCCTGGGTCCAAGTCAGCCCACCTGAGCTCCAGGTGACCTGACAGCAAACAGAGCAAAGAAGGATGGAGGTCAGAAACAAGTGGCTGAGGAACTGGGAAGTCCCAACACCTCTGGGGGAGGAGAGTTCATGATCTCTGGCAAACTGGTAAAGACACACAGGCCAGCCCAGGTGCCTTCTCTATCTGTGCCTTGCTCAGACCCCTGGGGTGGAGTAAGAAGAGCTTGCTTGATCTGGCTCAGCACCCTTCCATTCCCTGACAGGTTGTAACGGAAGCAGGATTCTGCTTCTGCAGGGACAAGGGCGAATCTGGCCCCAGCACAGTCCCCACCAAGACTCTGCGTCCAGCCCAGCTGGGGGGCTTCGGAGAGGAGGAGCTGGCGGTGTGAGGACACGGGATGGGCACAGCCTCTGCCTCACACATTGCCTTGTGCAGGACGTGCCAGGGGGTGGAAGGGACCGTGGCAGGAACAGATCTCATGCGGGAAGGCTGATTCCATGCTCGTTCCCTGGGACCTAAGTGATGTATTCCCTCATTCCGAAGATTGCTCCCATTCCCCTAGACACTGCATATCCCTTCCTCCTTACAAGATCTGGTCTTTTTATGAATGATCAGAAGAAAGATGTCCAATATTGGCAGAATGAGCCGGACCTCCAAGTGGGTGTTTGAGAAATGAGGTGGTCTGCATCGAGCTGACCAGGGCTTTTGTGCTGGGAAGTCGGGGTGCAAGTTTATGATGACAACTAAATTGCTTGGGAGATAGTTGGTGGGGGGATTTTTTAAGCTACGTCTGAACATCCAGAGGCAATAAAAGAAAAGATTAATACATTTGACTACATGCTAGTAAAACAACACTTTTACATGGCCGTAAAAGCAAATGACAAACGGAGAAAATATCCACAACATACATCACAGATGAAGAGCTAATATACCAAATTTATAAAGAGCTTTTAAAAACTGAGGAAATAAAGGACCAAAAATCCTACAGAAAAATGAACAAAAGACCCGAACAGGCAATTACAAAAAGAGATATAAAAATGGCCCCTGAATAATTTAAAAGATGTTCAACTTTACTCATAAGATAAATGCAACTTAAAACTACACTGTGATAATATTTATCACCCATCTGATTGACAAAGATGCAGAGGACAATACATGTTGTTGGCCTAGGTGGTGGGGGGAGTTGGGGTCTGAATGCAAAATGGCCCCAAGCTTGTGGAGAGGGGGCTTAGCAGATGCATTTACCCTTCAACACAGCAATCACACTTTTATGAATTTGTCCAGAATATAGACCTCCAACAATCTGAAAATATATGTGACAAGGTTATTCATTACAGGATTACTTGTAATTACAAAATTTGGGAACTATCTAAACGTACAATATAGGAGATTGGTTAACATACGATGGTATGTATACACGCAATGGGGCTCAGTGCAACTACACAAATGAATAAGGAAATCTCTATTAACCGATGTGGAGTCATTTCCAGGAGATATTAAATGAAAACAGCAAAGGAGCACATATGGTATGTCACTTTTTTGTAAGAAAGAAGGGAAAATAAGAAAACACGCATATATCTGCTTATCGTTTAAAGAAGATAAACAGGAAGAGTAAACCGAAAAACAATGAAGTTGTTTTCTACAAGGGAAGGGGTGGGGGAAAGGGATATACGAAGGAGTCACAGTTCTCTGAATATAGTTTTTTGTATAGTTTGACTGCTGAAAACATGTTAATATTTTACATATTCAAAAAATTCAATTTTATTAATAAAAAATACTTGGAACCAAATAAGCCTTGCTTGCTTGAATGAATACAATAAACGTACTAAGTGGGGAAAAAAAGGAAAGAGGAACTAATCTAAGTAAATTATGACACAGTTTGGACTCTGTAATCTCAGTCTAGGATGTGATAATGTAGGATTGAGGAAGAAGTGCAAACAAATCTTGAACTTTTAAAGCAATTTTATTTCTTGGTGTAGCATGGGTAAAGCAATTCTGAACTTATTTTACATTAATTCAAGATTCAGCAAATAGAGTAAATGCATTGATGTGGTTTGGACCCAGGGTTCTCACTGTGAGAAAAGGGATACAGAAATATACAATGGGAGAGACAAATAAGAACCCCTTGGAGCTGGACTGAAATTTGAAGGTATCAGTGGGAATCAGTAATTTCTAAAATATGTTTATGTGTGTACATATTTATTTATGTTCATATATATGTATAGATGCATCTATATTTGTAGCTATGTGTATGCATATAACTTTGTTTGTTGAAAGGTCCAGGAAACAAAGACACCAAAATAGCACTGAACACCCCTAGCAATCCAGATGTTGGTCTCTAATACCATTTCCCACTAAAAAGAACCCGGGCTTCTTAAAGAAATGGCTGATTCTAGGGTTGGGGCAGAGGGTAGGTAGAAGATGAATCTAGAACATCTTGCTATTTCAGAAATTAAGGGAATGCTCAAAAAAAAAATGATAAGGACATATCAAAAAGAAATAGAAACCAGCCTGAAGATGCCCCCACTGGCCAAATCTGGAACAATTTGAGCACTAAAATAATTAAGTATAATAATGAAATTACAAGTCATTGAAAAAACAGGAATCCATACCAATGATAGACAGACAGACAGGTAGGGAGAAGGGAGGGCTCTTCTTACTGCTGGAGTTGGGAGATCAGCACTCTGCAGTCATCACGGTAAAGACCAGATCAGGCAAGAACCATCAGTGGATGCCACCTCTTGGGAAAATTTTGATGAAGAACAGCATATATGTATGCTTACGTGTAAGCCTTTACTCATGGCCTTAAACTGTCTGCTTACAGACTACTTATTAGTTGCAAGGGAGGAAAAAACCCAGTAATTATATAGTGGGGAAATCAGGCAACGCTGACCAGCGCACACCATCATTTACGTAACTTGCTGGCCAAGAGTGCATAACCACGATCGAATCATGAGGAAACATGAGAAAAACACAATGTAAGCACTGTATTTTAAAAAGTTGGGGGGGGGTGCTGTATTTTTCAAAAATATTAGAGTCAAAAAAGACAGTGAAAGGTGAAGAGACATGACAACCAAATGCAATCCTTAATGTTAAGCTAGAGCCTGTGCTAGAGGGAAAAGAAAATCCATCGAGGTTATTATTTGATCAACGAACATCGGAATACATATGGTATATTAGATAAAGAATTGAAGCACATTCATGAAGTTCATAATTGTACCCTGATCATATTCCTGTTCTTAGGAAATCCACACGGAAATTTCAGAAGTAAAGAACCATGATGTATGTAACTTACCCTCAAGAGCTTCAGAAAAAAATTATGTGTTTGTGTGCATATGCAATAAGTGTGTGTATGAATAATACTGCAGTGAAAATCCTTATACGTAAAATGTTATGCACATATAGGACTTTCTTTAGACAGTTCTCTAAAAGTGAATTGACTGGATCAGATTGTAAGAACATTTTAATGTTCTGGAAACAAATGAACAGACTGACACCTAGAAAGGGCATACAAATTACACTTCCACCCACATAGCATATGAATATATACTGATATACTAGTCCCTCCCACAATGAGTCTCATAAAAAATAAATGTCTTTATGAGTTTAACTCAAAGAATCTCCGTATTTTATTTTGCACATTTAAGAATTATTAGTGAAATGGAACATTTTCAAGTGCTTACTAACCATGCCTTTCCATGAATTAACTATATGTAGCCTTTGCCCATTTTTCTGTTGAACTGTTGATTTTTCTTTTCACAGAAGGTTTTGATGAGAACATAACCTATCATCATGTGTCTTGCAGATGTTTCGATATATTTATTTCCGAAAATTGTTAAAGCTTGTGTGTGCACAGTTTTGGGGCCACCATAATGCACTCCAGGGGGAGGGAGAGGGTGGGGAGGTGTGGAAAGGCATTCATATTGTAGCCCCTGATTAAACAGTGGATCCTGAGGGGTCTGTGTTCAAGACTCTTTCTTCCAGAGGGCATTTCCTAGACTTTTGCCAGGTGCCAGGGGAGCTACCGATCTGGGACCACTGCAGTTTGATTCCTTAGATTGGATCACCCAAGTGTGCACATAGAATATATACTAGATCCCCAGACCAGTTGAGGGCAAGGCTGTGTTAACCCAGCACCGCCGCTTTCCCCTCACGCGGACTGTCTGGAGATATCCCATTTCCTTGTCAGCTCTCTAGCAGGTAGATTTCGCATCTAGCCTCTTTCCCTTCCCCTCCCCCCTTTTCAAGGAGCAGACTGGCTGGGGTGAGACTCAAGATCGTTAACCACAGGTTTGGGCGCTGACCAAACAGTAGGAAGACCGTGGCCCATCAGAAAACACTGGGGCCAAAAAAACTAAATAACCTCAACCAGAATGGCTGTCCCAGGGTGACAGCACCTGGAAGCAGCATCTTCTAGGGTTGGAGTTTTATGCTGGGAGGTCTTTGGTTCAGCAAAGGTCCACAGGTGCCCCTTGGGCCTCTCACAGCCTTGTCTCCTCCTGCACCCAAGACTAGAGATTCCTAACATCCAGCTCCTGCATTTGTGGACTCGTTTGGTTTCAGTTCCTAATTTTAAGGGGTTTTTTTTGGCTTGGTCCCTAGGGATTTCCCCTGTTTTCTTTCAGCTCTAGCTATGCATTTAGCAGTTTGCTTGTAGTTTATCAGGCACTTAAACTTTATAACCCAGGAATATTTTAAGTTGGTAATGCTCGAAGTAGAAGCTCCAATTTTTGTTTTTCTTTGTTCCCTTTTTTAAAGTGATGAAGGGTTGGATCTTGCCTTCGGGCAATCTTCACAACGATGCTATAAACTTTAGAGTCGAAAGTACCACTCTCATAGGCAAAAAGACTGAGGTTCAGAGAAGTTACAGTGTTGCTTAACAGCACCCAGGATATGTGGTGAAGCTGAGA
This sequence comes from Balaenoptera ricei, assembly GCF_028023285.1. NCBI lineage: Eukaryota > Metazoa > Chordata > Mammalia > Artiodactyla > Balaenopteridae > Balaenoptera > Balaenoptera ricei. The sequence goes on from NC_082644.1 coordinate 11,578,381, forward strand.
CCTGAACTCAGAAGTCTTCTCTACCGCACCCACTCCCCCGTCAGAGTAACAAGCCAAGGTCCTACAAATGCTAAGAATCCTTGCTCCTGTGACTACGAGGTGAGCGGGTAGAAATGAAGGGGGCTGGGCCCAGGGCTGGGCATGGTTCTCAGGCTCTCTGACAATGACCCGGAAGCAGCCTCATTTCCCAAGTGCTGTGCTGTCGTGACCACTGTGACCTACCCGGGAGCCAAGAGGCAGAGTGGGCAAGGAGTGCCCGATAAGTGAGGGTAGCCCTGAACGGGCTCAGTCGGGGAGGGACTGTGGGCAGCCCCAAATTAAAGATGCCATCATCACTGCCATGAAAGCCCTCTGCTTGTCCTCCAGGTCATGACTACATGTCACCTCCTAGCAGTCTTCCTCGAGCTCCCAGACTGGAGGAAGTCTCTTGTTTGTTACATATTCTCCCACGTGGTCTGTATTTGCCCTTTGTGGAATGCAGTATACCTGTTATTATTTATCCAACAGCTCTCTTCCTCAGTGTTTAAGATCTGAGCGTGGGGACTGTGTCTGTCTTTTTCTCTGCTTTACCCAAAGCCCCTAGCACAGGGATTGGCACAGAGAAGTGCTCAACAAACACAATTTTGCATGGGACTATGAATGGTTTTGTGTTACCCTTCCTGGAAGGGGGTCTATGCCTGCATGTGTAATCACGGAGAAGCCTGGTGCAAAGACCAAGGTCAGCCCCCCACCCTCAGAGATTCTGAGTTAATGCGGGGGGAAGGCAGAGACCTGGGTTCATACCCTTTATCCCCACAACTAGCCTGACAGAGAGAGACAGGGTAAGAAGTTATTCTCCCAGTTTTACAGATGGGGAAGCTGAGTTAGGGGGAGGAGGGTTAACTTTGAATGCCTGGCTAAAGCCACAGGGACAGCTAGTGATGAGACAGGCTGGGACCTGGGACCTGGGACCCTTTGCTGCAGGGCTTGCACCTGGACAAAAACGTCTCCTCGAGCAATAACATACAAAGAAACTATAAGGGTCTAAAAATAACTGCGTGCATGCACAGTTGTTGCAAATTATGGACAAAAAGATACCGAAGACCAAAAAAAAACCCCAACTGCCACTTCTGAAGAGCCGGAAGCAAAAACAGGGTGTCGGGAGCAAAAGCAGGGTACTGTGCATGCCCCCTGCACGCAACACCAACCTAAGGGGTGGGCAAAACTCCTAAGCCGCCCCTCCGGCCAGACCCCTGGACACACCCCTACCCTCACCCCATCTAAGGGACCAGCTCACACCCCTTCCCCGTCGCGGAGCAAGCAAGGAAACCTTTTGTTTCAGGGGCCCCAGTAAAGCCTTGCCTGAATTTCTTGTCTGGCCTCTGATCAATTTCTATTGACTGGGGAAGGCCAAGACCCCTGATCTGTAAGAGTGGCAAAGGCTCCTGAATTTTATGCTTGAGTTTCCTCTCCACAGTAACAAACTGCAGGTAGCTTCTGTCTGATACAGTTAGTGTGTTCTCGTGTGTGTGTGTGTGTGTGTGTGTGTGTGTGTGTGTGTGTGTGCACGCTTTGGAGGAGGATGGGTACAGAAGCAGAAGGAAGGCTGACATGACTGGTACCCTTTATACGTATCCTAAGAAATCAACCCCTTGAGCCCCGCTTTGTGTCTCAGGCTGCTACCCTATCATCAGTCTGCCGATAGTTTAAGAGGATAACATTGCCTGGGACGTTACCAGGACTGCCATCGCTTCCCCATAAACGAGCGCCTCAGGCGGGGCGGTGCCTTCTGTGCTGTGTCAGACCAAACCCTCACCCTAACTAGCGGCACCCTCTCACCCCCGGATGATTTCAGCCAGAACCACGCTGTGGGCTGTCGGATTTACAGCAGCCCCGGGGGCCCCTCGGGGAGGTATTCCTTCCACTCATTGGAGCAGAGACACCTCCTAGGCCTTCGTGCCTGTGTTTCTCGTCTCTCTCCACCCCTGGTGGTGCTTCCGTGCCCGCCCCTGTGACTAGGCCTCCTCCCTCTTCTGGCTCCAGGGTCAATTTCATCACTTTGCTGTTTACAGCCTTTGCAGGGAATCTGGGAAGACTTAAATCAAGCAAGATGGACGGACACCAACCTTCAGCAAACACCCCCTAGGAGAGCACACAGCTCTGTCATAACTCTGCTCTCCCACTGAGAGCCCCTAGATTGGCAGTCATTAGCAAGTGGGAATTCACCGAGACCCGTCTGATACTTTGCAGAGCCGCCAGCGGGAAGGGGAATGGTGGCCAGCACGATCTCAGCTCTCTTTAGATGAGGGGCTTCGCAAATGTTTGGCCCTATTCCCTTTTTCCCTTTGCTGACATCACAGCTCCATAACTCACAGCCCCACCTCTCCCCGCCGCCCCTGCTCCCCGGGTCCCATCCCCAAAGAGATCTTCTCTTTCTAATCCTTCCAACTTCCTGTTTACTAGCGCTGAGCCACGGACCCTGGGGACCCCTAATTTACCTATGTCTGGAACGCTATAGCAACTGTTCCACTTCAGCCTTGTTCATCTGAATGAGGACATAATCCAAAGCTTTGTGAGGCTCTTAGAAGCCAAACCCTGTGCAAGCATGGACTCATTATACTCACATTACACCAAGACTGAGCCAGTCAGAGGAAGGATGAGGAAACAGACATAAAGAATTGAGAAGAGCTGGGCCTGAGGACACAGAGGCTATGACTGATTAGAGGCTGATTGATGAGACAGGATCTGTACTCTCCCCTTGCACTGGACCAAGTGGGGTCAGCGGAGACAGGAAAAGAATTTTCCACCCCCCTCCACATCTCCCATGCTGCTTGTTCCCATGCCTTTTGGGGCCATGGGACTTAGTGTTGGGTGCCCCAGCTTTCCAGAGCTTTCAGAGAGAAGAAGTGGGAAGGGAACTTACAAGTCACAGAGCCCACCTGTCATGTTACAAAGGCTGGCAGAGGTTAAGTGATCCGTCAGCTAGTTAGAGGTTCTGAAATGCCCAGGGATCTGAAGCAAGATGCAAATACACATACAGAGTGCTTGCAGAGTTACACACACCCAGCGCAGACAGGCCACAGAGCCCGGAAAGGCCTCTTCCATCCAGGCTCAGCATCTGTTTACACGTCTGGCCTGCCAGTGGTTTGTCATCCCCATGAGGTCAGGAAATCTCCCCTCAGCCTCTTTCAGCACAGGGCTGACCTCATAGTGGGTGTTCAAAAAAGATGGGTTTACTGACCTTTTGAGAAGGTCTGCATCCTTAGTTAATTGTTAACTTCTGCCCTTTTAATTAAGAGCTCAGTTTTACTAAAAAAAAAAAAAAAAAAAAAGATTAATGATTTAAAATATGGGTTAAATATGGTTTATTCTTAGAGTTCTCCATGGCTAGGGAGTGTTGGGGAGTTCTGATGCATTGAGGATATGCAAAGGCTTAAAGCAGCAGAAACTTAAAATGAATACACAGGGAGGGGCCTAATGTTTGGATTGAAAAGGAATGAAAGGGTAGGTTGGGGGCAGTGCAGCAAAATTTAGAATCTTCTTCCCCTGCCTTTCTCAGAGCTGGAACAAGGGATATGATTTTCCTCTCCTAAAGCTAAAAGGCCTCCCTTTTTTGGGGGGGTGGGTGGTGGTTAATTTTTTCCATCAGTGTCCAGTTAATCACTTGAGAATACCACCAGCATTTTTATGGCCCTCTCAGATCAGGCTGTGGTTCTTTCCTGCATCATAAATAAACCATCCATGAAACTGAGCACCTCCTGACATGCTGAAAACTGAGAAGCACCTGCGTGTCAGTGTGAGCTGCCAGGTGCCCGGAATGGTTGAAGATGTTGCCACAGTTGTCTGAAAAGAGGCCACCTTTCCAGGAAGGCAGAAGTAGCCTCTGTTGCCTTCTCTCTGTCTCTCTGTTTGTACTCTTCTTTTTTTTCATTTTGCTGATTCCAGGAGAAAGGCCACTGGGACAGGAGGGGGTGGGCTTGGGAAAGGGCACCGGCAAAGCTAGGCTAATGCCTGGAACCTTAAGTATTCAGGAAAACCCCTCTCTTGAGACAAGCTTGGGACAGCCAGCTACTCTGGGTAGCAAACATCGAAGACTCTGTGAGCCAGTTTCAGCCTCCCCTGTCCCAGAGGCCCCAAGGGATTGGAGCTGTCGTGAGGGAGTGTCTTATCCGTGTCATGAAGAAGCCCAGCCCATGAATGACCTACCAAAGGCACAGCTGGACCCCACTCTTCAGCTAGCAATCTCTACCCAAATTCCAGGCAGTGAATTAAAAAAAAAAAAAAAAATTAGCCTTCAAAGACAGCGCTGCAAGCCCAGACTCATAAAGTAGTGGCAGCCACTGAAGACTTGAAAGAACCTCTGTTTCTCCCATACCTACGGTCATATTCTCCAACTCAAATATCAGAAAGGCAGCCACAAGGGAACTCCCTTGTTTTTTTCAAGCCTCAGCTGCCACAGAGCCACGTTGTAGAGAGTTTGATTTGAAGGTGCCAGAGTCGGCACATGGCTGGGCATGACTTCTGGCTCTGCTGGGGCTGAGCCGGGTTCACTTGTCCCTCTGGAGGTGGAAAATAGCCCCGACCTGTTAACCAACTGCTAACTCAACTGTGGTCGCAGAATTCAGCTTTTGGTTGACTGAAAATGTGGTGCTGATTCACTCTTTAGCCTTTCAGGGACTGCAATCTTCCATCAGCGTCAGCAAGGGGGAGAGATTCGAGGAACTGAATAAAAGGTCTTTCTTTGGGAACTTCAAGGAACATATTTTGATGATTATATTCTATGGAGTTCACAGAGTGGGTTTTCAAAACAGCCAATTGGGTCAGTAAAAATAAAGATTTCGGAGTCTTCTCAGGAGCCAATGCTATATTTAAAGTTGCAGAATAATTGTAGTTCATGGTCGGAGAATGCTATAATTAAGGTGGTAAAATTGTTTTCATTGGAACCCTTCTGCCATGACCCCCTCCCCACAGGCTTCCGCTGCGGGTACGTTTATGTTCGGATGGGAATCAGTCTGTCCCTCTCTGCTCTGATGATCTGGTCCTTCCCTTTCAGATTCTCCTGCTCGGCAAGGTGTCATGATTTGCTCCCCTGTGACAGTCACCTCTTTTCTGATCCTTCATTCCTAAAATCCACATTCGATGCTCTTGGGACAGGCATTTCCTCTCCTTGCTGCCACCTCTGCCTGCATCCTCAGGGCCAGCCCGCAGCCCCCAGCATCTGCTGCCTTCCACAGTTCCTGTAACCACAGAGGTTGTGGGCAATCTCCCTCTTTATCCTAAATGACTTTCCTCCCCTTTCTTGCCCTCAGTATTCTAACTGGGGCACTCTTGGCATTTGAGTGGCACAGGTCTCCATTAGACAGGATTTACCCACGCCGAGCAGACATCTGGCGTTCTGACCCACTGAATGCCAGTAGCAATCCCTGGTTATCTGCGGTAACTCCAAATGCCAACCCGTACTCGTGGGTTCCACATCCGCGGATTCAACCAACCGCGGTTAGAAAATATTCGGAAAAAAATTTCCAGAAAGTTCCAAAAAGCAAAACTTGAACTTGCTGAGTGACCAGCAACTATTTACATAGCATTTACAGTGTATTTACAACTATTTACATTTACACTGGCATTTACAGTGTATTAGGTGTAATAACTAATCTAGAGATGATTTAAAGTATATGGGAAGATGTGTGTGGGTTATATGCAAATACAATGCCATTTTATATAAGGGACTTGAGTATCCTTGGATTTTGGTATCCATGGGGGACCCTGGAACCAATCCCCCGCAGATACAGAGGGATGACTGTACCCCTTCAAGGGGTTGTATAGCCTCTATTTGAGAAGAGAACCCCAGCTATTCACTCAGTACAACAGACCTTAACCCTCCCCCATCACATACACAATGGTCTCCTTTGTGGAGACAGGAGCTCCTCCATCGCTCCTGAACCCCACAAACCCAGTAGGGTGGGAGGGGTGGGACTCATGAGTTTCTTGATCTTGATTGTTACCTCTGGGCCTTCAAACCCCTCACTCTCTGCTTTTCACCACTTCCAGTCATGTGTTCCCTAGCAGGGGGATTCCCCTTCCCCTCTCTGGGCTCCGTGTGCAAAATAGTGAGAACACCATCTACTGCACAGGGCTGCTGTGAAAATGAGACAACATACAAAAAGTACCTGGTACATAGTAAATACTTGATAAATGGTAGCAACAGCCATTTTTATTAGGATTGTTTTTCTATCCCGCTTGAATTGCTGCTGTCATTTATCTCTCTTTCCTAATGCCTGTCACTCTCAGGACCAATTTTCAACTTTCAAGAAGTTCAGTTCTCAAAAACACGTCCTACAGAGCACTAGTTCAAAATATTCTTTGTGAAAAGGGGTTCTTTGATCAAGTAAATCTGGAAAATGCTGCATTTTCCATCACCATCTCGAGACTCACATTAACATAGTACAAATTTTGAAAAGTTCTGCAAAAAAGAAAAAAAGTCCACCTGAATCTGTGTTTAATTCTGTGTTTCACAAACTTATTTCACCATAGAATTTCTTGCCATTCTTGAAAACAATGATCTATTAAATCCAATGGAACTGGTAGTCAGAGGTGCACCCACTTTGGGGAATACTGTTCTGGATAAGTACATCACCTGGATTTGATGATTTCTTCATCCTGTCTCCCGCCACCAGCTTTAATGGAGGGAACATGTTGAAAGCCCACTGGGTCTCTAGACCACAGGGCTCCTTGACCTGGAATCTGTAGGTCTCATCTCCACGTTGGCCACAGCTCAGCCTGCACACCCTCTGGGGTAAACCTCACTGCTGTTCTGTCTGCATGATCGCAAGCTCCTTTCTTGCTCCCTCTCCCGCTGTTTTTCCTAATCCCCTGCACTAAGTCTTTATACTCCTGCTTCTCCCAGGCAATCAGTCTGGCCCCCAGGATCACCTGCGGCTCCCGGGAGCCTTTAGCTTTCTCTCCTGGCCCTGGTGCCTTTCACTCCCCAGCCCTTTCTCTCTGCACTGCACTGGGGACCCAGCTCCGTGGGGGCATGTCAGACACTGGTGTGGCTCTGTCCCCGGTCAAATCTTCCCATCTGCATCCTCATCCACTATTCCTCTTCTTCTCAGCCCACCTCATTCTCCAAAGATGAGCTCACTACCTCCCTTTCTGAAAAGATCAAACCCATTAGGTTTAAGCTCTTCGTCTTGCCCTAACTTCCTCCAGGTGCCTACCCCTTAAACTCAGTGTAGATGAGGATGTGTGGAGATGGGCCCTCGTGCCCTGGGAGCATAGTGTGGACTCTATTTCCAAACTTCGTTTTTTTTCAATTGAAGTACAGTTGATGCACAATATTATATAAGTTACAGGTGTACAGCATAGTGACTCACAACCTTTGAAGATTATATTCCATTTATAGTTACTATAAAACACTGACTATATTCCCTGTGCTGTACAATATATCTTTGTAGCTTGTTTTATACAAGTAGTTTGTACCTCTTCATCTCCTACTCCTGTCTTGCCCCTCCCCCCTTCCCTCTCCCCACTGGTAACCACTAGCTTGTTCTCTATATCTGTGAGTCTGTTTCTTTTTTGTTATAGTCACTAGTTTGTTGTATTTTTTAGATTCCACATATAAGTGATATCATACAGTATTTGTCTTTCTCTGACTTATTTCACTCAGCATAATACCCTCCCAGTCCATCCATGTTGTTGCAAATGGCAAAGTTTCATTCTTTTTTATGGCTGAGTAATATTCCATTGTGTATATATGTGTGTGTATGTATATATATATATGTACCACATCTTCTTTATCCATTCATCTGTTGACAGACGCCTAGGTTGTTTCTTTATCTTGGCTATTGTAAATAATGCTGTTATGAACTTTGGGGTGCATATATCTTTTTGAATTAGTGGGGTTTTTTTGGATATATACCAGGAGTGGAATTTCTGGATCATATGGTAGCTCTATTTTTAGTTTTTTGAGGAACCTCCATACTGTTTTCCATAGTGGCTGCACCAATTTACATTCCTGTCAAGAGTGCACAAGGGCTCCCTTTTCTCCATGTACTCACCAACATTTGTTATTTGTGTTCTTTTTGATGATAGCCAAACTTCAAATGAGCGTGCCTTTTCACTCAGCAACCCTCTTCTAGGAATTTTTTTCTAAGGGGATACATATACCACTAGGCAAAGATGGAGATGTAAAGATTATCACTGCATGCTATGATAAACCTGAGGATAAATGTATATACCTTAAATGCCCATTGATAAGGGATTGGTTAAATAAATTATTGTAAAGCCATACTATGGAATATTATGCAGCCAATAAAAAAGAATGCAGATCTATACTTACTGCCTAGGGAAGATATCTAGGTTCTATTCCTGAATTTTATAAATACATACACAGAATAAGCCATGTTATTAGTAGTATAATCTTACTTATGTGAAAAAAATCCATGTGAAAATATACACTGAAGGATTTCTGGAAGAACTCTCTTCCAAATCTTGTCAATTATCTCTGAGGGGTAGGAGTTCAGGTGAGTGCGATTTTATTTTTTCCTTTTCTGAATTTTTCAAAATTTTTATAATGGGGATATATGGTAAAAAGATTAAATGCAACTAGGAATGCAAAGAGCCTATGTCTACATCCTTCCTGGGGCCCCCATAAAGACAGCTTTTCTTCCTTTTAAAAAAATATTTATTTATTTATTTAGGGTGCTCTGGGACTTAGTTGCTGCACGTGGGATCTAGTTCCCTGACCAGGGATCGAACCCGGGCCCCCTGCACTGGGAGCGCGGAGTCTTACCCACTGGACCACCAGGGAAGTCCTAGCCTTTCTTCCTTCTACAGCAAAGCTCAGCCACTCCTATCTCCTTCATCCCCGGGCCCCCATCTCCCCTTCCTTTCTCTCCCTCCACCTTCCAATGGGCAGGCCAGCACCACCTCGAAAAACCATTCACACCTGGCCCTGCTTCTTACTTCAACTCCTTAGCTCCCTTTTCCTGAAACTTCTCTAACACAAGGTCTTCCTGTGCCTTTGTTTCAAATACACCCACTCCCCTCTAGGTCTCTGCAGCCTACTTTTTTCAGAATCAAATAACCCTTAGCTAAGCCTGTCCATCAACAGTCACACTGTTGACCATTTTCTCCTTCTTGGAACTTTCTCCTCTCGGTTTCCATTACATTACATCCTCCTTCTCCCCTGGTGTCCCCAACCGCTCCTCTTGGCTCTGTTACAGGCTCATTTTCTTCTTCCCTCATTGCTTTCTCTAAAAGTAGAGATTTCCCAACATGGGGGAAGGTCATTAGAGAAGTAGCAACCGGCCATCTCCTGACAAACCCTTCTAGGGCCTCTCCAAAGTCAACAGGAGTCAACAGGACACAGCTGGAGTCCTTGGCGTGGCACTCACGGCCTCCTGGTCCTGTGGCTCCCTGCATTTCTCTGCCAACCCTCAGTCTCCAGGCAAATCTCTCTTCCCATCACCGGTGAACACACCCAGTGACAGTGCCCAGCTTTCACCAACATGCTTCCTGCTCCCCCTGTCTCTTGGATGACCCCATCCAAACCTTGCTCACCCTCTACTCCTCCCTAAAGCCTTCCCGACCTGCCCCAACTTGAAAGGCTCTTTCTTTCTGGGGATTCCTACGCAATCCACTGTATATACCACTCCCTGGTTCCTTCGCATCATCCCCCTTGCTCACTTGGTTCTCTTCTTAAGTGTGTATGCTTCGTTTCCCCCGGAGGGCATCCTTGCTCCCCTTTAGACTAGCCGCTTCCTCCCCCAAAGCGGGTATTGATACATGTTTGCCGACTGAAAGGTGTGGGGCAACATCCCAGAATAACCGCTATTTAACCTGGGTTCAGTTGGATGTGAAGGCTTCCCATCTGCACCTTAAAGGAGTGTCTGCAGGTCTCCAGCTAGACGTTTAGGACACTGCCGGGTAAGGGTCTGGGGCTCAGAGGATTAAATCCGGTATCACCAGCCTGTCCCGTGTATCACATCCTTGAGACTAGGTGGGACTGTTCAAGGAATGGGAGTCCACGGCTGAGACCACAGACTCTTCCAGAGGAGGAGCAGCAAAGGAGGAGAGACGGGGAAAGGACCAATAACACCCAAACTCTCTCCTTGGGACCTCTCGTGCGTCAGAGCAAGATGGGCCTCCGGGACCACCCAGCAGGGGAACGAGGCCCAGAGAGGGAAACACTGACCAGAGCCTCACGCGGGGCCAGGACTAGAGCCTCTGTCCTTGACTCTCAAATCAGTCATCTTCGCAGGAAACCAGGCCGCTTCTGGAGGGGTGACACATGTCTGGGAGGGGATCTCACGACAGGACCCCTCTCGCTGGAGATGTGGGAGCAATTCCGCAGGTGGCTGTCAATGGCTCAGACAAGCCAGCGGGCAGCTCCAAGGTGGGCCCATCACCAGGGGCTGGTGGCAGCTGTGTGCCCCTCAGGTGCGAGAAGGGCTGGACCCGGAGCTGGGGCGGCTTGCATCAAAAGATGCGGCTGCCTGGGAGGCCCGGCCGCCAGCCAGTGGGCGGGTGGGCGGGAGGCGCCTCGGGGTGGAAACAGCTTGGCTGGCAGAGCGGGCCCTGGCGCCTGGCCACGGGTGGCAGCGCGCATCAGCAGACCTGTTTTCTTGTTCAAGTACCGTCCCCGCCAACCTCCACAAAACATAACGTCACCATGTTTTGCTTTGAGCGGGGATAGTGAATCTTTGCCAGCAGATGTACTTCTCAGATTGGTGCGGCCCTCGGAGGACAGTCTGAAGCCAGCTTCCCCCCCGGGGAAGGGCCATCCTGGAAGGGGCCGCCTGCTCTTCTGGGCACTTTGTTTTTTTCCACGTGTGTAAAAAAAAATCCTGATTCTTCACACTCCACAGATGCCCCCAAGGCCAAATACTGACTGACTGCCCTGGCTTTTCCATCTCAGGTAGAGGGGGTGGCTCTTCCTGGCCCCCGGGGACCATGAGGGGAGACCCTGCAGGGAGGTGGGCTGGGAATCAACCCCGCCTTCCCCGCAGCTCTGTGGCCCGGGCCCTGGGAGGTTATGGACGATCGTAGAAGGTTTCCCGAAACTGGGGGAAAACCACACAAGAGGTGCCTGAAGGCCTCAGCGGACAGGAATCGGGCCCCAGGGGGTGGTGAGGCTGCAGCCTGAGGGAAAAGGAGTGAGAGGGGCAGGACTTGGGTTTCTTGCTCAGAGCCCACAGCCTCCCAGTCAGCAGGCCAGGAAGACGCTGGGACCCGACGACCTGCTTCAGCCGGCCCTCCTCACAGACCTCCTCTAAATACCTGTTCACACCAGCTCTTTCCTCCGCCGCTTAGAGGAGTGGCATCGCCTCACTGAGTTTCCGAAGGGCGGGCCGTGTGTTCCCGACTCCCTTCCTGGGAGCTGGGTGTCTCCTCCGTTTCAGGGGATTTCGGCCCTGCCTGGCTTTCCCCCCAGTCTGTTTTCCCCCAAAGAGCTCTTCTGGAATGTTGGTGGAGCCAAACCACCGTGAGAATGTGCAGCGTCGTACCATCACCATCAAGGTCCAGAGCAGCGTGGGCCCCAAGCCTGTGGCGAGATGTGGCCTCAGACCTTTCCAGAAGCTTCTGGTAATGCCCTGCCCTGGGACCGCTGACTGGGCACAGGACACTGCGCAGATGCGGTAGCTGAGAGCAGGAACCCGGTGGGTGAGGCTCCTGTCTGCTGCTAAGGCAACTCCCTGGGGCTGATGAGAACTTGCTTGCCTCGTCCCAGATAGATCAAGACGTGGTGAGGCCACCGGGAAGCCCAGACAGAGGGACCAGAGGCCGGAGGGAAGGAAGAGGGATGTATGCGTTAGCAAGCACACTGGCCCGGAAGTCAGGAGCCCTGGGCCGGTCCCCCTGACGAGCTGTGATTCTTAAGCAAGTCCCTTCTCTCATCCACAGGCCCAGCAACGTAATTTGCGGGGCCCAGTGCAAAATAAAACTGCTGGGCTCCCTTGTTAAAAAATTATTAATAATCTCCAGACAGCGACAGCAGAGCACTGAACCTCATGTGGCGCCCTGGGCCCCTGGGGGACTGCACAGGTGACACACCCATGAGGCTGGTCCTACCTGCTCGGGCCTCAGTTTCCGCAACTATACAACATGGAGGCTGTGATCCATCAGAGGTTTACCCGTGGAGACTTTCCTTCACAGGAACCCTCAAACCCTTCTATGCAAATGAAGCGGCTTCGCCAACACCACCTGACGGCACAGTGGAAAGCCCTGCGGATGACCCCGGAAGCCCTTTGGCGTTTCCACATTCAGGAAGTGGAAGAGGCGCTAGGAGCACAAGCGCCTGCCCCAGTGCTATTTGAAGGATTATCGTAAAGCAGGTGAGGGAGCATCAAAACCCCGAAGTTCCCTGTCCCGCGGTAGGCGGTAGGACTCCAAAGCCTGCTTCTCCCTTAGCCTGAGAACGACCGTGAAGACCGGGGGTGCACTCTCCCGGGCCTCAAGTAAACCAGGCCCAGGGATGAGCAGCAGGGACCAAGTTTGGTTCTTGTTTCCATCCCAAGAACTGGCTGCAAGGACCACTGTGGTGATGCCCACCGGCCTGGGGAAGAGCTCAGGCCTGCACCGCTGATCTCCCCCTGCTGCTCTGCGCCCAGGAGGTCAGAGGACGGTCAGCCAGGGTTCAGAGGTCAGGAAGGGCTGGGCCTGGGCTGAGGAACCCAGACAGGGCAGGTCTCTCCTGGGGAAAGGGTGGAAGTTCCCGGAGGAGAATCCTGGGCCTGGCGCTGGGCAAAAGGCTAGGTGAGGGCCGCAGCAGCCTCTGAGACGGGTCCTCCGGAGGGGGTGACACCGGGAGAAGGTTGGGCGGGTAACATCGTTCTGTGCCGACAGGTTAACGGGATCAGATACTTCTCTGGATTTACAACGGCTTTTCGGGAGAGAGCCATGGCCGGTGAGCACATTGCATCCTGCCTCTTCTCTCCCTTGCCGCTGGACTTCAGGGCTCCAGCCTGTCCTCCCAATACCTTTCTCCGGAGCAGACGAAAGAGGAGCCCACGCACTTCTTACCGGGGGCGTCCTCCCGTCCTCGCCCGCCCGCAGAGAGAGGTGCCCACCGCGCCCGGGCAGGGTGAGGGGTCCCGCAGGGGCTCGCCTCGGAGCTCCCGCGCGCGGGCGGGCTTACCTTTCATGGTCCCCGCTCCGGGGCCTCGGGAGGGCTCCGCCGGAGGCGGCTCGGCGGCCGTGCGACCCGGGCTGAAGCCGGCGGGTCCCGGGAGGGCACGGATCGATCGCCGCCCTATGCGAAGCCGGCGGGAGTGGGGCCCGGTGCCGGAGTCACGCCGGAGCCCCGGCTGCGGAGGCGGCGCGCCGAGAGGAGGGTCCGCGGGGTCGCAGGCTGGGGGCGCCGCGCCCCGCCGCCCATGCCGCCGCCGCGCTTCCCGTGGAGGCCGGCGAGGCGAGGGCTGCGGCCGCCCCCGGCCCCGCGCGCCCGCCCTCCCTCCCTCCTCGTCACTCCTTGGGCCCCGGCCCAGATCAACTTCCTCGCTCTTTTCAAAAGTGCCGCGGCCGGGCCTCTTTGTGCCGCCGCGGGCCCCAGCGCCCCGCCCGGCCCCCTCGGAGTCCCCTCGCGCGGGGAAGGCCCCGAGCCCCGCCCGCCGACCGCCCCCGGGCGCCGCGGCGCTGGGGATTGGGGGCGCAAGGAAGGCTCTTCCAGAGCAATCGTTCGCGCGGTGGGGGCCGCCTGGTGGCTGGGGGCTCTCGATTTTCGCCCTGGACCTTTTCCTCATCCATCTGCGGGGTAGAGGGACTGGAAAAGTTAGGATCCCCGGGTCCCGGCCCCAGCCCCTCCCGTCCTCCGATTGCCTGGGACTGTCCCCGTTTCAGCACTGAAAGTCGCACATCCCTCGGGGCAGACCCAGACGGTTGGTCAGGCCGGCCGGCTCTGCCACTCTGGGGGAGTGACTTTGGGCGGCCACTCCATGTCTCCAAGCCTCGGTTTTCTGCAAGAGAAAACTGGGCCCTGAGCGCTCCCAACTTCTGTGACTTTGTTCCTGGAGAGGCCTCTGGTATAAACAGTGACATCTGAGGGAAACGGGCCTCAGGCAAAGGAGTGGTGACTCTCTCATCCAAGGCCCTCCTCCGGGAGCCTCACATGACATGTTCACTGATGGGACACTTAGTGAGAACCAGCCATGAGCCAGGTCCTGCCCCAAACTCTGGGAGTGTGGGGAACATTCCACACTGTCCCGGACTCCCTGAGGTTGCATCCTGTGAGGAAAGACAACAATTTAACAAGTAATGGTGCTGAGGCGTGATGGCCATGGTGGCAGGATGGGGCAGGGGGAGACGGACCACACAGTGGGGACCACCTGGCCTGGCCTCTTTCCATTGCTACATCAGCCCCTTTCCCACATCTCCACACCTCCATGCCCACCCCCATTTGGCCCTTAGAGTAAAGTAGGTGAGGCCAAAGGGGCAGAGGAACTTTCTCCTAAGCCTGGGAGCTGAGAAGGGGCCAAGGACAGCCACCCCCGGCCCCCGCCCCATTCACAAATCCCAGCCAGTCAGAGGGGGGAATGCTCAGCTCTCTCTAATCTCCTCCCCTTCCCAATGGCAAGTTTCAGTTCAGTAAGTGCATTCTTTCTGTGGTCTCAGCAGAACCTCACCATGACCTTGAGAGAGGCAGCCAGGAACCTACTGCCCATTTTACAGGTGAAGAGACTGAGGTTCGGAGAGGATTTTGCCTACCCGGTAGTAGTCACAAGGCACTCCTGGGGCTTTGAATCTGGATTCCAAGTCTGCCACATGAGCCTCAGTCTCCCAGACTGTGGCATGGATGAGGAGAGCTGTTTTGTAAACACCAGGGAGCTAGCCACCCGCAAAGCATCCTTTAGGCAGTTTACCTATGTATTAATTAATTTAATCGCCTTAGCAGCCCTATGAGATAAGCACCATTATAGTCCTAATTTTTCAGAAGATAGATATTGCGCTTAGTGTCTCGTAGCTAGTAAGTGGAGATCTTGGGATTTGAACCCAGGGAGGCCGAATCCAGCCCCTTTGTCCTTAGCCACGGTGCACTACCCTGCCTCTCACAGAAGCTGCTCAAATATTTGTCAAAGAGAGAACAGACAAATGACCCTTGGTTTTCTCCATGCTTTCTTTAGTTGACTAGATCCAAGATGTCTGGTGAGAAAAAGGTCCTAACCTTGTATGTGGGAGGATCCTCTCCCACCACCTCGCCCCCTTGGGATTGGAGGATGTATGTATGTGTTGCTATGGTAATGCAGATGCATCAGCAGAGAAATGAAATATACTGGTGTCTGGCTGTAGATGGACCCTGGGTGAGCAGAGCTGGACCCAGCCCTGAAGAGGTTCAGAGGATGAACTCCTGCTCCAAAAGGACTGTGGGATCAAAATCAAGATCACAGATCACAGATGAAGAAGGGAGGAGACCGGATTTCCTAGAAATACACCAGCCTTTGGGTGAGAGTTTTCAGCTGTAATTTCAGGCAATTTCTATCAACAGTCAGAGGGGTGAATCCAGGGTCAACTGGGATGACTCCCCCTGAGAGACCAGATTATGGAACTGTTAGGATGTGGCTCAACTGGGCCTTGAGTGCAGAGGCATGGACAGCACCAGACAGGGTAGGCAGGGTGGGATGGGTGGGATACAGAAGGTTGCTTAATATTGTTTTCAACTTGAGTTTGGGTGGGGAAGGTGTGGGGACAGTTGATTGTGGCACATACGCCGTACTTATGTTGAAAGTCAAAGGAAATCGCTGAAGAGCAGTGGTCATTTAGAGGAAAAAAAATGGAATCACTAGTGGTGGAAACTTCATGTATTAATGAAGGTACAAAGTCCCAACTCAGTCCTTTTTTTAAATTGAAGTATTGCTGATTTATAATATTGTGTTAGTTTCAGGTGTACAGCAAAGTGATTCAGTTACATATATATATATATGTGTGTGTGTATTAATATATATATTTCAGATTATTTTCCATTATAGGTTATTACAAGAGATTGGATATAGTTCCCTGAGCTATACAGTAAATCCTGGTTGCTTACCTATTTTATGTATAGTAGTGTGTATCTGTTAATCCCATACTCCTAATTTATCCCGCCCCCCTTTCCCCTTTGGTAACCATAAGTTTGTTTTCTATGTCTGTGAGTCTGTTTCTGTTTTGTATATAGATTCATTTGTCTTATTTTTTAGATTCCACATGTAAGTGATATCATATAATATTTGTCTTGCTCTGTCTGATTTACTTCACTAAGTATATTATTCTCTAGGTTCATCCATGTTGCCGCACGTGGCAGTACTTCATTCTTTTTTATGGCTGAATAATATGACATATATATATGACATCTTCTTAAGCCAGTTGTCTGTTGATGGGCACTTGGGTTGTTCCACTTCGGTTCTTGAGCACTGTTGTGATTTACTCAGAACAAAGTCTCCCAGGGAGCTCCCCAGACTTTCCTTTCTATTTTCTACTTCAGGCAAAAAACCCCCCAAAAGCTCTCTTTCTCCTAAAACTCAATTCCTCCACCAATGCCCTTGATCCCTTCCCTCCCCCCCACCCCACCCATGCTCCTCTCCAGCATTAGGACCTTGCTTCCACTTTTCCTTCTTAGAATGTGGCTTCCCCCCTCAATGCTCACTGAAATTGCTCCCTTCCTCCTAGTTGCCAAATATAATAGCCTTTTCAAAATCTGTATCCTCTTCAACCATTTTGTAGCTTTAACACTGTATTAGTCAGGGATCTCCAGAGAAATAGAACCAATAGCCAGCAGGCTGGAGACCCAGGAAAGAGTTAATGTTGCAGCTCAAGTCCAAAGGCAGTCTGCTGGCAGAATTCCCCCTTTCATGGGAAAAGTCAGACTATTTCCCCTTGAGGTCTTCAACTGATTAGAGAAGGCCCACCACACAATGGAGGGTATTCTACTTGACTCAAGTCTACTAATTAAAATGATGTCATCTAAAATACATTTTCACATCTAGAAGCATCTAGAATAATGACTGACCAAATATCTGGGTACCATAGCCTAGCCAAGTTGACACATAAAATTAACCATCACAAACCATTGGCAGCTCCTTCTTGAATCTCTCTTTTCCCCTAGTTTATCTTATCCTACTTACTTCCGGTTCTCCTTCTGAACTTCTTTGACTTCTTTTTTTACTAATGGCCTTCCCTATTTGGTATATTTTCTGAATGTAGACATTCCTTACCCTTATATTAGTTAGTTGGTGTGAGTAAAATTCACTGCTGTGGCAACAACGCACTCTCTTAATAAGACAAAAGTTTATTTCTCACATGACAATCCAGTGTGGGTTGGGCAGTTCTCTTCCAGATGGTGACTCAGGGACCCAGGGACCTTCCATCTTGTATTACCACTGTCTTCAACAAATGGCTTTAAGGTTGCTGCAAAACAGAAGAGAGAATGGAGGATCAGGCATAGGAGAATTTTAAGGGCTGGGCTAGTATACAGCACTTCTACCCATATTCCATTGGCCAGAGCCCCTCATAGTGAGAGGGCTTGAAAATAGACTTCGCTGTGTGCCCTGGATAGAGGGAGAAGCACAGATCGGGGAGCACGGGCATTCTCTGTTCAGGCCACCTTCGTGGTCACCAAATACCTGTTTGCTCCTTTCCTCTTGTACATAAAACATGTTCATTCCTCCCCAGGAAGGCAACTCAAAGTATGCCCACCACTGAGCTCTAAGTTCAGGCTCTCCCTGTGAGTGTGTCTTTTCCTTCAGGTCTGGGAGTGGCTCCAGTCCAAATGGAAGAGCCTGGATCAGATAATCACAATAAAAACACACATTCAGAAAAGGGAAGAATGAAAGACACAGAGTAGCTACGGGTCTGTGGAAATTTCAAGACCCCACAGGTGCTCTAAAGGCCCCTAATCCTGGGGTGGGGGAAGTTCTTTGCTTAGGCCCTCATTCAACTCTGGAGGAAATCTCTTGTCCATTATGTTCTGGGCTATGCCCTCTAGAAGGTTCTTCTTGCTTACCACCCTCCTGGGACACATCTGAAGTGGATGCGGCGGGTGGGAGGCGGTGAGCCTTTCCTGAGAGCTGCTTAATTCTCACAGCCCATTACCTCCTGGAGCAAGGTTGTTTTTCATCTCCAACTGTCCAGATGACAGGTAAAGGTCTAGGCATGTGAGGTTTTGTTTGTTTCCCAAGAAAGTCCCTCAAAATTTTAGCAAAGTCTCATCTATTTGCTTCGAGTCAGTGTCGTGGGCCAGTGACCACACCCAGAGTTTTTTCCTAGAAATAGTTCTCATACTGGCTTTATTTCTTTGTTTCCCCTCCCCTGTGCCTCTCTCTGTTTCTCAAAGGGCAGTTTACTACCTTGCTGCTACAAGACTTGACTGGGAAAGTCATCCTTAATCTGACCTTTTCACCAAGTCTAGGTCTAAATGGGTCTTTGCTGCTAGAAAGCTTTCCAATCTTATTTTCTGCCATTTGGGATCTAGAAGCAGTCGATGTTTTCCTCTTTCAGGCTCAAATTTTGTACTCTCCCCATTCCCTCTTATTTCTCTTTGCAAACCATCCACTTCTCCAGAGCTCATCTCTGCCTTGTATTGCTTTGCCAAGTACAGCCAGTAGCAGAGAACATACACTATCACTTTGTTTCTTTTCTAACCAGTGCCCCCTGGACATGCCTACTTAGTAAGCATGTGGTCTGCTATCCCAGATAACATAGGCACAGTTTACCCAATGTTTTGCCACTGCATAATAAAGAATTTCATCTTTTCAGCTTCTGGTACCAGGCTCCTCACGTCGGGCTACCCAATGCTAAGTTAATGCTACATATTGATGTTTTTATTACAATGGCATCCCGTTTTAAGATAGCGATTTCCATAGCAGTGAGAGCAAGGGACACTGGCTCTAATAAATAACTGCAAGATTTTAATGACAGTACAGTAATAGTTTATTTCTCATTCGTATCACAATCCATTGCAGGTCGGGGAGTTCTCTTACAAATGTTGACTTAGGGATGCAGGCTTCTTCCATCCTGTGATGCTGCCACCTTTCAGTAAGCGGCCTCCGAGGTTGCTGTAGAAGGGGAAGAGAGACTGGAGGGTTGTGGGTTGAGATGATCATGGGACAGGACTTGACGAGGCATACAGTCACTACGGGCCACATTCCATTGGCTAGAACTCAGTCACATGGCCCCAACCAAAGGCAAGGGGGCTGGGAAATATCCCTTAGCTGGCTTACGGCAAGGAAAGGAGGAAATGCGGATACTGGTGAGTCCTACCGTTCATTTACAATCCTCTCCCCAACCCAGACCTTTCAAAGTTTTTTGCCCTTTCTTCTTCAATAGCATGGATTCCAACTCCGTGCAGTGTTACTGCCTTGTGAATGCCAAGGTTTCACCCAAATCATGAATCCTTTGGAAGCTAAAGAGTAAAATATTTTTTGGAAGGCTGCTATACTCACCACGGTACCACCAATACTGCACAGGAGTACAATATGTTTGAAAGGACGAGAGGGCCAGTCCAGGGTAATTCATAGCAGTACTCCAGCGACGTTGGTCATAAAGGAAAATCTAAATCCCATTTTCCTATTGGCTTCAATTTAAAATAAGAAATAGAATTCCCTGGGGGGTGGATCTATCAACATTCTCAATTGAAGACTTATCCAGAGAAAAATTAAGTTGGCCTCTTTTTGCCCCATTCTCTGAACTATGTGATCCTTTTATGATTTTTAAGTTTCCTATATTTTATTGCTTCCTCCCAGAAATTTCCCTAAGATTCATCCTGTGTTTGGGATTCTTGCCTCACTTTACACTTACCAATTCTGGCATTTTTTAAAAATTATTTTTAAATTTTTTGGCTGCGTTGGGTCTTCGTTGCTGCGTGCGGGCTTTCTCTAGCTGTGGCGAGCAGGGGCTCCTCTTTGTTGCAGTGTGCAGGCTTCTCATTGAGGTGGCTTCTCTTGTTGTGGAGCACGGGCTCTAGGCGCGAAGGCTTCAGTACTTGCAGCACACAGGCTCAGTAGTTGTGGCTCATGGGCCCTAGAGCGCAGTCTCAGTAGTTGCGGAGCACAGGCTTTGTTGCTCTACAGCATGTGGGATCTTCCCGGACCAGGGCTCGAACCCATGCCCCCCGCATTGGCAGGCAGATTCTTAACCACTGTACCACCAGGGAAGTCCCAATTCTGGCATTTTTGAGCATACAGCGGCCAAGAGGTGCCTTGCAATACCACTCTTTACCGGTGGGAGATGCCATATAATATGAACTCTTCTAGCCTGAGAAATCCTTAAAGGGGGCTTCATATCATCAAATTAATACCTTATTTTATGAATTCTGTAAGGGTGAAGTTCTGAGAACAGCAGTTTAATTACAAAGGATGCTTCAGAGCTTGTACAAATCTTCTAGATTAATATGATAAAGTCTTAGCAAAGACAGACTACTTAGATTATTCATCTGAATCAATTATAAGTTCAGGAAGAAAGTGGCTGACTTCACTTGGAGCTGGATGTAGATGAAAACAGAAGGATCCCTGATGGTCTGTAAGAAGGAGTAGCCTCTTTTAGCCGGACCATCCACTGGACAGTGGAAAGGGATCCCTGCAGGAATCCACAATTTAGACTACTGCAAATAGGACTGGAAAAATCCCTGTCTCCAGCTGGCCAGGAACCTTACACACTAAAATGGGAAGATCAGAGCTGCAGGGGCATGACTGCTTTTGAGGAAGATATTCTCCAAATTTGGTCCATAAGAATTTCTTTATAGCAGAGGTTGGGCTTTTTTTTTTTTTTTTTTTAACATTCATCGGCTTTTATCTATCTATTTATTTATTCTTAAATTAATTAATTTATTTTGGCTGAGTTAGGTCTATGTTGCTGCGTGCGGGCTTCCTCTAGTTGTGACGAGTGTGGGCTACTCTTCGTTGAGGCGCGTGGGCTTCTCACTGCGGTGGCTTCTCTTGATGCAGAGCACGGGCTCTAGGTGCGCGGGCTTCAGTAGTTGTGGCTCGTGGGCTCTAGAGCACAGGTTCAGTAGTTGTGGCGCACGGGCTTTGTTGCTCCGTGGCATGTGGCATCTTTCCGGACCAGGGCTCAAACCCGTGTCTGCTGCATTGGCAGGCGGATTCCTAACCACTGCGTCAACAGGGAAACCCCAAGAGGTTGGGTTTTTGGGGTAAAAAGGGTCCTAATGGACATTTCCAGCTATACTCTGGATACAGACCTAGAAGATTATTTCTTTGTTTCTCATTCAAAACTGGAAGAACAAAATTTAGAACAATCTTGACAGATGCCTACAAGTGCACGTATGAAAGAAAATTCAAGAGAAATAAATTGAAACCCTACATTTAGATTCACCCTCAGTTGCACTAGCAATGAATGAAGCTTAGTAATTCAGAGAAAAATATCTAGGTGATGGGAATTCCCTGGCGGTCCAGTGGTTAGGACTTGGCGGTTTCACTGCTGTGGCCCAGCGTTCAATCCTTGGTTGGAGAACTAAGATCCCACAAGCTGCACAGTGCGGCCAAAATAAAGAAATAAATAAATGAAAAAATCTAGGTGATATTTGGCCATGCATGGTTTTCATTTATTTCTTAAACATATATTTTGAATACACAGCCAAGGACCGTGCTAGTATCAGGGATATGTTCCCTATCCTCATGGATGTTACAGTTTTGATACAAATCAAAAATAGGGTGAGGACTTCCCTGGTGGTTCAGTGGTTAAGAATCCTCCTGCCAATGCAGGGGACATGGGTTCGATCCCTGGTCCGGGAAGATCCCACATGCCACAGAGCAACTAAGCCCATGCGCCACAACTACTGAGCCTGTGCTCTAGAGCCCGCGAGCCACAACTACTGAGCTCGCATGCCACAACTACTGAAGCCTGCATGCCTAGAGCCCGTGCTCCGCAATAAGAGAAGCCACCACGATGAGAAGCCTGTGCACCACAACGAAGAGTACCCCCCGCTCGCCACAACTAGAGAAAGCCCGCATGCAGCAACGAAGACCCAACACAGCCAAAAATAAATAAAATTTTAAAAAATAATAAAATGACATTAAAAAAAAGCAAAACTAGGGTGGACTGCTAAAAAATAAATGGAATCTTAGATGGCACTAATTGAAAAATTAATTCAGGTAATTTAACAAGTCTTTATTAAATACATACTGCATGCTGGGCTATGTCTTAGAGAATGGGAGCACAAAGCTGAATGAAAGAGGGGAAACGTTTGAACTATCATCTGATCAATTTCAGTACAATATACTTAGTCAGGATTTTTCAAACTTTTCCACTGCCATAATGATAGAAGTAGCAAAAATATCTTTGAAATCTTTCCTTTTATTTAAAAAATGATATAAAAGTTGCATGCCATAGCACGATGAAACAATGTTTGTTTTAATATAAAAATAATGGTTTTCCTGGATTGGGAGTGGGTTGGTGGCAGGCTGGAGAAATGGTGAGGAACGTGGCAGAGGACTCTGCATTAGTACTTTTGTACTATTTGATATTTTTTAATTATATACATACAAGACTTTGATTAAAAAATTCATTTAGAAATAAAAATAATAGTTTAAATGACTTCTAGAATATGTTATGCTTCTAAATAGGAAGAAAGAATATAAAAATGTGAATTCTTCCAAAACTATTATGTACTTTTAGTGAAATTATAATTACAATATCATTTTTTTTCAACTGGGCAGAATTAAATTAACATTTATAGAAAAGAATTAATGTCCAAGAACAGCCAAGAAAATTTGTAAAGGAAGAGTGAGGGAGATTACCTTCTCAACATTAAATATTGTTTTAAAGTCATGGGATAAAAACAATATATTACACATGAACAAAGAAATAAATCAGAGGAATAAACTAGAAA
Organism: Balaenoptera ricei; assembly: GCF_028023285.1. NCBI lineage: Eukaryota > Metazoa > Chordata > Mammalia > Artiodactyla > Balaenopteridae > Balaenoptera > Balaenoptera ricei. The sequence goes on from NC_082644.1 coordinate 11,601,173, forward strand.
GTCCTAAAACAGATCCAAGTGTATTTGGGAAACTTTGTATATGACAAACTGGCATTTCAACTGAGTATGAATAGGGTGGTTTATTTGCTAAATCGTGTTGACATAATTGGGTATACATCTGGAAGAAAAACAAGTTAGATCCCTGCCTCACCTCCCTCCTCCACAAACACATCACACACACGCATACACTCCCCTCACACACGTTTCATTTGAATTTAAAAATCTGAATATAAAAATTAACACAGTAGAAAGCTAGAAGAAAATTAGAATAACTGTCTATATTTTATTTTCACCTTATTTCTTTTACTGTTCTTTTTCTCAGTGTTACCCAATATCGCTCTCTTTTTACAGCCATACGAAAGCTGACAGCCCCTGGGATCTTTTCCCAAATAAATACTGATTACTTAATGGGCTATAAACTACAATTAATCTCACTTTTGTGCTGAGTGTATTCATAATTTAATATTTCTTTGACAACCCAGGAGTTGTATTAGGAATTTGCAGGGCCTTACACTTGCTCTCACGTCTGTCTTTTGTGATGTATTAGATGCACTTCAGTCTAGGTTAAAATTTTTAGGGACTTCCCTGGCTGTTCAGTGGTTAAGACTTCACCTTCCATTGCAGGGGGTGCAGGTTCGATCCTTGGTCAGGGAGCTAAGATCCCACATGCCTTGCAGTAAAAAAAAAAAACCCAAAACATAAAACAGAAGCAATATTGTAACAAATTCAATAAAGAGTTTAAAAATTCTCCATATCAAAAAAACTTTAAAAAAAATTTTAAAGTGTCTTTTGAAAGAATGCTAATGAAAGCATCACTCCCTAATATTATTCTATAGCTTTTAATATTTCCATTGCTGTTATATTTTTGCTTTTCCGAGGATAAGGCCCTATCTATCTATCATCTATCTATCTATCTATTTCTGTTTATCATCTATCTATCATCTACTATTTATTCTATCTATCATCTATTATATCTATCAACTATCTATACCTATTCATCTCTAACTCTATCATCTATCTATCTTCTGTTTATGTATCATCTATCATCTATTGTATCTATCATTTCTATTATCTATCTATCTCTAACTCTACATCGAACTATCTGTCTCTCTAGCTATGTGACATCTATCTATCTATCTATACCTAACTATACCCAATCTACACTATGCAGTATTTGGGCATGTATTACATAATAGACATCTACCTAATAATTTTTTAATTTTAATTTGTTTGTATTGAAGTATAGTTGATTTACAATACCATATTAGCTTCAGGCATATAGCATAGTGATATAGTATTTTTAACGGTCTATATTTTAGTGAGAGGAAGACATTCTTAAGCAAGATAGGAGACCTAGAAACTATAAAGGAAAGGATAAATTTCACTACATAAAAAATTTTAAGACCTTCCATAATCAAAGGTAAAAGACACACGACAGCTTGGTAAAAACATTTGCAACACACATAGGATTACTTCATTTATTTAAAGAGCTCCTATACACTGGTAGAAAAAAAAAGGATGCATTGTAGATCAACTATACTTGGATTTTAAAAAACGACGGATAACCCAATAGAATGAGCAAACAATATGAATATGCAAGTCACGGAAACATAAACTTTATTTTAAAATGAATAGTTGAAAACCATAAACAGGCAAAGAGATTAAGGGAGCAAAATGTCATTTTCCCCCACTGGAGTGGCAAAAATTCAAAAGGACAATATCCAGCCTTATGGTTACATAGGAAATGGGTTTTCTCAGATACAGTGGGAGTAGCAGCTACTTTTTGGGAAAATCATCAGCCAGTATGTATTAACATTAAGACGACACATTCTCTTTTACCCTACAGTCCCAATTTGAGAATCTCTTATGCCAATAAAGGCACCAACATATTAGGATATATGCAGAAGTCTGTTTATTGTGGCACAGCTTATAGTGACAGAAAAAGTTGGCATAGGAGAATGGCTGAATAAAATATGTACAGTAGTTACTGAAAAGATCTATCTAAGCATTTAACTTGGAGGGCTAGCCATAATATTTTATTAAGTGGAAAAGAGCATGTTGCAAAGCAGCATATATAATCTGATTTTATTTTAAAGAGAAAAGAAAAAAGAAAAATCCCTTATACATTTATATATGTAGTATATATTATGCATATATATTATGCATACACACACATTCTAAATACAAATGTAAATAGACATCCATTGCTTTAGAAGCACGAGATTTAGAGGGGAACTGAAAAAAGACAGGGAGAAAGAAAGAGAGAGAGAGAAGGAAGACTGATTACTCACTAAATATTAACTTTTCTCTCTAAATCTTTGAGTAAAACTAGAGCCACTTGCTTCTGTGTCTTTGTGTACAGCCGGCATACCATAGCCTGCCCCGGGGGGCCAGTGTAAACCAATATGAGGAGCACAGTTTGTTAAAACATAATGTAAAAGTTAGCGGAGAGGGCCTTGGGGGTTCCGGGAACTTCATATCAAATCACGTGTAGTGATAGTCTTGCTTGCTGCCCCCTCAGCTGGCCAACCAAAGCTGGTGTCTTCCGTTTGTTCCTAAAGCCACGCTAGAGAGACGATGGCAGGGACATCGTTCCCCTAGGAACACCCTAGGGGCAGGGACAAGCAGAGCGAGGGTCTGGTGACCTCACTCTATGAAAAGGAAGTACATTTGAGATAGAATATTTGTTTTCAAATACTTAGAGGGCCGTCTTGCAGAGGACAGAGAAAAGACGCAAGGAAGCAGATTTCAACTCAGTGCTAACTGAGATTCCTTTGACCTCCAGTTTTCTCTTCTATAAAGTGAGACTAATACCACACACTCTAGCAATGACATAGAGATGCAGTAGGGATCAGATGGGGCAAAGTGTAAGCTAGGAATTCATAAACTGGAAAGCAGTGGTCCTCAACGTTGGCTGTGCATTAAAATGACTTGGAGGGTTTAGGAAATCCTGTTGCAATCTCAGGCTGCACCCAGATCACTTCAATCATGACTTCTGGAGGTGGGATTCAGGCATGGTTAATTTTTAAAGTTCCCAGGTAATTATATTGTACAGTTCCATTGAGAATCACTGATCTAAAATAATTATCCGTTGGATTCCAGATGGTTGTGGAAAAAGTAGATTTGACCTGAGGCAGATCCGGGGGCCAATTTTAAAAAACGCCCATTAGTCTAAGAATTGGAGCTAAAGGTTAGTGTTGACCAGCGCTGGAGTGAGATGCAGTTGGCCCTCTGTATCTGCAGATTCCAAATCCGTGAATTCAACCAACCATGGATTGAAAATATAAAACAAAAAAAATTCCAGAAAGTTTCAAAGAGCAAAGCTTGAATTTACTGAGATTCTGATAACTATTTACATAGCATTTACATTGTACTTACAAGTATTTACACATCATTACAGTGTATACATATTATAAGCAATCTAGAGATGATTGCTTATAATATGTATAAGCAAGAAGTATATGGATGTAGGTAGATTATATGCAATCACTATGCCATTTTTGTAAGAGACTTGAGCATCCTTGGATTTTGGTCAATAGCATGATGAACAGTGAAGATAGTTTAAGTAATATTTGTCTACTTATAGGTCCATGATAAGCAACTCAGGAGAGACTAGCCCCAGATCTTTTCCCAAAGAGATCTTATTTGGGAAGATAAGGGAAACACATCTGATGGAGTGAATGTTTCTGGACTTTAGGTAGGCCCTGAAAAAGCAGTCAGGATGCCTCCGCATCAGCTGTGGGCTAATTTTATCTCATCTGATTTTATTATCCATGATTTTTTGTGAGCCCATGATTGACTGAATACACCCGAATAATAATTAGAGCCTGGAGAGTGATTCTTAATTACAGGGTACTTACTGCTCTTGTCCATTTCCAACCTGTTCCACTTCTATCAGCAGGGGTTAAGCTGCCGCCCTGTCGGTGGTGCAGAGCTGGACCGCTGTGGCAGAGGTGGGGTGCATAACAAAGACATCGCAGAGCAAGGGAGAGAGAGTGGGCAAAGCATTAAGAGATGAACAGATAAATGTAGAGCTCTTTATTTTCCCCCAGCCCCCTCCCCGATGGTCCCCCACTCCAAGAAAAAAATCAAGCCCAAAACCCCAAACCCGACCGCCTAAGTCCATGATGGGAGAAAAATGGTTAAACAGCAGCCTCTGCCAAAATGATGATGAATTCTATATGAATCAGCCAAGTGACTCAGCAGCTAAATAAAAGCTTATCTCGAGTGTCTGGGCAAGGGAGCAGGTAGTCCCGCTCTGCTCTGTGGTCAGTCCTCACTGGTATTGGCAGGCCCAGGGTTCGAGAGAGGCAAGGTCCGGAAGGCCAAAGGGCTGGGGAAGAATCTTGCACTCAATGACAAAGCAGGCAGCGACAAGCCCGGGGCACCACTGGGAGAAGTGACTAGCTGCCTTCAAATATCTAAAGGGCTAGCAGCCGGAAGATGGCTTGGGTTTTCTCTGTGTAGTTCCAGGGGACAGAGCTGGGCTTGGGGTTGTCCCTTGCAGGAGCCAGACTTTGACTCAACAAAGTCTACACACAGCTAACTCTGTAGACAGTTTTACGAGACAATTGCTCCCATGGAGGTAGTGAGCTCCCTGTTGCCAGGGGCATTCAAACAGAGGCAGGATAACCACCTGATGGGAATGTGGCAGCGGTGGCATCAAGTAGTTAAGAATGGGCAGTTAAGAATCAAATAGTGGAATCTAAAAAAAGGGTACAAATGAACTTACCTACAAAACAGAAATAGAGTTGCAGATGGAGAAAACAAACTTATGGTTACCAGGGGGAAAGTGGGGAAGGGGTAAATTGGGAGATTGGGATTGACATATACACACAACTATATATAAAATAGATAACTAATAAGGACCTACTGTAGAGCACAGGGAACCCTATTCAATACTCTGTAATGGCCTATGTGGGAGAAGAATCTAAAAAAGAGTGGATATATGTATATGTATAACTAACTGGTTCACTTTGCTGTACACCTGAGACTAACACAACATTGTAAATCAACTATATGCCAAAAGAAAAAATAAATAAATAAAACCAGAATCAAGTATTGGGTGAGGGCTGTACCAACTGGCATCTGTGATCTACTTAGACTACTTAAAATCCAGTGATGCATTTATGGTGAACTCTTTTCCTTAAAGTTTAATCTTCTGAGCCTTGTGTGCTTAGCAGTGAGCTAGAGTCATCAAGTGATCTTTCCCAGAGGACCGCAGTCATGGCTGTGAATCATGTTATTTTCTCCCAATCCCTTCTTCCTCTCCTCCCTTCCCCTACTTCAGCTGACTAAGGCAGATCTCCTTGCCTTGTCCTCCAAAGTCCGATTTTTAAAAATATAATTATTACAGATATGTGCCTCCTGTGCCGGATGCTGGGGGAGCTGCAGAATAGAAAAGTTACAAGGAGCGTGCTCAGAGAGACTTCTTCAGGCCTCGGGCACTGATATGATGCCAAGGAAGAGGCAGTTGCCATAGAAAATGTAGCTGTTACTGATAATTTGACTTTTTCAGGAAGATAAAGTGAAGCCTCAGGGGAGAAATATTGTTCCCAATTGTCGATTGTTTTTTTTTCCTTCTGAGCTGATGATCTCCTCACACTTGGCATTGCCTTGGGTTAGGGTGAAGGGGACCTCAGAGATGATACCTTCCAGATTCCTCATTGTACAGAAGGAAGAAACTGAGAACTGAGGAGTGGGGGTTAAAGTCTTTGGTCCAACCAAGGTCACCCAGAGCCTCGGGACAGAGCTGAGACTGTGGTCAGAATTCCATGCACCCAGCTCAGGTCCTTCCCCCATCCCCTGTTTTTCACAGGCCTAGAAGCTCCCTCTGTGCTCCTTCCTGAAAAGGGTGGGGTCCTAGTTGCCCCTGGACCTTGGGCGACCAGGGACTGGGCCTTAGGCTGTATCTCAAAAGTTGTGAGCAGGACAACTCAGCCCCTGGCCATAGAGCTCTCCTCTGAGCCCTTCATCTTGCTGGTTTTCAGTCGGCCAGCAAACCAAGCTGCCTATACCTGCCCTGCCCACCCATCTCCCCCAGCCAGTATAAGAACCACCCTCCAGCCCCTGGACCTTTCTCCTGGGGCTCAAACATCCTAGGGTCAGAGTGTGTGGCTCTGTTTCTTCCCCAAGAAGTAGCTACGCCTGAGGGGCTTCTCAGTTAGTCCCCTCCCTGCCAGGGCGTGGTGTGACCGCTCCTATCCCTCTGCCACATCAAAGCCCCCTGCCAAAAAGTCCTTTGGCAAGATTCCTCCTGAGCCAGCAGAGGAAACTTGGTGCTGGTGGAGATCAGTGAGTCCCTTGTAAGCAGGACCAGCAGCATAATTTGGGCGGCCCCGTGCACAATGAAAACGCAGGGCCCCTTGTTCAAAAACTCTTAAGAATTTCAAGACGTGGGCAGTAGCTCCTCAAACCAAGTGTGGGGCGGCAGGGTCCCGTGCTCATGAAGCCCGCCCTGCTTGGCTGGGTCCCAAGTGGATGGGGAAGATACTTGCTTAACGTCCAGGAGTCAAGGGGCCTGGGAGGCCTTCTAGTTTCCCATATGGATGCTCTGTTCACCCCTAAAAACACATTTCTGTTTCCTCCCGGCCAGCAGGTCTGCCAAGGGACCACCAGGTCAGGTGGTGGTTCGGGAAGCCGGCATTTTGTACTTCCTGTGTTTTAGCACGACATCCCTCTCCATCACACCCACGTTATTTCTGACGCCGTTCTACTTCAATGGAGCCAGAGGAGTGGCGCGTGTTGAATGCGAAAGATTAACGTTCAATTGGGCAGCGGAACAGTGACGTTCTATTGGGGACGAGGCACCAGCCAGGGGCGCAGAGCATCCCTCCATCTCTGCGGAGCTGGGCGCCAGCTGTGCACGTTAATTCAGGCTCTGCCCTCCTGGGGGCGCCGTGCGCCAGCTCTGAGCCCCCGGGGACGGGGAGCCGGCAGCGGTGCGCGCCCGCACCCCAGGGTCTGTCTCCGCCGGAGCCTTTCGCGGTGCTGATACGCGCCCCCGCGCCCCCTGCCGGGTGGTGCACCGGACATCCACCCGCCCGCACCTCCGAACCCCCTCCCGCACCGGCTTCCAGAAAGCTCCCGGTGCTTTCTACCGCATTCTCGGGGCGTGAGTCATGCAGGTTTGCAGCCAGCCCCAAAGTGGGTGTGTACGCAGCAGAGCGCTATAAATACGAGCGCCTCACCGTGCTGTGCACGCGGCGTCGCCAGGAGGAGCGCGCGGGCACCGCTGACCGGTGAGATGTCCCCACCTTTCCTGCCCCTGCGCAGAGCCTGGCCGGGACTGATGAGCGGGCGGGGGGCGGGGGGCGGCACCCAGGCGAGGAGACGACGACCACTGGGAGTCACAGGGCTGTCAGAGGGGCGCTTTAGATGGAGTCGCGGATCCAGGGAAGGGAGGTGGTCGGAGCCCCATCACCAGACAGCCGAGCCGGGACGGAATTGCCGGCAGACAGGCAAGGGACTCAAGAGGCCCTTTGTTCATCAGCTCCAACCACAATTCTGTGGAGTAAACGGGATAGGTGTAAGGATCCTCCTTTTGTAAAGATGTGGAAATGGACACTTGGAGGACGGAGGCTGTTGCCCGAGGCCAGGCTAGTGAGTGGCAGAGCTGGCCTGCACTTGCAGCCTTCCCGCGGCATCTTCCTTGGAAAGGTACTGAGCTCCAGGGGTGGTTGTCCGCTTGCGCGCATGAGTCATCTTGTTTGCTCCCGAATTCTCTAGTTCTCTGGATTGTGTGTTTATAAGTAACGATGTTTTGATTTAAGTATATGTTGCAACCACTGAAATCCTACTCTTTCTGCTTCCTAATGCACCAGGGTACATCAGAGAAACATCACACAACCTCCATCAGACTTCAGACATCTGATTCAACTGTCTCATTTTATAGATGATAATCTGAAACCTGGAGAGGTTTAGGACCATCTCCAAAGATAGACAGCAAATAGGTATCAGAATTGGGATTAGAACCCAAGCCTTGACCTTCCAGAATTTCTGGACCTAATGAAAAAAAGAAACTGATTATTATTATTTTTTTAAGAGTGAAGTTTAGAATTTAAGAGTAAGCACAGATACTATAAAAGGATGCGCGCGAGAGTGTTCACGGTAATAATAGTTGGAAATTACAGACAATTTAAATGCCCGGCTTGTGGGATGGCAAATAAAGTACATCAGAAAAAAGGACTATATTATACGGCCACAAAAGTGTGCTTTTAGAGAGTATTTGAAGATAGTGGATGTAAAGGATCTGATTGTATGCAAATGCATAGAAAAGAGGAAATATACCACGGTGCTAATGTTTGCCTCTCGATGGTGTGAATTACAGGTGAATTATTTTCTCATTTTTCTTTTTGGTTGAGTTTTCTGCATTTGGGGAGGCAGTAGGAGAGGAGCTTGGGCTTTGGGCTTTAAACCCTGCAGCTTACTAGCTGCGTGACCATGTCCTCCCCACGGCTTCCTCTGGGGAAAGGAGGGCCTTGGAGTGGCTTGTTCAATCAGAGCAGTTGGCAACCAGGCGCCCTGGCCAGGAGATGGGTGGGGAGGTGAGTCAGTGCAAAGGGAGGGCAGTGTGGCCGCGCAGCCGCTGTTCTCGTACCGTCCTTGGACTAGTATCAATATCGCCTGCAAGCTTATTAGAAAAGCAGTCTCTGAATCAGAATCAGCATTATAACAAGACTCCCGGGTAATTCGTAGGAGCTGATCACATCACTAAGGCAAAGCCCACAGTCGGGGAGGGACCACAGGTGACCTTTGTGTACCTGCTTCAGTTCCTCTGTCCCTCTCCCAACACGCCACCTCCTCCCACTTCCCCGATAGATACTGCCAATGCCCATGATTGATCCTACGTCAATTTTGAAGGAGTCGGAATTTCCTATGATTACATAAGACCCTTGTGTTTACAGAACACATTTCCATCTGTAAGGTCTCTATTAGGTCCATTTTACAGGTGAGGAAACTGAGGCTCAGAGATTTAAGTGACTTGGTGTCAAGGAAAGAACACTGAACTGGGGTTTGGGAGGGCTGAGTTCTCATCCTGGGGTTGTCACCAGCTTGCTGCAGGCCTTGGGGAGCCCCATCCTGTCTCTGGGTTCGGCCTCCCCTCTGAGGTGGAGGGATTGGGCAGGAGACAGGTCTCTCTCCCAGCTCGGAACTTGATGGCTCCCATGGCCCCCAGGCTCTTGGTGGGAGATCCTGTACTGACCACTGGGTTTCCAGACTTCTTATCCAGAGCTCTTGCCTTTGGCTGCCCTGTCTCTCTTTTCGTCAGGGCCCAATGCCCCGTCTTCTGGTCCCAACCTATTTCAGAGGCTCATGTCTGGATTTCTCAGAAGTCTTTGCTATCGGGGGCCTCTGCTGGAAGGGTGCTTCTCGCCGGCTTTCTCTCTCTGGCATGACAAAGGTTCTGTCCCTGTTTGAGGCATTTCAGGCTTCAGTGAGCAGCTAGGGCAGAGCCTCACAGACCTGGAATAGCACCCTGGCTCAGCTGCCCACTCACCATCTCTGGGGAGGGCGGTGACCCGCTCTCTTCTCCCACGCTGCTCGGGAACCACAGCCTGGCTGCCTTACTAATTATGTCTCAGGAGAGACTTGCCTTATCAATATTCTCCCAAGGGTCCCGATGGGCCTGCTGAGCGGAGAGCAGCTTCTGGATGTACATCCTTTCAGGAAGGGGAGACCCCCTTCCCATTCTCTTAGGGGAAACGGGTGAGTTCGGATGAGCATTGGGGTGGAGGGCAGTGCCGGGGGAGGGGTTTCTGTTTTGCAACAACTTCAGCTTCTGGGAAAGGGTCCATTGTGTAAGACCAGCTTGGTCCAGGGCTCAGGGCAGCTAGCCGAGTGGTGGCGGGAGGACCTTGGCAGACACCCTGCTGTGGGCTTAGAGGGACTGGCTGCGTGAAAGGGACCTGGCAGAGCAGAGTGGTACGTCCTCCCACAGGGACTTTTCCTGGGGAGGTTCCTTGCCCTGCCCCCCCCCCCCCGCCGTTAATCCTTTGGCTTTGCCCCCCCCCTCTATCCCCTGAAGACAACTGTCCTCCACGCCTTGCTTTACTCTCTTCCACGCTAGGGATGACAAATGGATTTATTTCCCTGTAGCAACCCAGAGGCTGTCACTGCCTCAGACCCTTGAAAATCAATTTCAGGAGGTGTCCAGCCTTGGTGGGGACAGCGCTGTGATTGATTGGTGATGCCTGCTGTGGGCAGGATGGGTGATGCAGACAGCAGGGGGCTGTCTGTGCTCTGGGCTGCAGTCCCCACTTTAGGGGGACGGCAGAGGCCAGATGAGTGACCCAAGAGAGGTGTTTTCAGGGTTTGTTTGATGTGAGCAGGTATCATCAGATAGATGCCCTTTCTGGATACAGAAAGCACATGTGCCTTTTTTAGGCATAGTCAGCTATTATGGGGGGCGAGGAGGAGGATGATGAGGAGGAGGAGGGCGGCTGGCTTGGACCAGAGCCCAGTGGCTCTGACTCTGGAGTTCTCGTTTCTTCTATATTAGGCTGCTGTCCTGTGGTTCCTCCCCATACCCACTTCCTCCACTTTCTTTTGAAGGGGCCCAGTGGCAAGTCTGATACTTTCTTGTCACTTCCTTGGGATAAAAAGTTGGTGATGCCAGCTGAGGGGAGAGTGGAGGGCAAGGCCTCGGCAGGGTTCCTGGGAAGCCACACAGGCAGCAGGCTGGGCCTGTAACCAGCAGGCTGTCTAGCTGTTGCCATGACAGTCCCCTGTTCTCTGCAAACAGAGGCGTGCTAGGATTCCAGAATTGGAGAAGGAGGCGAGATGAAGACTCTACTGCTGCTGGTGGGCCTGCTGCTGAGCTGGGAGAATGGCAGGGCAGTCTCGGACAAAGAGCTCCAGGGTAAGTGACCAGGAGTGCCCTCCTGGCATGCTTCCCTCTGTCAGGGCCCCAAGGGTTAAGACCATCTTTGTCCTGTGCATCGGATCGGGTTTGCTCTGCCCAGGCCCCTCTCTGAGCCCTCTCTCGCCGGCCTAGGCTCTTTGTGGTCAGGTGGGCTTCCAGGCAGTGTCAGGTAGACCCCAAGTCCTTTCTGGCTGCTGCAGCTCGTTTGGCTGTTCCCCTCCCCATCTGCTCGGTCCAGTGTCCACACCTCTTCCACGAAGCTTCATGAAGCCTGGACCATTGGAGCCTCTGTGGATTTCCCCTTGAGTTTCCATAGCACTTACTACCTGTATCCACCACCTTTCCACCTAGAAAACCAATGCTCCGGATTCAGGAAAGGCAGAATATCATTCACTACGAGGGCTTGTCATCCTTCAGAGCCCAGTTGGTGGTTCCCCTCTTCTGCCAGGCCTTTCCTGAAACCTGTCTTCCCTCTGCCCCACTCTTGTCCTATGAGCTGACTGACTCTATGGGGTAATAGTTAAAAACCCAAGCGTTGAGCCCAGAGCTGGGTGGGAATCTGGCTCCGCCCTCCCCAGCTGTAGAACCCTGGGTAAGTATCTTGATCTCACTGCGATTCTTTATCCTTGATTGTGCAAAGGGGTGAAGATGGTGTCAAGAGTATTAAATAAAATGCACGTGAAGTGTCCAGCTCAGCATTTGGCCCAAGATAAGAACCAGAGAAGCATTGGCTGTTACTTTCGGTACTTTGGTGACATTGTCTCATTGCATTTGTCACACGGTGTGGTGTCTGATCCCAGTCTCCTTGAAGGATGGTGCTATTAAGTCACCTCCGTGGCCCTGTCACCTGACACTGTGCATCGGAACAGCGAAGTTCCGATGTTTGCTTAAACTGCATTGCAGAAAGACTTGTATCCACAATATCACTATTTTATATTTTGATGCTTAAACAGTTACGCTTCCAGGATTTTTTGTTTTTCCTTGAAAATTTTCTTCTGCAGCTGGGTAGGCTGCTTCTCCAGAGCTCCAGGGGCGGACTGGGTTGTCCCTCCTCTGGGGCGTGTCCGCTCCCTGATGGTTTGCATTTCTGAGCAGCTGGGTGTAGTCGATTCTCTGGCCCTGGGTCTACAGTGAGCCCTGGGATGGAACCTGTGTCAGGGCAAAGCTGGGGCCCGAAGGCTGCCTGCCAGGGGGATCCCAGCCATGGCAGCCCCTAGGCCCACTGGCCTTTCTCACCGTTACAGCTGGTTCCAGGGTTATATCCCCAGCACCATCCCTTCCTCTGGGCTCATCTACCTCCCTGCTCTTTTCTTGCAGAAATGTCCACCGAGGGGAGTAAGTACATTAATAAAGAAATTAAAAATGCTCTCAAGGAGGTGAAACAGATAAAGACCCTAATAGAACAAACCAATGAAGAGCGCAAGTCATTGCTTGGCTCCTTAGAGGAGGCCAAGAAGAAGAAAGAGGTAAGGAAGAGCCCGGTGACCCACGCCTCGATCCACTGTGCTGGAGGGAGGGAGGGGCCATTGCTCTTCCGAGTGCCCTGCCAGGTTACTATGGTGACCCGCAGGCCTTCTCCGGTTGTGTCAGCTGATACTGGGGCTGTGGTTAACAAATAGGGAAGGTTTATTTGCTTTTGAAAGCTTCAAGCAGCGAGATCTTGGATCTGGTTTTGTTACAAGCCTGGCCCAGGGCCTGCCACCCAGATTCACTTCAGTAGATTTTTCTAAACCCAGACTATGTGCAAGCTCCAAGGCAGGCTTTGGGTAGGGTCTGTCACTGTCACAGGTTAGGAGAGGGATGGCACCCTACCTTCAGGAAGCTTATCTAGTAGGGGCAATACCTTTGGGGGTACAGCAGGCACATGCTGTATTGCCCAAGTCTCTATAGAGTTCTGGACTACTTCGTAAAGAGACACCTAGGTCCAATGGTGAACATACAAAAGTAAAACACTATAATTCAATAAACAGCTTATTTAAAAAGTCAACAGTGTCCTTCAGGGTCTCCTCAAAGCCTATGCCCATTGCCACCCTACCCCTAATGACAGAGATGCTGAGATGGGGCCCCCTGCCACCTTCATGATCCCTAATGCATAGAGTAAAAGCATTATAAAGACTCAGAGAAGTTGTGCGGTAAAGGAAGCACGTGTAACTTCATTTAATCCAAGTGTTTTCCAAATCGAATTGACCATGGAATCCATTTATTTTTTTCCTGATAGCTTGTAGCACAATTCCATGGAAACCACTTAAGGAAATGTTGGCCTGGGTGCAGCTCTAACTTTCTTTGAAACTTAGTGCCTTTCTTGGCATCAGTATTAGTTCTAGTCACACTATGAGAAACCTAGAGCCCATGTAGAAGTGGCAAGTCTTGTTCTTGACTTTTTGCACTTCTCATTGGAGTTTGATACTTGACAATCCAGGTTCTATGATAAAGTATATCAAGTTCGGAAAAAGACTACATGACTTCTTAGTTGAGGAATATGCGAACTGGAAGGAAAGGAATGGAATTGGACAGCAGAGTTGATGCCTGTGAATTGGCCCAGTTGGAGGCGTGGTGGCCTTCCCCATCTCAGATGAGGAGACAGGGGACACAGAGCAGGAGAAGATCTCACATTTTCAGATATTCATAGTGTAGCTTTGCTTTGCGGTATGGATGGTCTACTTAATTCTTTGAAGAGTAATACACTCATTTATCAAGATTTTAATATAGAAAAGCAGAAGTTTTTCCATAACCCTTTTACCTAAGGACGATTCACTTAACATTTGATCTATTTCTTACTACATTTTCTCCTCTATACTTTTTGGACAGTGGCTATACTGAAACTCATGAATTTTTAACATGAAAAATGCTTATTATAATATTTAAAACTTATTACAAACATCCCTTGTAATGCTGTCCTATCTACCTTTTGTAAGTACCACAGTGTCCTTAACTTGTCCCCTAGTTTTGAGCATTGGGGTTGATTCCAGTATTTTTTTTGCCACACATGAATATTGTAACAGATATCTTCAAGCATATGGATTTTTCCTTTATTGCAGGAATTCCTCGGAATAAGTTCTTGTAGAATTACTGGATCAAATGTCATGGTCGTCTTGGAGAGTTTTGGTAGTAGCGGTGGCTTTAATTTCGGAAGCTTACCTATTCCCCTGGCATGCCGTGGACCATGGTTGCAATAGAGAAATAAGATTCAGGGAAGCTTTGAAAGATGACATTTAAATTCCAGAAGTTGAGACTAGAAAGTGGGGTATTAGCGAGAGGGAAGTCCTGGGGTAAAGACTTTAAGTGCAGCGTCAGAGAAAGGAGCTGTCCAGATGGGCTCTAATGGCTGGAAAGGACTAAGGAGCAGTTGGATCTTGAAGACGAGAGGACGTGTAGAGCCAGATGGGGAGGGAATTCCAGGTGGGCAGATGCGGGAACACGTGAGCCAGAGCAGGGGTGGAAATAAGCACCCCACGTGGCCAGGTTGGGCCGGGGGGCCAGCACCACGGTGCCTGCTTGGGGAAGGGGAAGCTGTGGTTTCTGTGGCTAACCCAGCCTGGGTCCTCCTGTAGGATGCCCTGAACGACACCAAGGATTCTGAAACAAAGCTGAAGGCGTCCCAGGGGGTGTGCAATGAGACCATGACGGCCCTCTGGGAGGAGTGTAAGCCTTGCCTGAAACAGACCTGCATGAAGTTCTACGCGCGCGTCTGCAGAAGCGGCTCCGGACTGGTTGGCCAACAGGTGACGAGGGGCCCCGCTTCTTCAGCACAGCCTGGGCTCTGGGTGGGCAGTGAGGAGAACTGAATATGCTTGTTTGATTCTGCACCCAATTCCAAGTGTGGGGATTTCCCCATCAAGCATTTCTCCCGCACTGGCTGGGTGTCCTGCAGTTGAACTCAGCTCTGACCCTGTCTACCCAGAGACAGCGTCCGACCCCACAGGCTCAGGGCTCAGTCCCACAGGACGCGTCCCCATCCCCACCCCCAACTTCAGCCGCCGATCACAAGTCCAGGTGGTCACCTGTGTTTCTGACTGACTGGCGGTAGATTAGAGGTTCCCATGATGCCTCCCCGTCCCCACCCCCAACTTCAGCCGCCGATCACAAGTCCAGGTGGTCACCTGTGTTTCTGACTGACTGGCGGTAGATTAGAGGTTCCCATGACTGCCTCCTTGGGTTCAATTAATTTGCTAGAGGAGCTCATAGAACTCGGAGAAACATTTTACATACTAGATTATTGGTGTGTTATAAAAGGATATAACTCAGAAACAGCCAGATGGAAGAGATGCCCAGGGGGAGGGATGGGGAAAGGGTGGGGAACTTCCACACCCTCTTCGTGTTCAACAGTCTCCTGCATCTCATTGGCAAATGTGTTCATCAACCCAGAAGCTCCCCAAGCCCATCCTTTTGGGTTTAATGGAGGCACCATTACATAGGTATGACTGATTAAATCATTGACCATTGGTCATTGATTCAAGGTCCAGCCCCTCTCCCCTCCTTGGAAATCAGGGCGTGGGGCTGAAAGTTCCAACCCTCTAATCTAGGGTTGGCTCCCCTGGCGACCAGCCCCCATCCCTAGGTGCTTTCCCAAAAGTCACCTCACTAACATAACAAAAGACACCTTTATTGCTCTTATCACAGGAAATTCCAAGGGCTTTAGGACCTCTTTGTCAAGGACCAGACCAAATATATATTTCTTATTATAAATCACAATATCACAGCTTCACTTCACATGCCGGATGCAATTAATTAGTTCTGGCTGCATTTGGGCCTCTGTGATCAATTGGTAATGTCTGCTATGAGTGCAGTAAAGTGGAGTCATGAAAAGCACCTGTGCCAGGTATTTGCCATCTTTGAAGACTCTCATTCAGCAATTATTAGCTGCCTAACGTAACAAATGGCTCCACGGTATGGCAGAGCCCTGCGTCCACTTAAACAGAAGGAATTAAGAAATTTTAGTACGCTATTATTGATCCTCCCTCCCCGTGGGCCTTGCTCAGCTAGGGCTCATGAATTTTGCCCTTTCCAGGAGTCCCATCAGTTGGCCCTTGGCTGAGCGGGCTTGGGGATCACCAGTGGCCAAAGAGGACAGCAGACTAGTCTCATGTGACGGGCCTTGTGACTCTCTCGGCCTCGCAGGTCTTCCTAAACTCTTCCCCTCGGGGTTGGTAGAATGGAAGGGCGCTGACCTGGACAGTTCAGAGATGGGGAGCCAGTCCCAGCCTGGCCTTCTGTCGCCTGCTGTGACTCTGAGTTGCCCCGGGTGCAGCCAGGAGGGGCCGGGCCTGGCCCGTCTTGACAAGGGGGAAGCACCCCTGACTGTCCCCTGTCTCCTGTCGCAGCTCGAGGAGTTCCTGAACCAGAGCTCCCCCTTCTACTTGTGGATCAACGGTGACCGCATCGACTCCCTACTGGAGAACGACCGGCAGCAGGGCCACGTGATGGACGTCATGGAGGACAGCTTCAACCGTGCATCCAACATCATGGACGAGCTCTTCCAGGACCGGTTCTTTCCCCGGAAGTTCCAGGACACTCAGTACTACTCGCCCTTCAGCTCGTTCCCAAGGGGATCGCTCTTCTTCAATCCCAAGTCCCGCTTCGCCCGGAATGTCATGCCTTTCCCCGTGTTGGAACCCCTGAACTTCCATGACATGTTTCAGCCCTTCTTTGACATGATCCACCAGGCCCAGCAGGCCATGGATGCCCACATGCATAGAATTCCCTACCACTTCCCGATGGCGGAATTCCCAGGAGGTTAGGAGGATGGGATGGGAACTCACAGTTCATTGAGATGTTAATCCGTTAGATGCTCAGAACGGTGGCCGGGGCTTGGCATATGTCATCTGAATTCCGCCCCCAGAAACCTGGGGAGGGTGCTCTCATCCCGGTTTGATGGGGAGAAAACTATGGCAGGATGGTAAAGGAGCATGTGCAAGGGTTCACAGCTGACAAAGTGGGAGCCGGTCAAATCTAGCCCTGCAGGATTTGGAATCTGTGTTCTTTCGAGTGTACCAAGCTCCTTCCAGCAACTGGAGGGCATGACATTGACTACTTCCTCTAGAGAACTTAGACCCCTTTGTCTTGGGAACTCAGATGGCTTTATGTGGACGCCATGCATATAGTGGCAACAAATTATATAATCAGCTCATGGTACAGTTAAGAAAGCTGTTTGTGGCTGTAACCTTAGGGTCTGGTAGAGAATGGGCACACAATGAATATATTTTGAATGAAGGAACTCTAACATGGATACGAGAAGCCAAAACTTTCAGAAGTGATTTCCTTCATTGAACCAATAGACACTCGTTGGCCAACCCCATCTCCTAAACGCCACAGTTTGACTGGCACTGGGGTGTGGCTTGAAATGGATTGGAAACACAGGAGGGTATTGAACTGAACAAGGAGTTTACTGCATATCCATAATGGGGGGCTCCCTGTGTTATAAGGAGGTTCTAAGGTGGATCCTATTCCTGCCTTCAAGGTGCTTGCTGTCTGGCCCGGGGAGAGAAATAAGACAGATAGAATGCAGAGCAGAACGGGTTATGATGCCAAAGAGAAGTACAAGCAGGCAGGAGACGTGTCAGCAGGTGGGGATGGTGGGGGAGGGGGCCGAACCACCTCCTGGTCCCGCTGCAGGGAGCCCCGATCCGAGCCTGTGTCTGCAGGCAAACAACCAGAGTCCAACCTGCTCTGCCCGCAGAACCATGTCAAAGGGCCAGACAGTAGTGTGGAAGGGCTCTGGGAGATCGGGGTGGTCCATCTCTGTGTCGCTCTGTATGACTTTCCCTCATGTGTCTCCAGAAAACAGCAGTGACCGCACCGTGTGCAAGGAAATCCGCCACAACTCCACGGGATGCCTGAAGATGAAGGACCAGTGTGAAAAGTGCCAGGAGATCTTGTCCATGGGTGAGTCAGGGGGCCCCGTGGTCTCCTGTGTCCTTGGGTTTCCAGCACCTCACTGGGGCTGCCTTTATGGGCTCAGACGGACGGGAGTTCAAATGCCAGCTCTGCTGCCTTCCAGCTGTGACTCTGGGTGGGGGAGTCCTTTGCCCAGCTCTGCTTGGGTCCCCATTTGGGGTCGCGGGTTAAGATGAGGGGCTGTCCCTGAAGTCGGGAGACAGAATACAAGGTGCTTACCACATCATCCAGCTCACGGTCAACAGGCCGACGGTGGGAGGAGCTGCCGTGCTTTTCTAAAGAGCTGTCATCCTTTGACTTCCCCCAGTTGGTCTGTTCCCAAGGGCCAAACCTGGTAGACGTCCTCATGTTTTGCTGCAGACAATGAGAGTTTAGGCAGTGTGGAGTCTGTTAAACAAACTCTTCGCATGTGTTTGTTACTAAACACTCTTGTAAACACTTTACAAACATTTACTCTTTTCCCTGGAATAACCGGGTGGCTACACTTACCATCCCTGTCTCACAGAGGAGGAAACTCAGTCAGAGAAGGTTTGGTGACCCGCCCAAGATTACATGACGCCCTGGGGGCGCTTGTGATGTGTTCCCAACCAGTGCTGCTGTGTTCTCTACCCTGAACACGTGGGTCTCTCCTAGTGGTACCCTAGCTTCCCGGTAACTTTACCTTTGGTAGGTTGGTCCCTGAGGCAGAGGAAATACCTTCCTTCCACTGTTTCCTTCGGTTTTATCAGGCAGACTAAATTCTTCTTACTTGGAAGTAACAGCTATAAAAGCGGCGAAACACTTCCTGGCCCACAACAGTCTATGCTCAGAAAAAGTTAATTGTTTCCCTTGTACCAGGCGGATCGATCTTGCGGCTTTGCTCTTACTTAATACTTTTTGGGTTTGCCCGGGCAGGCCTTCAGAGTCTAGTTAAATATTCCTAGTCTCATTGCTGTGATTTTAGAAGCTACTGCAAAAGAAATACAAGTGCTGTAAGAGGCTGATCTATGAAGAAGCGAGAGGTGAGTACACAACCTCCTGGGTTTATCCCATAAAATACCATGATTAGAAGAGTGTAAATCACACCATGAGAAAGTCACGTTAGGGCCAGAAAAAGAGACCTACAGATCCCCAAGCTCAGATTGGCGCCCCTGGCGCTGACCTTAACGTTCACTGATCACAGCTTCCTGAAACGGTGGTTTTCTTTTCTACATCGAGGAAGACCTATGACCTCTTATCTAAGGTGCTTGCAGCCATTTGACATGTGCTGCCCGGGACCTCCAGACTGGAATTTCGCAACTTCGGTACTACTGGCATTTTGGACCAGATCCTTCTTTGTGGCGGGCTGTCCTGTGCCCTTTGGGATGTTTAGCGGCATCTACCCACTGGATGCCAGCAGCCTCCCTCCCTCACCCCAGTTGTGACACCAAAAAGGTTTTCAGACCTTGTCAAATATCCCTGGGGACAGCACCGCCCCAGGTGAGAGCCACTGCTCTAGACTGCTACCCAGCTCTCAATGACTGTCCTTATTTTCAATGATTCCCTGGTAAGAAGAGTTAAGTTTCACCATTATATATCTTTTTCAACCCAGTTTATTGTTAATAATCCTATGTCTTGCCCCACCTGACGTTTTATTTTATTTTAGAAATGATTACAGCCACCATGGTGAAGTGTGCAAAGAACTCCTCCTTCCCCCTGACTTGCTTGGGTTTGATGAGCTCTTTGGAGGATATTTTTCAAAAATCAAGGGAGAGAAAAACAGTAGTTTTTAGAGAGCGAGAGAGTGGGTAGTTTCCAGCTCTTATCCACCTGACAACCTGCAGTGGGCACCTGGTGACCAAAAGCAATGAACTTCCCTGCTCTCTGGTGAGCTTGGCGACCAGCCATGGTGGGCAGGTGGGCAAGCCCAGATGCCCAGCCCCAGGCTACTATGCTCTGTGGCCCGAGGGTCCTGACCGGCTCTTCTGCTACCCAGGCTCTTGGGGCCAGAATTTCCAACTCTATAGATATAGGCAAGCTTGGAGAATCTTCCAGAGCCACAGACTCAGAGTAGGAAGAGCCCAAGTTTAGGAGTGAAAGCCCGGGGTTCAACATCCTGCCCTCGCCAATCGTTCACCCTATGACTTTAGGCAAATGATTTACCGCTCTGGTCCTCAGTTTCATTCTTGATAAGACTTAACGTCAGAATACACCTGACTATTAGAGATCACGGCTATCCCGAGCACTTGGTGGTGCCTGGTACATAGAAGGTACCATGCAAACGGCAGCTGCAAGTAACATCACCGTTTCCTGAAATGACTAATGGAGGGAGGAGGGCAGGGAGGTCTGAGCACATGCAGCCCCGAGGTCCGTGCTTCTTGAGGTGTGGGCAGTGCCCCTCATTGCTGGTCCCCAAGGAGACAGGGTCTTGCACCCAAAGAGAAATCAGTGATGTCCCTGAGACACTTTAGTTCAGCTGATGTTGTCTCCCAGAGCAAGACTTTCTCAATGAAGGACGCGCGTGCCGATCTACATTCGGGGCGAGCCATCTGTTTTGTCTTGGGCTGCTAGTGAACGCTGGGCAGACTGGAGCTTGGAGTAGCTCTGCCTTAGGTCCTGGCCGCGTGAACTGGTTACCATTTGTTTTCATCCCTTTTTAGCTCTCCCTTCACGTTTCTGTCGTTTGTCTTTTTTTTTTTTTTTAATCTCCGGGCAGACTGTTCAGCCAACGACTCCTCTCAGATGCAGCTGCGCCAGCAGCTGAACATGTCCCTGCAGCTGGCGGAGAAGTTCAGCAAACTGTACGACCAGCTGCTCCAGTCCTACCAGCAGAAGATGCTGAACACGTCCTCCCTGCTGAAGCAGCTGAACGAGCAGTTCACCTGGGTGTCCCAGCTGGCCAACCTCACGCACAGCGACAGCCAGCACTATCTCCACGTCTCCACGGTGAGTCTGTCCTGGCCACACACTGAAGCTGGGCTCAAGGTGTTGTCTGGAGCTCATGTGATCCTGCCCCAGGGCTGAAACGGGGTGAAGGTGCTCAAGAGGGCATGTCTGCTTTTCACTGAGCATTTGTCATATGGCA
This sequence comes from Balaenoptera ricei, assembly GCF_028023285.1. Classification (NCBI taxonomy): domain Eukaryota; kingdom Metazoa; phylum Chordata; class Mammalia; order Artiodactyla; family Balaenopteridae; genus Balaenoptera; species Balaenoptera ricei. The sequence goes on from NC_082644.1 coordinate 11,621,974, forward strand.
GGAAACAAAAACCTCAGGTCCAGTGGTGCATGGAAACCTCATCACTCAGTGACGTGGAATGTCATGAACCCATTTTACAGATGAGGAAACTGAGAGGTTCAACAGCTTACCCAGGGTCTCCTATCTGCAGGGTGATCTCCTGGGTGTTTGTTTGAACCTGTCTGCCCGGCTGCAGAGCTAGTGCTCTTTCCGGGGAGCTGCCTTGCTGCCCTGTCCCGCCTAGGATGGCTCATGAATCGGCCCATCGTTCTCCTCCAGTGATAAGAAGCTTTCCTCTAGCGCTGGGAACCTTTTCTTTTTCTTCCTCTGATTCCTCTTCTACCACCACGTGGCCAGTGGCTGCTCAAAGGAAACATGTTTTACTCGGTGGGGCTCCCCCGGGTTGGTCCTTCGTGAATGACATTTACACCCACAAGTGAGGGTCTCTGAATTAGGGCATTTCTGTTCACCAAGTTGTATAGATGTCGAGGTCAGTAAAAAGCAAAGGAGTCAACTGATCTGAATTAAGCCTGACTTCAGGTGCCAGATGAGTCCGTGTTGACCGCTGTTTCCGCCCTCTCGTGACTTTTCTCCTTTTAGGTGAATTCCCACAGTTCCGACCCCAGCGTTCCCTCTGGCCTCACTAAGGTGGTTGTGAAGCTCTTTGATTCCTACCCCTTCACTGTGACGGTCCCACAAGAAGTCTCCAGTCCTAAGTTTATGGAGACTGTGGCAGAGAAAGCGCTACAACAATACCGCCAGAAGAGCCGGTGAGTGTGCGGGCCTCACCTGTGTTCCCTCTGGGCCCGTCAGGTCCCTGGGGACTGAGAAAAGGGCAGAGGACCTGGCCTGGGAATCGCTGCTCCTGCAGCTACAGCGCAGGCAGGAAGCCACAAAGTTACTGGGAATTTTCTCCTTCCTTTGGAGGATGTTTTCTCTGCGTTGATAAGAATTGGAGTGTTGGTTGCTGCCTCTCGGTGAATATCAGGCCTCACCTTCCCCTCCGCGCCTTCTTTTTCAGGGAGGAGTGAGACGTGAACGTTGCTCTTCCAAGTGCGGGGGTGTCTGCGTCCAGCTGTCCCCGCGATGAGGCACAGTCCCCTCTAGAGAGCTCTGCACGTCACCAGCTGACCAGGCCCTGGGCTCGAGGCCCTCCTGACCGCACCCAGCTTCTCCCTCTGGATTTGCACTGTAATGCCTGCATTTGCTGATCACGGGAAGAACTTCCCCGCATGCCACTAACTCAATAAACCGCCTTGTAATCTGAATGCTCTGCTGTGTCCTCTTTATGCTATTTTTGTTTTGTTTTGTTTTTTTTAATCTCCCACACACCTTCATTTGGGTGTGGAAGAAAAAAGGAGAAGAGAAAAAGCAATGGCTAAAATGGTATATTCTCATATAGTTGAGAATAAAAGGAGTGGGACAGTGAAGTTGACCCAGTTCAAAGATTTCTTGCTTTCAGGAAGAGAGATGTTCCCTATAGCCAGCTAAAATATGTTTCTGAAAAATGAATCTTTTCCATTCCATTATAAAGCAGATACATATTCTGATGGGGGGGGGGGTGATACCCTGAAGGAATACATTGAAAATTAGGGTGCAGAAGGGGTAAAATTAAGGCATACCAGTTATTTCCATACATAATTGATATTTTCCTTATGGAAAAAGTAGTCTCCCCAAAAACAAAACAAGGTAATTTTCTTTTAGTTGTAAGAGCCTAGAATCCCTGTGGCACCTTCTTGACTGTGGCATTGATTGGCCACTGTCTGTCTATACAACCTTTATATCTTTCCCTCAACCCCAGGAATTTCTCCTCTGCCTGGGTTTCTCGTGATGACTATTCACCCCTCACTCTGAAACATAGCTGGCCTGCAGGACCCTACATTGCCAGCAGGTGGCAGTGACTAACCGCGGTACTTCACATTAAGAAGTCTTTCCATTTATGAATCTTCTCTACAGAATTCTGTTCATCAAATACACTTCAAATGGAAATAAACGCCATCTGGATGCATCCCAGGTTTGTAGCAAAGTCCACATGTAAATTAAAAGCTTAAAGTATTCTTAGTTTACCATTCCTTGTTTCTCCTTTCTAAGTTATCAACAACCCTGCCACACAAGCAACAAACACTATGGCTTAGTATATGTCCACAGAAGCTAGTACTTTAGTATCGCTATCAAGAAAATTCAGAGTAAAGTTAGGGTGACTCACTTAAAGATATACCATAACCTTAGTCAGGGTTATGGTTCAGAAGGCATTTGCTAAAATGACCATAATTGTAAACTATATATTACATAATTGTCACAGCTTATGTTTCAAAAATTATTTTCTGTTTTCCATTATGTTGCTGGATGCTGGCAGTCACTACACCAAGCTGTTGCTTCTTTTTACGCAACCTCCTTTAAACTCTCCTAGACCTGCCCCTTAAAATTCAGAGGCTAAAGCTGACTCAGTTTCACTGGGACCCCTTTTCCCCACACTCTTCCTTCTTTGCACAGTGGCCTGGTTTGAGGGTCCGTGGACGTCCCTCCATCCCTAATAGAAGTTCCAGCCTGAGGCCCTAGAAAGTCCGAGGCAGGAAATGAGATGTTGGTTTCTGGCTTCTAGGATCCTTGCAGCAGAATGGGATCAGGGCTTGATGCTCTGAGAAGAGAGGGCTTGTCCTCTGCCTGGCAAGGGGGGCGGCACAAATCCACTGTCAGCCTCTGTGTTGACACTTGACAGCCTTCTGCCAGAAAATTGCAATTAGATCTCATCTCTGATGAGGTGCAACGACCCGAGTTGTGCCGTGTGCAGCTTGGGCAACTGTAACCAGCAGCCCTGGGCCTAGCACAGTGCTCTAAGCCCTGGGCCAATTGCTTTGTGTAATCCCATCGGGTCCTCACAATTACCCTCAGGGCAGGGGTCATTTCCCCCCTGCACAGCACAAAGGCTTCCAGGAGTAGCCTTCATTAGAGAAGTGCCCTGTGACGGGAGGGCCTAGAGGGGAGAACATCCCACCCCAGTTCCTTGTGGTCCACAGAGGCTATAGGCGGGGACCCCGAGTTGCAGCCCTGCACCGTGAAGGAGTGGGGAATAGGGGAGCCGTGGGAGCCCGGAAGCCCCGCCAGAGTGCGCCGAGCAGAGCTCGCCACCTAGTGGTGAGGGTGGGCTTGACAGGGGCCACTTGGTTCAGGCTTCCCTTCCTCCAAAGGCCTCCAATTAGGCTCCTTTAGGCATCACCTCCCCCGGGGTTACAACGTCACAGAGTCACAGTGACGGGATTGGAGGAAAATGCTCACCACGGAACAGAAACTCTGTCCCACCCCAAGGGCGCTGGAGGCTTAGACTGCTGGCAGGGGCCTAAGGAGGACACAAGCACCAGGTTCAAGGCCGGCCCAAGGACACGGTCCACTTGTCTAGGAGGAGAGGAGACCACTTGGTGGTAGCAGCCCGGGTCAACAGGCCAAGCAAGACCCCGCCTCGCCTCAGAGGAGCTTGCCCAGGAGCGAGGAGGACGAGGGGGCCCAGCGTGGGACCACGCCCCCTCCCTACTCTGCCCAGACCAGGAGGAGGGCAGCCTGTGTGCCCCTCACCTCCTCCACCCGTCCTCCTCTGATGGGGGAGGGGGAGAGTTTTGCTTTGGATGGGAGGATGACGTTCCATAGTAAACTTTGGATCGTTTTAGTAACTGTGACCTTCTCAGGGAGAAAAAACCCAATCTGCATGAGCTGTTACGTGATGGGAACAGTGGTCAGAGTGAATCAAATTGTTTCATGTTTGTGCCGCCAAAGGAATCGAAACTCCACCATAAACAGATTCCTGGAGTCACATCCACAGTTGAGCATGAGGTTCAGACAGGAAGTGGATCGGGGAGAGGTAGTTGGGAGTGCGGGTGTAGACATAATAAGGACCATTTATTTGCAGTCATGCAGAATTGGGATCAAACCCAGGTCTGATTCTGGGGTCCATGGGGCCCTCGCTGCCCAGGCTCCCACCTTAGTATCCTCTCTAGACCCAGCATTTGCCCAGGGTTTTCTCGGTGTGACAGGATAGCTTGGCAAACCCAGGAAGTATGAAATGGATCTAAAGACAGCTCGAGAGGGACTCGGGTCTGAAGAATTTATTAATAGAACTGATGATTACCAAATCAGTCAATATGATAGCAAGTGAATGCCAGGCCAAGTGGAACAAATTTACGAGGTTAATAATGAACTCTCTGTTTGCTTCTGGGATATCTCCACCTCTCGGTCAGAATCCTCCTGGAGGTTGACACTGCGCAGGGTGGGGCGGGGTGACGGCCGTTGGTCCAGCGCCTCCTGCCCTGCGCCCACCACTCTGAGGCCTCGCTCACTAACGGTCAACAGTTGCCTTCGGCCAGGTCAAGTCCACTCCCAGTTTGGGGAAGGGGACTCACTCAGGCTAGGAGAGGGAATGGAGACAGGTCAGCACTTTACTTGCCCTCACGTGTTTGTTGCCTCCAGCACCAAAGGAGTAAAGATATCGACCTTCAGCTGGGACCAGACGTTCTCCTACAACCTCCCCTTGATATCCAGACTGTTTGGTGCCCAATTCAATAAAAACGAGCACCTGACCCAGGCTGACCGCCACACAGGCACATCACGGCGGTGTGGGTGATGGGTGGACCACATACTCCAGCCTCACATCCATAAAGAGGCTTTCGCCCTCTTTGGGAAGGGCTTTGTGCACAGGTATAAAATCACAGAGATGCACTCACAGCACCGAAGGAAGGTGTTCATTCCCCATATTCGAGCCTGCGACCCCTCCCCAGCCCACCTGCCCAGAGTGCACAAGGTATCATTCCTTTTTTTTTTAATTTAAATTTTTTTTTTTTTTTTGTCCGTGCCCCGCGTCATGGGGGTATCTTAGTTCCCTGACCAAGGATGGAACCCATGCCCCCTGCAGTGGCATCTCGGAGTCTTAACCCCTGGACCCACCGCCAGGGAAGTCCCAAGGTATCATTTTTTTAAATAGCAATTATCTGGAGCCTAGTGTAACATTCTCTCACTCTGTGTGTGTAAAAACATCCATTTGTGGATGTCAAAAATGAAAACAAACCAAAATTTTGATAACTCTTTTTGGGAGCTTTCTGGAAGTGTCTGGGCCGCTCTTGACCCTGCCACATGGGGAAAGAAACTCAGGATGGAAACTAAGATAAGCCAGGCTTGGGTATTCAGTGCAGCTTCACTCAGACACTGCCTTGTATTTTTTCCCCCTTAGTTCACGGGTTCCTCATGGAACTATTTTTCGTAGTTATTTTTCGTAGCTATTTTTCCAGCTCCCACTGCCCCATCCTTGGAATAACTCCTGCTTTGGCCTCATTTTAGTGACTGGAGACCTACAGGTAAGATCTTCCTAGTAGCGGACCCAGAGACACCTCTTCTAACTGTGAAACCTACCTTTGTGGAGAGATCTCGTCCCTCTCGGCACTGCCCCTCCTCCAGGGCGTCCCTCGGGGTTTGCTCCCTTCTCTGAGGCTTTCCTGGTCGCTTTAGAGTTTGAGACTAGCCAGCCTCACGCCTGTAGGTCAGAGGGGGAGGCTTTGCTCCTCTTGCGCCCGCACCTCGAAGGATCCCGACAGCTGCCACCAGGGGGCGGCATGAATCCCTGTTCCGGGGCTGACAGCGGATGCGGACCTTGAGAGAAGGACCAGAGTTGCGCTCTGGCTCCGCCGATGGCTGGGCTTCGCTGCCCTCTCTCCCTCCAGTCAGGGGACCCACCCACCTCCGCGTATCTGTCCTCTGGGCCCAGCCCCTGCAGGTGGCCAAGTTGACTCTGCAGATTTGGGGTTATCCCCATGCAGAGACACCTACAATTGAAGTGAGGGGGCACCTGGCTTGGCTTTTAAATGTCCCACCTCTTTGCATTTGGGGAGGCTTTCTGAGCGGTGGTGCATCCTTCTGGGACCCTCAGAGCTCACCCGGAGCCCTCCCGTTCTCAGCTGTAAATTTGTGGGGTGCTGGGGCCAGGCGGCCGCCCTGAGGGCAAGAGCTGCCCAGAGTTCACTCACTCTGCTTGATGAGATTTATACGGTTCCTTCTGGCCGGTGAGCACTCACCCTAAATTCAACTTTGAGAGCCGCTCACGGCCCAGCAGCTCTGATGCTGTACTATGATTTAGTTTCACACTGGCCCAGGGGGACCCCCTTCCTCATCCTTCCAGCCGATTCCTTAGCTGACGCCAGCAATCACTGTTCGCTGTTAGAAGTACAGGCTCTGAGCCTCAGCACCCACGAGTTTTCGAGTCCCCTGAGATGAGGACAGTGTGCCTCTAGGGCTCACGCTACCTGAGGCTTGGACCTGAGGGCAGTGCTGGGAGAGACGAGAAGCCAGTCAGTGGGAACCTGGACCAGCAGTGGCCAGGAGGAGGCGAGGGAGGAGAGAAAAGGGGATCTGGATTAGCAATGACTTCAGGAGCCCAATTTAAGGCTTCAGTACACAGTTGGTATCAAAAGAACTCTGCAAGGAGAATTTTCTGGGGGGAAGGATGACCTTCAGGCATCAAAAGATCTCAAATCAAAGGAAGAGTAAATTATATTCATCAAAAGCCTGATCCAGAAAGGGGACCCGGGTTCTCTGGTAATTAGAAAGTCTATTTCCAGAACATTCTTTTGCCTCAGCATTCCAGGAATTGAAGTTTTACTGAACCTCAGGGTTTGGGACTTAAGCCATTGCACTGTGTGTTCCTTAATGTCTGTACTTCTCCCCCTGGGGTAGATGTGAGGTGCCATAAAAGCACACAACAAACATGGCACTCCTGCCTTGAGCGAAAATGTCGTTTAAAGAGTTGGAAAATAGAACATTACTCAAAAGTTTAAAACACAATCATGATACAACAGAGTGCAAAATTCATAGATTTAAAAAATTAAATTCCAGCTATTGAAAATACAGGGCTTCAAGATGTACTTTGGTTTACTGGCACAGTCTTTCCTAACTTGCTGTGTGACATTGGACAAGCATCCTCACCTCTCTGAGCCTCTGTTTCCTCATCTGTAGAACATGGGAGTGACTCGGACTCCGCCATTTCCCAAGCCTCAGGATTTAGCCTGCCAGCTTGTCTTTGTATTAACTTCACCAATCCATCTCTTTCCTTATGTATCAGTCAGGGTCCTCCAGAGAAATAGAACCAATGTATATGTTTATGTCAGACTGATTTCAAGGAGTTGGCTCAAGCCTGAGATCTGTAGGGCAGCCCCACAGGCTGGAAACTCAGCCAGGAGCTCTTGAGACAGAACTTATTCTCCCAGAAACCTCAAGTTTTTGTTTGTAAGGCCTTTCAATTGATTGCATGAGGCCCACGTACATTTTTGAGGGTAATTTCCTTTTGTTATAGTCAACTCATGGTAGATGTTAAGTGCCTCCACAAAATACCTCTTTCAGAACAACATCTAAGTCGGTGTTTGCTGAAACAATTCAGACTGTAGCCCAGTAAGTTGACACATAACTACTGTCCACACCTGGTGGCGGTGGGTGGGGCTGGTTTCATGGGTGCTTGGCCTGTGCAGAGCTCAGAAGGACCCCATGCTTGTTTTAATGCTCTGCTGTCACCCTCTTGAAATTTTTTTTTTTTTTTAGTTGAAGTATAGTTGCCCTCGTGAAATTCTTAATCGTTTTGGGCTGGGCCCTGTGAATTACACAGCTGGTCCTGCTGAAGGGGTAGTTCTTGCCCTCGAGGTCGTGGACTTAGGTCTTGAGCCAGCCTCTCTGGGGAAGTTGAGTCCAAGTGGACCGGCCAGGTCTCTGTGGCTGTACCATCTCCCGGACACTTAATTACACACTCCCTGGTATTGCTATTTAACGTCCTATGCACGTTAGTCTTGTTTTCCTGAATTTGAATATAAATTTCTTTACTTTTATTGGGGTAAAAATATATATAACATAAAATGTACCATTTGAACCATTTTTCAGTGTACAGTTCAGTGGCATTAAGTACATTCACTTTATTGTGAAACCATCACTACCATCCGTCCCCAGAATTTTTCATCTTCCCCAACTGAAACCCTGTACCAGTTAAACACTATCTCCTCTTCTCCCTTCCTCCCAGCCCCTGGCACCCACTGTTCTACCTTCTGTCTCTGCGAATCTGACTACTGTAGGTACCTCATGTAATTGGAATTGTACAGCATTTGTCTTTTTGTGACTGTCTTATTTCACATAGCAGAATATTCTCAAGGCTCATTGATTGTAGCATATATCAAAGTTTCCTTCCTTCTTAAGGCTGAGCAATAGTCCATTGTATGTATATTCCACAATTTATTTATGCAGTCATCCAAAAGTAGACATTTGGGTTGCTTCTACGTTTTGGCAACTGTGAATAATGCTGTTATGAACATGGGTGTGCAAATATCTGTTTTGAGTCCCTGCTTTCAGTTCGTCTGGGTATATGCCCAGAAGTGGAATTGCTGGATCATGCGGTAATTCTATGTTTAGTTTTCTGAGGAACTTCCATACCATTTTCCACGGCAGCTGCACCATTTCATTACATTTCCACCAGCAATGCACAAGGATTCCAGTTTCTCCATGTCGTCGACAACACTTGTTATTTTCTGTTGTTATTATTGTTTTGATAATAGTGATCCTAATGGGTGTAAAGTGCTATCTCATGGTGATTTCATTTTCATTTCCCTAGTGATTAGTGATGTGGCGCATCTTTTCATGTGCTTACCGATCATTTGTGTATCTTCTTTGGAGAAATGTGTATTCAAGGCCTTTGTCCATTTTTGATCAGTTGTTTGTTTTTGTGTTGTTGAGGAGTTCTTATATAGTCTGCGTATTAACCTCTTATGAAACATATGATTAAAATATACATTTCTGGATGCCAGGAACCTGTCTTAAGGTTCTTTTTTTTAAAAATAAATTTATTTATTTAATTTTTGGCTGCATTGGGTCCTTGTTGCTGCGCGTGGGCTTTCTTTTTGTTGCAGTGAGTGGGGGCTACTATTTGTTGCGGTGCGTGGGCTTCTCACTGCGGTGGCTTCTCTTGCTGTGAGCACGGGCTCTAGGCGCGTGGGCTTCAGTAATTGTGGCACTCGGGCTCAGTAGTTGTGGCTCATGGGCTCAGTTGCTCCGTGGCATGTGGGATCTTCCTGAACCAGGGCTCGAACCTGTGTCCCCTGCATTGGCAGGCGGATTCTTAACCACTGCGCCACCAGGGAAGCCCCTTAAGGTCCTTTTAATTCCCCCAAAGCACTTGGCACCTTGTAGATGTTCAACAAAAGCTTGGTGAAAGAATAGCCACAAAGTGTGGTAGGTCAGAGGCAGCTTGAAACTAAGTTTGCAAAAGGAATAGGAAGAGCATTTTCCAGGCAAGTCCAAGACCCATTACCTCTGGAGGGCAGCCGGGGAATCAGGGAGCTTCCTGCTCCCAAAGGATTACCTTGGAGATGAAGAGGAGGGAGCAGAGAGTGAATGAACTCTTGGCCTTTATTAAAAAGGAGGCAAGGAGAGTCCCACTCCCCAAACATCCGCTGGAATAGACACACTGCAGGTCAGGCTATGGGAGGTCAGACGGACAGGTGGACCTTTTGGAAGAGGGCAGTCCCAGGGCAGGGGGCACACACCTGAGCATCTGAAAGACCCTCGAGAGTGAAAGAAAGCAGAGCACAGCACACACGACCTCTGTGCCCAAACACATGCCAGGGGGACCCCTCCCTGCAAGGGTGGGCGGGGGATCCCTGGAGCTCCGGACACCCAACCAGCGGGTGGAACCTGTGAAACGCTGAATCCTGACCTCCTAGACACAGAACATTTGGGGGCTTCTCTGTCTTCTGGGAAACAGGATATGGTGAGTGCAGGCTTGGGCTAAGAGGATGAGGCTGGAGAGGTAAATGGGGATTTGGTGCTCTTCCTTACACGGGGTTCCTGTGAGGATGAGGGAAGTGGGAGCTGCCCAGATCCAGGCTCCTCACTCTGGGCCAGGGCAGCTGCGGGCACCATGGCAGAGGGCCTGGGGGAAGAGGTCTGTTCCCCACCAGGCCGGAGGGACATGGAGCCTTCAACCTCATGCGAAGTGGGCCTGGGGGACGGGATGGGGTGGGCTCGACTTGTTTTCTGTTTGTGCTTCAGTAGAACACCTTCTCCAGATACGCATTCAGGAACATCCCCGAGGGGTCCAGCTTTTCTCGGATGGCACAGAACTTCGGAAAGGCCGGATACATTTTCTCAAAGTCCTTCCGGGTGCAGTTGTGGGCCTGAGGAAGCAACCAGATACGACAGGCCTCGTTCCCTGGAAGCGGCATTTCAGGGGGGCTGCAAACAGGCACCCACGTCTGGATGCCTGCATGTGTGACGCTCCTATGCCCAGGCACACACAAGCACATACACGCGCGCATTCATTCACACGCACCTATAGTGTAGAGACCCAAAGAGGAGGGAGGAGTTTCTTGGAAAGTAAAGAAGGAAGGTGTTAAAATGCAACATTAAACTTCCCGTTCCCTGTGCCACCCGGCAGTGTGTCAGTGGAGAGGCTCTGGCCCCAATTCAACTGCTAATTAGTAAGTAAGTCCCGTCACCTCTGACAGACCCCTAGTTTCCTGTCTGTTAAATGGACCCACTGCCTTATCCTGCTCGTAGGGTTTCTATGAGAATTAAATAAAATGAAAGGTGAGGAAGTTTTCTGAAAACTCTGAGAGAATTACAGTCACTGGGCTGTTGGAACATGAATGCAGAGGGAAGACGGGTCTGGTTAGGGTCGTGGAGGCCCTCCTTCCTGTCACTTGCTCAGCCCAAGTTTCCCCACATCTGAGCCTTGGGCGGGCAGGGCAACCGGGAAGAGAAGCGCCCTCTGGTGGAAGCCCCGGCTCACAGCAGCTGCCCAGCTGACACCCGGCATGAAGCATCCTACCTTGGCCCAGTGGGGCCTGCCCCCCACCTTCTTCATGATGGTCTCGTAGGCCAGCCAGTAGTCCAGCCGCGGCACGTCCTTGCCGTAGGGCCTGGCGAGGGGGCAGAAGGAGGTGAGGCCCTGTCCCTGCTTTGCATGGTCCCACCCACTGTTATCAGGCGCCTGGCCTGTGCCGGGCCCAGCACTTGGCTCTGCCCTCAGGACATGGACAGCAGTGACCCAGCGCCTTGAGGGCTTCTGCTCAGAAGGATTTGGAAAAGGTTTACATCCTCTTGCATATTTTTTAACTGGCCACTGAAAGCTGTCATGAGTTTAAATAATTTTAAAGATTTGTGTGTGTGTATGTATATATATATATATATATATATATATATATATATACACACACATACACACATATATATGTATGCATATTTGTATACTCATGCAGCTTGAAGATTTCAATTTTAAATCTAAGTATTTAAAAATGTAAATTAAAAAATTTTTAATGTAAAGATTACTTTAAGGATATATATATATACACACACAAATCTTAAAAATAAATATTTATATCAGAATCCCCTCATTGATGTATGGAAAGCTTGGCCATATAACCTAGTTGGTCAGTCCAGGGGAGTCAGATTTACTGATAGAAAAAATCGAAGTCAGAGCTTTAAAAAATTCAAATGTTATGATGCAGCCCCACGGCAACTTTCTCACTTCTGAATTTGCATGCACAGGTAAGGATAAAATAGACAGACAGACAGACAGGTGTGGATGAGCCTGGCTGCAAGTTTGTCCCTACATGAAATAAGCCGCCTCTCATTCAGTACGTGTTTCAGAAACTCTTTTCTGGCTTCGGGGACTCCCGCCAGGACAGCGCCTTCTTGAATTGTCCCTTGGGATCCCTTGAGTTTGGGGGTTTTTACATGCTGGAGAAATACAGCATAGCAAGATTCAGGCTGGGAGAGAGTATATTTGTCTTTTGCAAAGTCAGAGAAGGGCTATTATCAATGGGGGATGGGAAGGAAGGAAGACATGTCTTAAGCAGGAAGTTTTAGAAAAGAGGAGCTTCTTAAACCGTGCATGTCTGTAAGCCTCATACAAGAGATTACTGTGCAACTAATCAGGAAAAAGATAACGCAGTCGTGAGCTTAAGGCATCAGCACAGGACCTGGTGGAGCCGGTTAAGATGGGCAAGTGCATCCAGGCCTGATTCTCTTTTTGGCTGAACTGAAACCTGGCCTCAGAATCCTTCTCGACACAGAGTTCCAGGCTCTCGGAATCACTGACTAGGGCAGGCACATGAGAGCATAGACTTGTCATTCCGTAATATCAGCTTCACAAGTAGTAGCTATGCATATTAACATTAATATTACACATTCATTAATATTAATGACTGCATTAACATAACATAGGCTAGAAAGGGTGGTTGTAGGAACTCAAAGGAGCGAAAGACGATTTTCTGCGGCCAGGATCAGGGAAGTCTCCTGGGAGAAGGTGGCATTTGAACTGGCCTTGAACGCTGGGGAAGGAGAGGGGGTCCCTTCGAAGCAGGGCGGCAGGGTGGGGGTAGGGAGCCCAGCCCCACCCCGCCCCCTCCGCGAGCTGGTCACCTGTACATGATGATGTTCATGTAGCAGCTGTCGCGCTGGAAGCAGGGGCTCAGCAGGATGTCGTCCCCCCGGGTGAAGCGCACCTCCACGGGGTAGTGGGCCACCACCTTGGGGTGCGCCTCCAGCATGGCCTTCAGCTCCAGCAGGGCCTCCTTGGTCTTCTCTCTGCACTCGGCCCAAGCGGATGGAACCCAGACCTCAGGAAGGGACCTCCTGAGCTCCCATGAGGCTCTGCACGGTTTCCCAGCCTTGGGGGCCTCGGGGATCCCGGTCCCCAGGAGGCCCCTTCCTCATGGCTGCTCTCAAAGTCCTCCTCACAGAAGAGGAGACCTACCTACTGCTCCCAGCTCAGATCCCAGGGCCCCCGCCCAATCGGGGGCTCCCCTTGGGTCTCTGGCCACAGCTGTCCCATGCCCCGGCCTCCTCTTCTTCAGACAGAGTCAGGTCACTCTGATTCCAAGATTTCTACTTTTTCTAATAGTCCTGCCCCAAGAGTGTGGTGGTCTCAGCCCCTGAACATGGTAACAGAGGCACCCCTTAAGCCCTGGGCACCAACACCGCACCCCCACCCTTTTCTTGGAGAGGGACAAAGAGGGGCAATTCAGAGAGAAAGCTGCAGTGATCTGGGCTACAGACCTAGCCTCAGTCCCGAGGGGGCGTGTCCCTCAGGACTGAGATGCAGAGTACCGGCCCCCAGCCTGCTCCATGGACTCTGCCGACCGAGGGACAACGCAGGGGACAGTCTTTCAGAAAAACCAGATGCTGGCCAGGAAGCACTATGCTTCAAGCCCAAGCCTGCTGTTGCCCGGCCTCATGGCTGGAGAGGAGCTGATGGGGAGAGCAGAAGGGATCCCCTGGCTGGTTTCCCTGAGAGGCACAATGGTGCAAGGGCACCGGATGGGGATTCGGAGCCTCCAGTTTGCCCCCCGCTAATAACAGGTAGAACGGGGAGCCTGGTTGGCAGTGTACGTGCTGGGGCTGTGGGGAGGACCCAAGGGGGTCTGTTTGTTGCTGACCCACCCGCGGGCTGGCCCACACAGCCCCTACCTGGGGATGGCCCAGTCCTGCACGTGTTGCTTGAAGCGGCACTCGTAGGTGAAGATCTTGTGGCTGCGGTTGCAGTTTTCCTTCTTCCCATTGAACAGGAGCCAGAAGAAAAAGCGGTTGATCCAGCCCACGAGGCCTGGCAGGAAGGTGCTGGGGGGGAGCAGGGCAGAGGGGCCTGTGATCATCGTATTATCCAGCAGCGAGTGAGTGCCGGCTGTTTGCTGGGCGCCGGGCTGAGTCCTTTACAAACCAGGACTTCATTCTCCACATACTCTGCCATGTACGCTTACCTACAGCCTGGAAATCCCTGCAGGGAACGTGAATATCGCCCTCCATCCCTCTCTCCACGGCTGCCCCGTGACCCAGTTACGGATTTTATCTCACATTTTATCCCTCTCTTGCCCTTTAGTGACTAGGTTATCTTCAGGGTTTGGGTTTGGTGAAAAACCCAAACTGTGATTAAAAAAAAAAAAACAACACGTAACATAAAATTTGCCATCTTAACCATTGTTTAAGTGTACAGTTCAGTAGTGTTAAGTATATTCACATCGCTGTGTGGTGCACCTCCAGAATCTTGCAAAACTGAAGCTCTGTCCCCACTAAACAACAGCTCCCCATTGCGCCCTCCCTCCAGCCCCTGGCAACCCCCATTCTACTTCCTGTCTCGATGAATTTGACTACTCTGGATGCCTCATATAAGTGGAATCACACAGTATTCGTCCTTTTATGTGTCTGGCTTATTTCACTTAGCATAATGTTTCAAGATTCATTCACATTGTAGCCGGTGTCAGGATTTCCTCCCTTTTTAAGGCTGGATAGTATTCCACTGTATGGACATACCCCATTTTGTTTATCCAGTCATCCATCGGATACTTGGGTTGCTTCCACTTTTTGGCTGTTGTAAATAATGCTGCTGTGAACACAAGTGTGCAAATATCTCTTTGAAATCGTGCTTTCAATTCTTTCTGATATATACTCAGAAGGGGAATTGCTGGGTCATATGGAAATTCTATTTTTAACTTTTTCAGAAACCTCCGTACTGTTTTCCCTAGCGGTTGCACCATTTTACATTCCCACCAACAGCGCACAAGGGTCCAATTTCTCCACATCCTCGCCAAAACCTGTCATTTTCGGTGTAGTACCACCACATGCCACACCATAACAAACGTCTTTGTACTTATATCCTTACCAGATTGTTGGGGCAAAGGGCAGGCAGAGTTTTAATTTCAGCAGGTTGCTGCCAGTTTAATTTACATAAGGACTGTAGTAGTTCACCCTCCTTCCACACCTGGCCATCCTGGGAGGACTTGATTGTTGTAAGTGGCCAGTGGGGGCCAGTGGCCTAGCATGGGGGCTGGGCTTATGCATTCTTGTGTTTGGAAATGAGCTGCCCAAGGAATTGCAAAGGGAAGGCTCTGCGCTTCTTGGGCCACGAAGGAGCTGTCACCTGGCTTTCTGCTCTGGGAAACTCATTCACCAAGTCACATTCTTCCAAATGTATACTTACACACACACACAGATTAAAGTTCATTTTTTGTCTTTATAAAAGAAATAAATTTTCACTGTAGATGTGTTGGGAAGCCAAGAAAGCAAAATCAACCTCCTCCTTGCTTCTCCTTCTCCTGCAGGGGTTGGGAGGGTGAAGGGTACACGCTGCAGGGGTGGGGTCGGGGGGTGAGGAAGGGTAAAAGCTGCAGGGGGTGGGGAGGAAGGGTATGTGCTGCAGGGGTTGGAAGGGGAGGAAGGGTACATGCTGCAGGGGTTGGAAGGCGAAAAGAACGCTGTCTCTCTCAAGGCAGATGCTCTCTGGTGTCCCAGGCCAGCATGGCCGTGGGGAGGCTCCCACCGGCCCCAGGGCACAGGGCTGTTCTCAGCACAGGAGCTAAGCTTGGCCCTGGTCCTGGCTGACCCTCCAGGGATCTGTTCCCGAGAGAGCCTGTCTCTCTGTCCTGGTCAGCCAGGGGGCCAACACCATCATCCCTACGGTTGACCGCTACTGAACACCTCAAGGACAGGGACCGGGGCTTCCCTGGTGGCGCAGTGGTTGAGAATCTGCCTGCTAATGCAGGGGACACGGGTTCAAGCCCTGGTCTGGGAAGATCCCACATGCCGCGGAGCATCTGGGCCCGTGAGCCACAACTACTGAGCCTGCGCGTCTGGAGCCTGTGCCCCGCAACGGGAGGGGCCACGATAGTGAGAGGCCCGGGCACCGCGATGAAGAGTGGCCCCCGCACCACGATGAAGAGTGGCCCCCACTTGCCGCAACTAGAGAAAGCCCTCGCACGAAACGAAGACCCAACACAGCTAAAAATAAATAAATAAATAAATAAATAAATAAATAAATAAGCTATTAATTAAAAAAAAAAAAAAAAAAAAACTCAGACTAGCACACTGTTGTTAGCCTTGAACACATACTCAATAATTTAAAAAAAAAAAAAAAAAAAAGGACAGGGACCGAGCTTTTCATTAGCATTTCCTACACAAATACTATGAGCCTCCTCTAGGTGCCAGGCGTTGTTTGGGGCTCTGAGGATTGACAGTGACGGGACAGACGGCATCCCTGCCCTCATGGGGCTACAGTGAGTCTGATCGCAAAGCAGCCATTAAGTCACCAGGTACCCAATCCATTATGTTAGTTTTCATTCCCGCATCCTTGGGCACATAGTTCAGCGAGAGGCCCAGAGCTGCAGGGATGAGGCTGGGTGGATGCAGTTTCCAGAAGACACAAAAAGGGGGGCCACATGGGCTGGGCTCAGAGGTCATGGAGCTCCCTCGGAGCGTCCGCCCTGGCTGGGATGTGTCAACTGTGATTTAGAGCCCAATTTATTTGGATGCTCCCTGGGCCCGGACTCCATAGACACAAGCACATAAAGCTGCCAGGCTGCTGTGATGGAAGGGGAGAGAAGCTGGCTGGGCATTTTCCACTCTCACCCCCGATCCGTCATCTGATGGAGCGATGGCCTCTAGGCTGGGCTCACCGTCTTTAAAAAGACACCAAAGTCCTCCAGATAAAAGACTAGATGGCTACATTTGATAAAATTAAATACATCTACACATCATAAAACACCATGAAAGTGAAAGATAAGACACCAACAGGGAGAAGGTGATGCAACACACATAACCAGCAAAGGACTGGTGTTCAAAATACATGTAAATAAAGCTGTACAAAACACTAAGAAAAAAACAACCCAATTTTTTAAAAGAACAAAATACGTAAATGGGCACCTCACAGAAGAGAAATCTGAAGGATCAATAAACTGAAAAGCTGGGCAACCTTATTAATAATCAGGGAAATAAGAATTAAAAACCATAATGAGGTACCATTTAACACAGAGCACACAAAAATTTAAAAGCCTGACAGGTCCAATTTTGTCCAGCTTATGGAGGACAGAGAATCTTACAGTGCTTGGCAGTTAACTTGGTATTACTACTTAGGAGAACAACTTGATCTTATAAAACTAAAGATGCTTATACTTGGTGACCCAGGAATTCGACTCATGATTATATACTCAAGACATCAGAAGCAATTTTCCAGAATGCTCACAGGAATGTTGTTTGTAATGGACAAAAAAATTCCTGGAGACAACCCAAATATCCATCAACAAGAGCATGGACAAAAAAATTCCTGGAAACAACCTAAATATCCATCAACAAGAGCATGGATATATACATTGTGGTAAATGCATACAGTGAAAAATGAGTAATTACAGCTATTCATATCAACATGGAAAAATATCACTATCAAAGCTGAATTACCAATTTTTTATTTCAGGATTCAGAAAACTACAGTATCAATAAAAGCAAGAGAATGATAAGCATAAAGTTTGGGGTGGTGGTTTACCTTTTCGGGGAGATACTGTGATCTGGGAGTTCCACCAAGAGGACTCCAATTTTACTAGTGTTGTCTCACTTCTTAATATGGTAGCAACAACAAGATGTGGGTGCTTACTATATTATTCTTTATATTTTAAATTTGTGCTGCCTATATTATTTACATGTGTGAAACATTTCAAAAATCTTTATCTGATGCCATTCCATGTCTTGGCTGGATACAGAGTCACCACTCAAGGCCCCATAAAACCTTCCCCATCACTCATAGTTACATGTTTGGTGGCAGACATGGGGCCTGAGCCTGAGCACAGACTTCAGGCTGTGAAGGAGGTAAGAAACAGGACAATATGAAGCTTCACATCACCTGTGAACCAGGGAATGAGACTTGGGCACTGGTATTTTTTAAAAATTTCCCCAGGGTTGAAAACCCCTGCTCTGGACCCAGGAGACAGACACAGTTTGCACAACTAGGTAGGATGTTGTTCTTCTGATGGACCACATCTGCAACAGTATATGGCAGGTGCTGGGAAAAGAGACACTTGCATTCCTACCTGATCCAGAGCAGGAACTCCAGTAAATAGAATCCAACAGCATAGTCCCAAAACCAGTTGGCTGAAGAGGAGGGAGGCTGGGAAGCAGAATTTGTGGTCAGTTTGGGGCCAGAGCTGAGTGTCTCCTTAGAGGGAGATGTGTCCCAGGAGAGACTGTGTGTGTGTCATGGGGGAAGGGTGACCCACCTGCCAGGACGATTGAAAGCCTCACTTCTTACTGCTGATTCCCATGCCCTATCCCCTCTGTTTCGTGCTTTTTTATATGTTCATGTATTCATGTATTTTGCACAAGACAAAAATGTGCATCTGTCCCTCCTCTTCAGAGCCCACGAGCCGGTGTCCAGCAATCATCCTTTATGAACCCTACGCCAGCCCCTTACACACAGTAGGTGTCCTGGCTTTTGCCTGACTTGTTCAATCAACATCATCCTAAGTGATGGTTTTGTTTTCTTCTGCTGAGAAGCAGCTTGTTTGCTAAGATCACAGTGGGGAGACAAAACCAAGGGTTTCTTCACCTGTACGGTTGGGGGTGGGAAAGATGGGGGTGCTGGAGGGAAGGTGGGATGTATTAGCTGGCTTCTGAGGTCTAGCCCAGCTTCCTAGGACTCAGCCTATCCTGTCCTGCTCACACCTCTGTCCCCTGTTCCCCTGCCCCACATCTAGATTGTCCCTTGACCTCACCTCTACGCATCCCTCCCCGCAGACACATGGACCCTTACTGGGTCCACCTTCCTGCTTCCTTCCACCCTCTGGCCTTTCGTGCTTCTCTCCTCAGGCTCAGTGGTGCTCACCCTTGCTTTTCCTCTCACCTCTCACAGCTCATCAGCACGATAACAGGTGTCAGGCACCCTGGGAGCTGGGGGTGGGGCCGTGTGGGAATGGTGGGCTGTGCGTGAGGAGGGGAAGACGCCCCGGCTACCTTGTTGGTGTGGTCCTGGTAGATGGCGCTGACGTTCTCGCTGTGCGGGAACCAGAGGAAGCGGAAGTATTCGGATTTTTTCAGGTGGCTGTCCAGGTTGTCAAGAACCTGTCCGAGGCAGGAGGAAGGAGCAGAGATTGTACTGGTCACAGGATGATGGTGGGGCTGCTGGAAGTCAGAGCCCACCATCAAAAGAAAATACCTGAAATTGTCCTAACATTGTCAAATAGCACAGAATGTGTCTTATAAGATGCTGGACATTAAAATGGTCCACTTACAGGTTGACTTCCTTTAGTAACTTAGAGGACAAAAATGACTTCTCATGTGTTCTGGCTTGAATAATTACTATCTATGTAAGTTTGGGCAAGTGCCTCAGTTTCCTTATCTGTAAAATGGGATTAATAACAGTACCTATGTCAGGCTTGTGATGAAGAGTAAATGCACTAATGCTTAGAAAGTGCTTAAGGTGGTGTCACAAGCTTGGTGAGCCCTGTACAGGTGCAGGGTGCTGCTGCTACAATTACTCTTACATTGTACTTGTCATCCCCTCTTATCCCCACAAGGCCTGACATGTCGAGGGCCCTCAGTAAAATGGGCAGGAGAGCCTTGCTCGGGTATGGCTCATTATCTGCACACGCGGAAATAACATCGCACAGCGAATCATGTCTCCTTGACGTCCATCAGGCTGATACAGGACAAGTTCTGAGCCAAAGCAGAGACAGATTTGGGGTTTGATAGGCAGCCGGGAGGTAGGGGAGGAGCACCGATCTTGGAGTAAGTTCTGGATTCAAGTCCTGGCTCTGCAGCTGCACGACCTTGCACGAACCACGTCCTCTGAGCCTTGGTTTTCCCACCAATAACATGCGGGCACTTGTGCAGATGAAATGAGATAACCTACGCTGACGCTTCCGAGTCGAGTGCCTGCCACGTGGCATGTGCCCAGTGGAGAGTCTTGTCTCTGAATGTGAGCAATACTGGCACACATTTAGGGCCCCGGTCCTACTCCCCAGCCCCCGAGTTCTCAGCTGTGAGTCTCAAGAAGCCCTCTGAGGCCTCTGGGCAGCGTGTCTTCATCTGTAGAACCAAGACATTAATAGTTTTCCTCCCTTCCTTCCTTCCTTCCTTCCTTCCTTCCTTCCTTCTAGGACTGTTGTGAGGACCAAGGGAGTTGATGGATGTGAAAGCAGTTTATAAGCTGTTAAACACAACTTGTGATTTCCACATCTGACCAGGAAGGGAAGTGAAGCCAAGATGAAGCACTGAGGTGAGCCCACCTAGAACTTCAGTTTGGAGCATCTGGGAGCAGTGGGGGAACTTTAGAATTCTGGATCCTTGTCATCACTTCAGGGAGGACCCCTAACTTGTTAACCGATGCTTGATGGGGCCTGGGGGATACAGGAATGGGTTGCCTTCCAGTGACCTGGCTGCCATGCTAAACCTCCCCCGCCCATGCCAGGCCCAGGCTGTCGGTCACCCTATTGCATCCCCGCACGTGTCTCTCCAGTCTTCCCTATAATCCGCTCCTGCTGCCAAGGAAGGTGGCTGACTTAGCTGCCTTCTTTGCTCTCACCTGCCCTCTTGCACTAGCCTCATAATTTGCTCCATTTTTCATCTCTCCAGACAACATCACAGGGAAGCACCCCAAGACACAGCTCAAAAATCCCCAGCAGCGCTCCATTTCCTACGGAATCGAGCCCAAACAGTTCAGCGCTAAGAAGCCTCCTTCTACAGACACCGTCCGGTACCTTCACCACTGGCCACGAGTGACAATGGAGCACCTGGAAAGTGTGGGATCTGAACTGAGATGTATTGTAATTTTAAAGCTCAATGTAAATCCCCCCCCCCCCCACCGCCCCAAAGCTCTCTCCTTCCATTCTAAGCAGTTTCTATTTATATCACATCCATCCCAGAAGTATATTACAGGTATTGAAGCATACACCTGTCTCTGAAATTCATCAAGCATCTCCTATAGGTCAGTGACTATTTCATTCATATTTAGTTTCTCCCCGAGGGCAGAGATCAGCAAATTTTTTTTTCTGTAAAGGGCCAGATAGTAAATATTTTAGGCTTTACCGTCTCTGTTGCAACTACACAACTCTACCATGGTAGCGTGAAAGCAGACACAGAGGATACATTAACAAGGAGCGTGGCCGTGTGCCAATAAAACTTTATTTACAAAAGCAGGCAGTAAGCCAGCTCTTCCCTGTGGGCCGTAGTTTCCCAACCCCTTGCCCTAGAGCTGCTGGCCTAGCTCCTTGCACACAATAAATGCGGGAGGGCCCTATGATTCCTTATTTGAAGAGGAGGGCCTTTTCTGCTGGGCTATAGACCTGGGAAAAGTTCAGGAAGAAACTCCAGAACCCTGTTACTATCACTTCCCTCCTGACTGGGTGGTGGACCCATGACCCATCACCTCCGGGCAGAGCTGATTTTCTGCTGGGAGAGCAGGGAACACAGCCTGGGGCTTGGATGGAGGATGGGGCTAGGACACGAGAGAGCAGAAAATCCCCCATTTCCTCGTGTCCCAGCATCCAAGGCCATCCTATATCGCCCAGCATCTTAGCAGTAAATGTAATGGCGCCCCTTTCTCAGCTCTGGTGACTGAGAGATGCGTGCCCAGATTTCCACCCCGAATGGAGTGATGAGAGCCACTCTCACATCACATTTTGTGCCTCTCTCCTGACATCTGTCATTTCTTTTCCTCCCTGAATTAGAGGGACAAGGCATATCCTTTTCGCCGACACTAAACTCTAAGCTCCTGGAGGCATGCCCCACGCACGCTCCAGTTCTGTACCCTCTGTGGTCCCTAACTTAGCACCGAGTGGTGGCTGAAGGATGGAGCCGCCCCAAGCCCCATCCCATTGTGAGCTTAACTCTCTCCCTTCAGGGCCTACAAACAATCCCATCTGGAGGAGGAGGGTCCCTAGGATCATGGATTTCCTCGGTTTGACTTGTGGTTCCTGGGAGCACCATCAAAGGGGTTTGGGCCCCAGAGGAACGTCTTCCTTGGCATGTTATTGGCATGAAGGGTTCTAGAGGATTCATTCCCCCTAAATTAGTGCCACTACTGAATTGGTTCTTGGGACGTGGTTACCAGGCTCAAGAGCAGAAGCTGAGAGCTCCATGTCCCATGGCTGGGGGCTACCCAGTCACCAGCGAACGACCACCCAAGATAGTGGCAGGCATTGGGACGCTGCTGACAAGGCCGGTGTGTCCCTGGGACCGAACCTGCTTCCCAGAGCGTAGCGGGAGCGGGTGATGCAGGCAGCCAGCTGTACTCCTCACATCTCATTATGGTTTGCATGGCATAAAGGGCAAAATGTTGACAGCAATTTCCAAAATCCTCATGTCTTCTCACTGGCTGTGATTTCGTACCAATCAGACTGCAAAGAGTCAGAAATGCTGAGACTGTCATAAAAAGCCATGAAACCTGCCCTTTTCTTGGCCTCACTGCCCAGAAGCCCTGATTCCGAACTCCCCCTTCCCCTCATACGGCTTTGAGCAACCTTCAGAAACCGTGTTGAGATGTAGTTAAGAACATCAGTCATGGGAAGCACGGAATTGCATCTGAGATGGACCACACACAGCATGGGTGGGAGGAGATGCGGAAAATCCCAGAAAGGGATGGATTTTCAATACATTCTTGACCAACTGACCTTGAGTTACCTGGTATTGAGGTCTGTATTTTGTGGACCCTGGGGAGGTAAAAAGACCTCAGATAACATCCCTGCTCTCCAGAAACTGACCACCGAGCAAGAAGGAGGAGGGGAAAAAAATGTTAAGAGGCTCATGAGCAAATTAGGGCAACCAGCATGTGTGGTCTGGAAAGTGCAGTGTAGATTCAGAGTCTAGAATCTACCTACAGAGCAGGTACCAGTAGGTAGTATTCTCTTCGAATAAAGCCAGAGAGAGGATGGACTGAGGGTCCCTCTCTCGGAGGCTATAAAGGGCCGAGGACTCAAGTGCTGTGTGTCCTTGAGTCCTGACAGCAGCCCCGTGGGGGCAGTGGTGCTCGTATCCCCACTGTATCGGTGAGGAATCCAAGCCGGGGCTGGGGGAGGGAGGAATTGTGCAAAGTCACAGCGGGTCAGTGGAGAGGGTGGTTTGACTCAGAGAGGTGTCACAGGCTCTACACTGCACCCTCGCGGTGGCTTTCCTGGGACTCTTCCAGAATTCAGGCTGGAAGCCCCAAGATAGCTACACGTGCTGGATGGGAGGAAGGGAATAGGAAAGGAAAGGAAAGACATACAAGGGAAGGAAAAATGGCCGAGAAGCTGAATCTTCAAACCCGACTTTACATGCAGGAAGCCATCGTCATAGTCCTTTGTCCTGGCTTCTGTCCTCTCCTCCAATGCCCTCCTGTGGCTCACGACCAGCCCACCTGGAGGGCTTGGCCATCAGGGAGCCCACCCTCGTCTAGAGGGGACATGAGGCTGGGGGGCTGTGTGCGTCTCGGAGCAGCTGCTACTTAGAGGCAAACGCTCGGGGCAGCATGGTCTGCAGCCCCAGGGGAGGTGGGACAGCTTCCTAGACACCTGAATGGCAAGAAACTGGGAGCCGATATCAACGTATGAACCCACGAAGGTTTACTGCCTTCCTATCGGTTCTCAGGAAACTGCGTGCTCCTGGAAGTGAGGTCCCATTATTTTCCCTTTTGGATTAGAAGGAAAACCTCCAGGCAACTCAAGAGTGAGGAGAATCTGCTCTAGTGATGGTTTTCCAATTGGTCCTCTTTCTTTCCTCTATGGGCTGTTTCCTCCTAGGGAAGCAGCTTGGGTCTCGGGTCCCACCTCCATCTTACTCTTCTTCCCAAGCATTCCCAACCCCTTGAAGGGGCCCCTTAAAGGCTGCTCTGAGTGGAGAGAGGGCAAAAGTGAATTGAATGTGGGGCGATTGACTGTACATACTGCTGGCAGTAAATGCCAGGGTTGTAAATGCCACCCACCCTCTGCGCAGTCCTTATCTGTGGCCAGCAACTGGGGGCAGGGAAGGCTGTCCGTGGGTGTCATGGATGCTGATGACGGGCCCGACAGAGCCCTAAGCTGGGTGTATGACGCGGGGCGGAATAGCATCAGGAGCCGCTAGTGGGGAAGGAGAGAATCCACGGAGGACCTGCTGACTCATGGAAGAGGGGGAGAAGCAGGATCTAGCCCCTTGAGGCCTTGCAGGATGCGCTGGGGTCACAGGGGAAGGACGGAGGCCTTCCCACCAGGGTTCATGCCCCTCCTTGGGGATAAGGGCCGAGAACGTCACCAGATGCTCCGGGGGAAAGAAAGAATAACGTAAGAGAGGACCCTCTGTCTCCAGGGTTGGGCGATGAGGTGCGGGCACAGTTTTGTATCAAAGTGTTGCACTGGTTTACAGAACGTCCGCACTGAAAAGGACCTCAGGGTTCACCTAATCGGACCCCACTTTTAAAAGACAAAGAAACCGGGGCTCCAGAAGTTTGAAGGACTTGGTCAAGGTCACACAGAGTGAGCTGCACAGTCAGGCTTGGGGCCCTGCCTGCTTCCCCAGAGCCCTTACAATATACTTGTTGAGTGTTACTGCTGTGTAATTGTGTGTGTGTGTGTGCGTGTGTGTGTGTGTGTGTGTGCGTGCGCGCCCGGGGGCCAGTCCTACTTGCAAAAAAGAAGCAATCTCTTTATCTCTGGGTCAAAGTATTCAGCTTCGAAATGAACAGGTTCTGACCTAAGTGAGAGGCAGGAAAATAGATTCAACAACTAAGCACGTTACAGCCCCTTTCCGGTTGAAGGTGGTCTCTGCCCAGCTCCCTTCTTTGCCTGAGATGCCCACCCACCCTTTAACCTGTCCATTGCTCCACTGAGACCATTCTCACCGAGGTCAGCGACGGCTTCCTGATGACCAGACCCTCGTGTCGATCCCTGATTCCCCACAGCGTTGGACTCTTGGCTGCTCTGTCCTGGGCACTAAGCAGTAAGGCTCCCTTCTCTCCTCACCCAGACCCTCTCTCCGTGGGTGACCTCATCCACTGCCATGGTCAATCGCCCAGGGGGCTGTTGATCTCTGCTTTGGGCTGAAATGCATCTACCCCAAATTCATATATTGAAGCCCTCATCCTCAGAATGTGACTATATTTGAAGCTAGGGCCTGTTTGGAGTGAACAAGAGGCCTAGATCTGCCCTTTAACGCCGGTCTGGGGAGGCAGACTGGAGGTGGCCCCAGAGAGCTCAGAGTCTGGGGTGGTTCCAGGCAGTCGTATGGACCAGCCCCGCCCTCATGGGGCTCCCTGGCTTAGCCATGCACTGTCACTGCCAAACAACTCCTTACTGGGCCAAAGCATCAGGCAGCTCATTTGCCAAGACTGGTCCGTGCAGGCTCAGCATTGGTACCCCAGGGATCAGTGCCGCGTCCCCTACGGCATCCCTGGAATCACTTTCTCAGCCACCAACTGGGATTAAAGTTTCACCAAACACCATGCCTCTGAGTAAAGGGCCTTCCGGATCTAAATCCTTTGCCTTGAGGTTTTAATGCATTAGAAATTCCAATGGTAAGGATTTTTAGACCAGATTCTAGGTAACAATATTTTCCATTTGTCACTGACTAGGTACCATGGGGAACATGTTTTAATACTGAACTAGACACTTTGCAGGTGTTATCTGATTTAATCCTCAGATTCAATACTTTAAGGTAGACATGATTTACTTTGCTTTTAGATGAGGAAACTGAGGCTCAGCAAGGTTAAATGGCTGGCTCAGGGTCACAGCTTGGAAGTGGTACTGCCAGCATTCAAGGCCAGATCAATTTGATCCCCAATCCCACCATAACCATGTGGGGCCAGTAGTGCTTGCACCACTGCCGACTCCACCTGCACAGAGAGTCTACCTGTATTGAATGGTGAGGTGACCATGGAGGAACTCAAAGGCCAAGGAACTTGGAACCATAGATTTGAGTCCTGTAGCTTAGTGATTACCAGGGAGAGATCCATCCTTGCCAGGCATTTCAGGCCTATTCCATGCTACCCATCCATCCATCCAGTCATCCATCTCATGCATCCATCCATCCGTCATCCATCCATCCATCCATAATCCATTCATCCATCCATTCATTCATGTATCCATCCATCCATCATCCATCCATCATCCATCCATGTATCCATTCATCCATCCATTCATTCATGCATCCATCCATCCATCCATCCATCATCCATCCATGTATCCATTCATCCATCCATCCATCCATCATCCATCCATGTATCCATTCATCCATCCATCCATCATCCATCCATGTATCCATTCATCCATCCATTCATTCATGCATCCATCCATCCATCATCCATCCATGTATCCATTTATCCATCCATCCATCCATCCAGCTAACCAACATGGGTTTTCATTCATTCAGAAAAACACTGCTATCAATCAGAAGCTATCCTTTCTGCCCCCCATCATCCAGTTCCTCTGAGCTCCCCTGACCTGCTCACAAACGGATACTGCTACAGTAACCTAGGGCCAGCGAAGGTCTGGTGAGGTCAGCCCACTGTCCCATTCAGGGGGCCTACAGAGCCGCGGGGGCTCTCAGTGGAACATGACTTATTAATGCCCTCCATTTATTTTCTGATGAAGGAGAGACAGTACCTCTGTCAAGGTCGAGGGGAAGGAAGTCTCCTGCAAGTAGAACTGGGGCACGCACTGCAGGGTGATGGTGAGGAGGACTCCGAGGCAGCCCAGGTGCACCCGCGCCGCCTGGAACACCTCCGCGTTGCTGGACTCGGAGCACTCCAGAATGGTCCCGTCGGCCGTCAGGAGGGTCAGTGCCACCACCTGGCAGTGGGAGACGAGCCACATTTCAGAACCCCTAGACTTTGGGTGAAGCCTTCACTTCCTTGTTTGTCCTTGGAAGTGAGGCCAGGTATCTCTATTCCCAGAAGACCACCATCATCTGGTCACAGGGAACTTTCCCAGCTGGGTCTCCAGTCACAGCCTGAGGGAGCCTCAGTCTTGGGGGAGGGAGAAAGGGGAAATGGGGAGAAGGAGGCTGTGTCTGGGTGGCATCAGCCCTCAGCAGGGAGGGGGCCCATATATCACATGTGGTTCCGTGGGACCCCAGTGGCTTGTCTTCCCACCGCTGCCTTGATCATTCTGTGGACTTCACACTCAGGATGCAGCGAGCTTGTCCTCTGCCCGGAAGAAGTCTAAGACGAGACAGGCTCCAAAGAGCCCCGAGGCCCTGGGTGGAGGTGGCTTGTGAAGGCAAAGGGAGGATGTGTGTGCATCTGGGGGAGAGCCGGCCCTCTGTCCCAACACGCAGCCCGGGGACCAGGGTCCCCTGCAGGCTCTCTCTGCCTGTCGCCCCCCTGGGCACCGACCCAAGTCCATCTTCTCATTCGGGGACCTCTCACTGGCCTCAGGAACTAGATTCCCCTACGTGGCCACACACAACTGGAAACCTCTGGTCTCTGCAAAGAGTGGGCTGCCCAGTTGAAGACAGGTGGTTAACGTCAGTATCCTTGCCCTTGGCCCCCATTTCCAGAGGAATCCTCTTTCATCGCCTGTGGAAGTACTTTTCTGCTACCTGCTCATTTGGATGGAAATTGCTTTCGACGTGTGCAGCTGGTGGCTGGGTGCTCAGGGTGAGAGAACAGATAAAGCTGAACTAATTCTAATCAACAGCAGCCAAGACCAAAGAGGAGAAATTGGCAGAAATGGGGCATGGTGGCCCTCTGTGGGAGTGAGGGCGTCAGAATGACTTTTATAAAAACCAGACTTTGTCTGAGATCCAGGGCAGAGCCTGAGAGCTGCCAGTGAAACACTGCAGCAGGGTCCAGTGACAATAAATGCGGACAACGATTCACCAGCTGTGTGACCTTGGGCAGGTGACTTAACCTCTCTGTTTCCTCATCTGTGAAATGAGGATAATAAGCAACTCTGAGAGAGTATGTGATGCACCCAGCTAACTGCCTGGGGTACAGTGGATATTAAAGATGCCAGTCCCCTCCCGTCTACTGCGTGCAGGGGCCCATCCTGCTCAGCTGAGCCTCCTCAGGGAAGTGGCCAATATATCTCACGTGCATTTTGATTTCTGACCACTCAGAATTCTTTTCCATACTCTGCTGATCACTTTGTAGAAACTGAGGCAACCAGCTTGACCTCACCCCTGGAGAGTAGACTAGGACTGTGGCCAGATCTTGGGAGGGGTGGTTTATTACCCTTCACCCCCAGTTACCACTGGGCTCTCCTGGACAGTGAACCCCACCCTGAGGGGGTAACGACAAGTCTACAGAGGGCTCTGAGTGCCTGGGAATCAGGTCGCACAAAACCTACCTTGCTTTGCTTCGTGGTCGAATGCCCTGGGCCTTTCCCCTTCCCTGGCTCCCGGCATCCCCTCAGAATGCCTCTCCCTTGCCTGGTGAGTCTCTGGGGCTTTTGTGCTTGAAAGAGGGGGGAGGAAAAGGACAAGGGCCACCGGTGTGCGTGCATAAGGCTGATGAGAAAGCAAAGTGCGGATTTACGGAACAGTAACTGAAGTGGCTCCCCCTCGTGGTAAGAAAACAAAGTGAATCCTTGGAAAGTGCTGTTGGCCATTTTCTTTCCAGCCAGTGCAGCTCCGGACTGGAGCACGTGGGACCAGCTCCCAGAAGCCACAGTCAGACAGCACCTGCCGGCGTGTCCGTCTTCCTTAGAACAGGGGAGCCGTGCTCCTGGCTGGTTGACTGGGGAACACATAAGTCATCAGTGCGGTCAGTGCCGCCACGAAGCTGAAATTTCTTTGACAGCGTAGAGTGTGGGCTCTGGAAAGGGCCTTGCCCTACATACAAGCCCATCACAGACACGTACTGAGCACTAACTGTGTGCACTCAGCTAAGCACCCTGCACGCACTGCTGGCGTGATCATCCCCATTCTCCAGGGGCGCAAACTGAGGCGGCCAGAGGTGAAGAGACCTGTCCCCTCCCCGGTCACACAGACAAGAGTCAAAGGGCTGGGAGGCAAAAGCCAAAGCCCAGCACTTAGCACTGATGCTCCGATGGCCAGAGGCCACGTGGCCCAGAGTGCAGGTGGACTTCCGCAGGGAAGCACGCGGTGAGCTACGGCCAGCACGAGGGTCTCTCTCTCTCCCCTGAGGGTGAGCGGCCAGCCTCCACGGGTGCCCCCCAGCGGCCTGCTTCACGGAGCCGTAGCCTGGCCTGTTAGAAGCTCCTCCTAATAGTGAAAGTTAAAGGAGTTTGCCCCCCAAAGGGGTGGTTCCTGACGCAGGCGTCGTGAACTGTCATCCAGCCCCCGGCACTGACACACGCTGTCCCATTGACCACCCTCCCTGGGTTGAGGAGTATTCTCCCCAGGTGACAGCTGAAAACACGGATGTCCAGATGAGTTAAATAACCTGCCCACATGCCGCACACAGAGCACATCGGACTTAGGTCTGGGGCCCAGGTCTGAGTCCTAAACTTGTGCCCCAAACTGGGCTCTCGTGAAGTTTAAGAAATGATTTTTGGTGAAGGTCAGGTGCGGATCCCAGGCCCGCCTGTGCTGGGCTCCTTCCTGGCTCCTCCCCGACTTGCTAATCTGGAAAGGCCCCTTGCCTTGCCTGGCTCCTGCCTCAGACCGTTCAGTGGGGATGGAACCCTTTGCTCTGCTTGCCCTTTTCCCCAGGGTGGCCAGGAGGCTCCCGAGAGGCAGGGCAGCGTCAACATGCACGAGGG
The DNA here is from genome assembly GCF_028023285.1 of Balaenoptera ricei. Taxonomy (NCBI): domain Eukaryota; kingdom Metazoa; phylum Chordata; class Mammalia; order Artiodactyla; family Balaenopteridae; genus Balaenoptera; species Balaenoptera ricei. The sequence goes on from NC_082644.1 coordinate 11,651,394, forward strand.
CGCCTTCGTCACTTGTGTCTGCTGGGAACGGATGAGGGTTAGGGGAGACGGTGTTTCTGAAGGACCCCTGCCGAGTCTCTGTCAGAGGCGAGACCCGGATGGGCTTGAGGCCCTTGTGGAGCTGCCGACACTGCCCTGGAGTACCTGCTTGTCCAGCAGCCACGGAGCAAAGGGTGAAAGGGGCTCCGTCCCGTCCTCCCCTCTCCCTGGCAGTCAGTGGCGAAGCAGATAGACTCACCTGGGTGGCCAGGATGCCGTGCTTGATCCCCGTGTTGTGCGTTCCGGACCCGATGACGCCAGCTGCGGTCACGTCCGACACGGCTCCCAGGCTGGAGAGAGGGGGAGGGACGGAGGGACCAGTGAGGCTTCCTGTGACCATGCCCCCTGGGGTTTCGGTGTGAGGCCCCTCAGAGCAGAATAGTTGATCCATCTCCTGCCTGGGAATCTCGTCCCCAACTTACCACAGCTTAGATCGTCTGACTCAAGCCAGCCCTTGTCTGTGAGCCGCGTGGCCCGTCAGATGAGCTGGTGGGGATACGGCTCCGCTCCGAGGGGAGGCCTGCCTGCCTGCCTGCCTCAGGCTTCCTGCAGCCTAGAACACCCCTTTCCTCCGACCTCCATCTGCCAGCAATATCTTCTCCGCCAACCACAGGCCAAACGCTCCTACTAAGACTTCTCCAGACCCAGCCTATCGAGGCCTGTAGAGTCCCCGTGTCAGAATTGCACACACAGCCGTCCCAGGATGGTAGGAGGACGCAGGAGAAGGAGACCATGTCACGCCCTGCTCAGAAACCTCCAGGGTCCCCCGGGGCCTCCAGGATCAAGCCCGCACGCCTCAGCCTGGTGTTCCAGGCCCTGGAACAAATAATAAGAGGATGCCGTGTGCACGAGGACCAGATCCCTAAAGGGGAGTAAGACGCCTCCACTGGCGTGGGCTCTGAGGACGGGAATTAGAAAGATGTGCTCAGACCTCAGGGTCCAGGAGAGAGAGTGGGTCAGGAGTTTTTAAGAAATCTTACTTCTCAGGAGCTTTCTCTGAGACATCCCAGCCCCGGCTGAAAGGAGAAAGGAACTAGTGTTTACAGAAGGCCCACTGGGGGCCAAGGAGATCGGAGCTTTGCACGCTACACAACAGCTCCACGATAGCCCAGTTGCCTTGGTTCACACTTGAGGAATGGGCCCAGCCGGGAGGGCGGGGATCTGACCCAACCTGGCCCTCAGCGCAGACCCAGGGCCCCTGAGGCAGGAGGGCCCTGGCTTCCAAAGAGGCAGGTTGACAGTGATGAGAAAATCTAGCCTCATACCCTCCTGCAATGGGACCTGGGGCGGCCCTGGTGAAACAGGAAGAGGATGAAAGAAACGGAAGCCTCTTCCCTTCTCTGCCCTCACCCTTGTGTCACTCTTGCCTTTTTGTCCACGTTAGTGGGGTGACTTGGTGATATCACCCCTTGTGAAAATACCAGAATGTTAGACCACAGAAATCCTGTCGCAGGGAATGCCCCAGCATGTGGGAAGGCAGATGCACGAAGACGTTCATCAAGGCATCATGAACGATAGTGAAGAACTGAGGACAGCCATGTGCCCGTGACAGGGGAGGGGATGTTTCACCAACCTGCAATAAGTCTACCCTTGTCCACGAAGCCCACGGAGACTACAGAGCAACACGGAAGTGGGCTTGGGACCACGTTAAAAGAAAGAGCTGATCTAAGTGTCCATTGACAGATGAATGGATAAGGATGTGGTACATATATACAATGGAATATTACTCAGCCATAAAAAAGAATGAAATAATGCCATTTGCAGCTACATGGATGGACCTCGAGATTATCATACTAAGTGAAAAGTCAGACAGAGAAAGACAAATACCATATGCTATCACTTATATGTGGAATCTAAAATACAACACAAATGGACTTATTTACAAACCAGAAGTGGACGCACAGACATAGAAAACAAACTTAACGGTTACCAAAGCGGAAAGAGAGGGATAAATTAGCAGTTTGGGATTAACAGATACACACTACTATATATAAGATAGATAACCAACAAGGACCTACTGGATAGCACAGGAAACTATATTCAATATCTTGGAATGACCTATAATGGAAAAGAATCTGAAAAAGAATACACACACACACATATATGAAACTGAATCACTTTCCTGTATACCTGAAACTAACACAACACTGTAAATCAACTGTATCAACTTTATTTTTTTCAATAAAAATAAATAAATAAGTAAAAGAAATAAGCTGGATAAACGTGAGGCCCTCAGGGAGGAAGACCTAGGAAGGAAGGATTAGACTTTGTCTCCCGAGAGGTGGAGAGAACAAGCCAAGGGGAAGGGTCACTTCCGGAGTCTGTGCAGCGAGACAGAGCCAGGAAAATGAAGGGGGAACCGACACTTACGTAGTAATTACTATGCGGGGCACCTTTGACTCACGCAGGCTTCTGAGCGCCCCTATTTCACAGACCCATTTTCTAGATGAGAACTCTGAGGCCCAGAAGGGTCAAGGAACTTGAGTGACAGCTGGTACGAGGTAGAAGCAGGATTCGCACCCAGGCCTGTTTCTGGAGCTGGGGTCTTCACCAAGCTGCTGTCCTCCCTCTTAGGAACAGCGCCTGTGGCCTGCTCCCTCTGGCTCACCACACAGTGGGAGCTCCAGAGCTTTCCACCTGCGTGGCTTTGAGAAGCACCTTTGCCTCAAGACACTGCTTTCTGCATCCTTAAATGGGGGTTCCAGTCCTTCCTCCCAGGGATGATGATATGATGAGAGAGGGCATGAAGCCACCGGCATGCGGCCTGACACAGCTCTGTGCTTCCCCCCAAGCCCCCAGCCACTCCCGAGGTCCCCACAGCATCCTTGGAGCTGCAGACCTAGGTGGCCCCTGGGATACACAGGACAGGACATCCAAACTCCCTTTGAGAGGCAGATGAGCCCCGTGCAGGCAGGTACTTGAGGAGGACTAGGTCCCCAGGGAGGACAGAGATACATCATGAGCAGGGCACAGAGACGCTCCAGGGCCCAGAAGCTAAAGCCTGTGATTAATGGAACATATCTCCTGTCGTCGCTGGTCACGGAGATGTGTCCGTTAGCTGCATACAGACCCCTGCACACTCCCACACCTTCCCTCTCCTGGGCTTCACTCATGCTGCTCTCTCTGCCTGAAGCCCTTCTCTCCTCTCTTTTTTCTGGTTCACATCAGGTCATCCTTTAGGGCTCCACCAAGGGGCCCCTCCTGCAGGAAGCTTGCCCTGATTCCCATCCATTCACACATTCCCCTGCCTGCCAAGGCTGAACATGGGCCCCCAAGAACCCCACGGTGCCCTGAACACTTCTCCGGCATTGAGGCTCTTGCTTTGTGTCATGCTTGTCACTTCGTGGGTCTGTCTCCCCCCCTTGCAGGGAGCTCCTTGTGAGTGGGTCTGGGTTTTATTCATCCTGGCCTCTTCTGGGCCTGAACAAAGCCTGCACATGGTAGACACTCCATAAATGTTTGAGTTGCCATGACCCTTGGAGAGGCAGAAACAGAATGGTTTTCAGAGTGAAAAAGTATAGTGATGCCTCAGGGCCTGCAATGAGAAAGCTAGGTGAATGGACCACCCACACTTGAAGATCAACCACAGGCTTCTATGGTTGCAATTTCCAGCTGTGAAGAGATTGCTACCTCAATATCCAAAATAATTCTGTCACTTGTTTCTAGTGGTTGAAACCTCACAGTTAGACATTCACTCCTTTGGCTGCATTCAGCCAAATTCATTTCCTATTTCAGTGGAAGCCTCCTGATATTAAACTTGAGCATTCACTGATACCATGTTTGGAAGGAGAAACAAGTGAAGCCACATATAGGTATACCAGGAAGCCCTGTGTCTCAATCAGCATGCTCTTCTGCTTCTCTGAGTGCTTATTTTGTATATCCTTCTGTTTGGGTTCATATAGTTTTATTGCAAGTTTTAAGAAAGACTTAATGCATGGTTTTCCCATTCCTGTACTAGACTTTTTTTTAATGCTGGCCTATTTCTTTTTATTCTCACACAATAGCCCCTGAACACAGGGGATGGGGAGATGGGTACTCTGTGGGGGAGGAACAGGGGTCCAGAGAAACAGGTGCATCCTAAGAAGCGCTTCTCTCTGGCTCCTGACAGATGCCTGAGTGTCCAGCCAAGGCCAGGGCAGGGAGCAGGGGCCATCACTGGCCCACCTGGGAATCCGGGAGGCGGCTCTTACTTGGACAAGGCCAGGCCGTGCTTGTCCAGCTGTGGGTGCAGATCAGCCAGGAGGATGCCGGCCTCCACGGTCACCTGCTTCTTCTCCGTGTCCACCTGCAAGAGACCAGCGGAGATTGGGATGAGCTAGGCCGTCGCTCAGTCCTTGTCCTGCAGCCCCGCAGGGCTGTGAGTACAAGCATGTCTCCCGCTGCAGGCAGCCAAAGGGGTGCAGGCAGAGCCCTAGCGTGCTGGGGCTTTGGGACTATTCTGCATAACACTTCTTTTCACAGGGGAAAGAAATAAGAAGCAGGGAAGAGAAGGGATTTGCCCAAGTCACTGCAGGACTAGGGGAACTGTGCTGTGTACTGAGACCCACCGCCCCCAACCATGGCTGCCCCGGGGGTCGGGGGAGGTGCAGGCTCTCTCCATTTCACAGCGAGGAGACTGAAGTTCAGGGACTTGAAGTCACTTGCCCAAGGTCACACAAACATCCGTGGCGGAACTGAGATGAGACTCCCATCTGTGTGACTCCAAAACACACATTCCGTTGACCCCGAGCCCAGGGCCTGGCAAAATCAATTACTGGAGCCCAGGCCTCACTGATTAGCGATCAGAGTTGATTTCTGCCATGACTGATGTCTTGACTGGAACATTTTCTACGGGGTGGTGACCGTCAGCCTGAGCAAATCAGGAAATAAATAGTAGAGAGAAACCCAGAACCTCTGCTAGCAGGGCTGGAGGGGAGGGTACCTGGCAAAAATTACAGCTCAGGGGAGCTGGCCCCGTCAGGTCAGGTGGGAACAGGAGCCTTCCTAACGGGCGGCACGCCTGCCAGTACTCTCACTCCCAGGCAGGCACCTGAAGGGGTGGTGGTGGGGCCTGAATTCATGGCTGAATTGCATGAACAGTATCCCAGCACAGGGCTGATGTCAGGCCCCTGAGTCTGCGGCCCGCTCTGCTGCTGATCGGCTGTGTGACCTTAGGCAAATCACTCTCCCTCTCTGATCTTCAGTTTCCCCATACGTAAAGTAAAACAAGTTAAGTGCAAAGCCTTCTGGATTTCTCATTGTGAGTCCACCTTTGGGGGCCTGACTTGCCATTGTTGTTCTAGAGAAGTGGAGAGGAGGCTCTGGCTGGAGGGGAGGAAGGACATCCTCTCCGTGGCCACAAGGGGGCGCACAGACCAGACGAGAGGCCTGAGCAAGCCCAGGCAGGAGGACCAGGAATTGGGGGGGTCACTTTGGGACTCAGAGGTGGGGAGGGGATAAGGCCCAAGGGAAAAGGCTAAGGAGTCTCCGCCTGGACTCTGAGACGGAGACCGTAGCTGCCCGGCATGGGGCTCAGCAGAGGCGGGGAGCCCAGGGCTCCGAGTACCTTGAGGACGCGGTTCATCTTGCCCATGTGGATCATGAAGCCGTCGGTGCAGGCGATGTCTGACGGTGAGTGGCCGCCGCCCACCACCTTCACCCGCTTGTTCTGCTGCCTGGCCAGGGCCAGCACCTGCTGAGGCAACGCCTGCGTCAGCCCCGGTCCAGGCCCTTCTCCGTGAGGCCGCCGGGCCGCCCAGGCTCTGGGCCCCCAGCCCCGCAAGGCCCTGCCTGGCTGGAGGCCGCTGTGCAGGCCACTCCGGGAAAGAGCCAGAGAGACGGGCCGGGAAGCGAGTGGGAGGGAGAACCAAGGAAGCACCCTAAAGTGGGGCTCCTGGGCGTGCCTCCCGAGGCAGCTGGCAAACCTGATCACATTCTTCTCCTGGGCAAAACCTTTCAAAGGCACCCGGCACCTTCAGAAGAAGGCCCTTCTCCTCGTGTTGGCCCACATGGGCCTCAGCTGCCTCCCAGGGTGGGATGAAGGTTCCCGGGGGCAGGGGCGGTGGCTTAATTTGACACTGCAGCCCCGTGTCTACCCCGGGCCTGACGGGAATAGGCCGTCTCTAGTGATCTTGAATGAGTAAAGAAATGAATGCGTGGTGTCACTCAAAGGAATCCATACTCTTTCACCCTTGTGTCTGGCGTGGAACACCAGTCTCCGGATTCATACCTCGAGGGGTTCCAGGGTCAAGGAAGATTGGGAAATGCTCCATCGCCCTTGTCTTCCACGCCCACCCCCATGCGTGAAGCACGTGTAAGGCTGCAGGTTCTACTGAATGTCAATACAATGAAGACATCTGTTTAACAGCATCTCCCTCGCACTCCCTTGACCGCACAACTATTTTTATTCCGCCCCCCGCCCCCCGACCCTACCAGCTCTCCAGGGAAACACGGGCCTGCAGTAGCCTCCTCCTATTTGTAATTCACAGTCGTGCCGGCTAGCACGGCTAGAAACGGCCTTCACACGCAGGACATCAGCACCCCTACACCCTCTCCCCTCAGCTCAGAATGAAGCATATTGCCTCGGCATTCAAGGCCCTCAGATTTGTTCAAAGCCACTCTGCCTCCCAGTCTTCCTCTTCTGCCCTCCCCTTCCCCCATGCACCCTCCGGCAGCCACGTCTGACGACTCTCCAGGTGTCCTCCTCACCTTCCTTCACCTCACACTGCCCTTGCCCAGCTCCCTGTTGAGCTCCTATGCATCCTCCAGGGCCTGGCTCAGTGACCACTTTCCTTCATTCTCATGCATGAGAAGTTGGGGGTTTTGAATCCTGGTTTGGATCCTGGCTCTGACACTTACTAATATGGGAAAATTACAAAGCTTCTCTGAGCCTCAGTTTGCTCATCTGGAAAATGGGGATAATAATCACTACCTCACAGGGGGTTGTGGGGATGGATGAGACCACAGATATGAAGCAGTGGTGCTGATCACTTAGTGGTGACAGTGTCGTTCCCACCGCTCTCCTCCAAGTGCCCTCACACACACCTGTGCACAGACTCACACCCATGCACACACACGCAGCATGAATTTCTCCCTTCTCTGTGCTCTGCTGGTGCTAGTGAAACGTCTGCATCCTCTGGGGTTAGTCACATGCAGCCTGTCTTAGGGGCAAGCCTTTAAAGGGCAGAAGTTGGGTCATGTCCATTCATTCATTCATTCACTCACTCATTCAACAAATATTCATTAAGTGCTTCCTGTGTACAGGTCACAGGGCTGGGTGCTGAGGATAAAATGGAAAACAAGACAAGCATGGTCTTAAATCCTTATGAGGGAGAGAGACAAAAGCATGCAAACGTTCACGTCAACGAAATAACCACAGGTTTTGAACATGCAATGAAAGAAATAAGCAAGGAGCTGAGATACAGAAGATGGGGAAATACTCAGATAAGATGGTCTGGGAAGGCTCTGAGGAGGTGATTTACTTTGAGACCTAAAGGATGAAAAGGAGTCAGTCCCATTAAAAGCGATGGGACAGGCATCCCAGGTGGTGGGAACAGCAAGTACTAAGGTACGGAGGTAGCGAGCCAGGGAGAGAGGGACCTTAGGGAGGCCAGAGAGACAGGCCCAGAGGATGCATGGCCTTGGGGTCAGGAGTTGGGGTTTTATTCCACAAACAATGAAAGCCTCTGAAGAGCAAGGAAGTAGCCCAATTCAACTTACATTTTAAGAAAATTACTTTCGCTGATTGTGGAAAGTGCATTTGAGGGAGGTAAGAACTGAAGCTGGGAGATCAGGGGTGAGGCCATCACAGGCCACGGCATGTGAGGAAGAGATGGTGGCCTGGGCTTAGTGACAAAAGTGCCGGAGAGAAGGAGGTGGGTTCTAGAAACTTCTGAGGCATGACTTGCTGAGGTCCGATAAGGGACAGTGACCTACTTCCTGGCTTCTAGTTTGAGCAATCCCGTGGTTGGTACAGAGTCAGGGAAGACTACACTAGGACAGGTTGAAAGCAAACAAACATCAAAAACATTGTTTGGGGCATATAAGTTTGTGATGTCTTCGATGAAAGAAGTCAAAAGCGAATCTGAAGTTCAGAGAAGAGACCTGAGCCAGAAATAAAAATCTGGCAGTCACTGGCAGACACCACAAGTGGTCACGCAGCAGCAGAGTTCAGCTGGAGCCGACCACATGGAGCTGTCACCCCACCGGCAGTTCTGGGGTGGGGATGAGGGTCTTAGCTGGGAAGTCCACCTCCTCCCTGGGGCTGGCCTGGTCCACAGGGCCCAGATGGAGCTGGAGGTCCGGCAGCTGGACCACTGGGCCCTGTGCTGAGGTGGGCACTCACCTCTCTGATCTCCTCCACGGACGTGGGCTGGTAGTACATCTCCGGGTAACAGCCATAGGTCCTCGCCCAGTTTTGGAATTTGACTCCTTTGTACCCATGGACCTGTGATAGGACAAACCCCGGGTCACCACCAGTAAGTGGTCTAGGGCTGCCCTGACCCCCGTCCCACTGTCCCAGCATTGTAGAGATGGGAGGCTGGGGCCACGGCGCTGAGCCACTGGGAAGCTCAAACACACAGTGGAAGCCCTAAAGCCGTGCAGCCACGTGCGGTCTTCCTGCTACGATCTCCCTTGACCCCCATGGTCAGGGGAGCAGATCACGCAGAAAACTCGGCCCCCCCCCCCTTAGGAGAAGGGGGCTACAGGAGATCAGGGGTGCAGCCCTGGGAGACAGCACAGCGGCCTTTCCTGGCCTGGAGGCCACAGCAGAGAGCCTTGGGGAAAAGACTCCCGTTTGTGGGATCCCCGTTGTGTGCCGGGCACTGTTCTGGGGTCCTCCACATGTCATATCTCTTATTTAGGCCTTACAATAAAGCCATGAAATAGGTAATATTACTCTCATTTTCAGGAGCAGAAACTGAGGCTCAGAGAGGTAGAGTAACCTCCCCGAGCTCACAGAGCAACCAAGGAAAGACACAGGAGTCCAACCCCGGCCTTCCTCTTCCATCCCTTCCCCAGCACCCCAGCGGCTCCCCAGAGCCACGAGCCTAATTCAAGAGCTTCCCCGTGGCCTCCCCGTGGCCTCCCAGTAGCCCCACACCCGCCCTCGTTTTGCCCTCCCAAGCCGGGTTCACAGGCCCAGCCTGGATGCAGACGGGCAGGGCCGAGCGGCTGGCCACGTGGCCCTACCATGGCTCCAGCGGTGGGTCCGTGGCCTTGGCTGACTCTGGCCTCCTCGTGGAGCAGAGCACGGGGCAGCGGGGTGCGGAGGCCAGGCGGAGCGGGGGGCTGGAACCAGCAGCGCGGTGACGGTGACCGCAGGAGCTCAGGGCCGACTCTGCAGCTGCAGCACACAGAGGGGCTTGGGGCCCCGGCAGAGGTGGATAAACAGTGTGACAACAGGCTCCACCCAGACAAACAGCAGTTTGGCCTGGCCCCCTGCCCCGGGGCTCCTCTCAGGCCGCAGGCTGGACACGCAGCATTTATAAGGCGGCTGCTCTCTTCCCGAAAGCTGCTGAGCTCTGACACCAAGTAGAGGCGTTCTGGAGCCGAAGGACCCCCGGCCTCGAAACTGGGTCCTTAATGCCACAGGTCAGGGGAGGCTGTGACATGGGCCCCGTGTGTTAGTTCATTTGTCAGAGCCGGGGGAGGGATACACCAGGCTGCCCATCACTATCGGGAGACAGAACAGGATGCTGGTGGCTGTAGGACGGGGGCGCGGGGGACGGGGGACGTGGGGGGGCCGACGAGTGACACTCAGACCAGGCAGAGTCTTCTAGCTGAGGTCTTCCTTCCCCAGGCCTTAAGGCAGGCAGACCTGGGTTCCTCTGCCATGCTTTGCCGGTTAACCTCTGTGAAGCTCAGTTTTCTCTCCAATAAAGTGGTGGCATTTTTGCCTAATCCTCTGGGTGGACATAAAGGTTAGAGCAGACGTCTGAGAAGCACCGGGACACCATCAGAGCTTGCGAAGGTATCAAGCTCTTGCATCTGCCCCCAGCGCTGAGCTTTCGGTGGCAGGCTCCTTGGGACGTTCCTGTCCACGTCACCACTGCTTGGCTCAGTGCCTGGCACCGCACCAGCCTCTGAGGCACGTTTGTGCAATGAACAGATTAATCAGTCACTGAGCATCTTGGCATTCGATCTCTCCAAGCCAAGAGCTGGGGTCTAGCGGGAAATGTGAGTAACAGCTCTAGGGTTTTGGAGGCGAGGCCGGGCTGGAGGATCGGAGCTTGGGGTCAGATATACACAGAAGAAGTTCTGGAATGGGGGTTGGGGGACACCTGTGTCCCCCAGGCCAGGATCTCCTCCAGCTGCCGGGTGCATATGTGTGTGCGTGTGCATGTGTGTGTGTGTGCGATCACACTCCGCAACTGCAAAGTTGTGTGCTGAGGGGGTGTGGTAGCCACGTGTTCCCCACAGGGGGATCCCAACTAGTGGAGATGCTGTTTATGATCGCTTAGCAGCAGCTCAACAGCAGAGAGGAAAGTACCAGGTACGCAGAGCTCAGGGCCACAGAACCGAGCCGATCTGGCACAAGAGCTGGGACCTGTGTCATGGGCTGAATCGTGTTCCCCCCACCAAGTTCCTAGGTTGAAGCCTTAACCCCCGGGACCTCAGAATGTGACTGTATTTGGAGATAGGATTTTTAGAGGTAATTAAGTTAAAATGAGGTCATTGGAATGGGCCCTGATCCAATATGACTGTGTCTAGATAAGAGGAGATTAGGACACAGACACAGACGGAAGGCCAGGTGAGGACACAGGGAGAAGACGGCTGTCTACACGCCAAGGAGAGAGGCCTCAGGAGAAACCAACCCTGCCGACCGCTTGGCCTTAGACTTCCAGCCCCCAGAGCTGTGAGACCATGAGCGCCCGTTGTTGGAGCCACTCGGTCTGTGGTTCTTCACTCTGGCTGCCTGCAAGCCTCTGTGCTAGGGTCTCCACCAAGGACTTTGTGCGGGAGGAGAGCAAGCCCTCTTGCCTCTGCGCTGTCTCCCTCGGGCTGTCCCTGGTGGAAGGCAGGGCCAGGGCGCTCCAAGGCGGCCAGCTCCATCACCCGAGGGCACCTCCCCATAGACTCCCTGCCTGGGAGAGGCAGGCCTTGGTAGGGGTGCAGTGGGGACGCCCAAGGGCTGAGGGGTGGAGAACGCACCTTTCAAGTTGGCTACTGTCCCCCCTCCGAGTTGGAAGGGGGTCCAGGGGCTGCGGCCACCAGATGGGGTGGGGTGTGCATCATGCCAGGAGGGCAAAGAGGCCCGTGGCAAGGAGGGGAGGGGGCAGCCCGATGCCACCCCAAATAAATAGCTTGCTTCCCGCTCACCCTCAAGCCCTGTCCCACAGCTTCAGGCGAAATGTACCCTGTGCCCACCCGCAAATGTTCCTCTGCAACTACAGTGGAAGCCAGGTTTTCTCCTTTGGGTGAATGCATTCTGAGGCAGGACATTCCAGAAGCTGGATGCCATGGGTGTCGGTGGGCCTGGACTGTGCCCCCAGACTGCCTGCAGGCTCACTTCCCTCCTCTGCTGAGATTTCCTGAAGCCTGGAGTCACCCACCAGGCTTGCTTTCTTCACCCTGTGCTACTGCCCTTGCGTGGAATGCTTCCTCCCTCACCCCCAAGCCAGTCGCATCACTTTTATGAATCGCCTTTACTGAAAGAAAAAATAAAATGACGTGAAAAGAAATATAAAGATCAGCAAAAATGGTGTCTATCAGTTAATTCAATCTGCCTCGCCACCATCTCGTGGTTGAGGTCGATGGTATATTGCTCATTTCTTCTTGTCTGAAGGACTCAGCTTGTTCTATACTTGCTGAGTCTTAACTTTTCCAAACATTTGTTGGCAAGGGAAATTAATGTTACCATCCCGATGGCCACTGAAGGCTTTTTTAAAAAATCTTTTCCCCTCCTGTGCTTATTAATCAGTGAAAACGAGTCCTTAATATACAATTTGTACATGGTAACTTAACACATTTCTTTGAAACACTGTGAACATTTGGAAGAGTGTTTAATGATTTCTGATCGGTAGGTATTACTTCCTAGTCCCACTCAGCCAGCTCGTTCTCTTTAAAAAGGCTGCTGTACCGAAGGTAAAATAGTTGGCTGGTGGGAAGCAGCAGCACAGCACAGGGAGATCTACTCGGTGCTTTGCGATGACCTAGAGGGGTGGGATAGGGAGGCTGGGAGGGAGGGAGGCTCAAGAGGGAAGGGATATGGGGACATGTGTATGCATATGGCTGATTCGCTCTGTCGTGCAACAGAAACTAACACAGTATTGTGAAGCAATTATACTCCAATAAAGATCTATTAAAAATAAATAAATAAAAAGTCTGCTGTAAGGCATAAAGTTCATTCAACAAATGACAAAGCTGGATGGCAAGGTTTAAAGTATCCCCCGCTTCTTAGGGTTCTTTTCCATCTCAGTCCAGGATAACTGATGGAGACAGTGACCAAATAATACATCTCCTCAATCTATTCCAATGGCAACAAAGACCACTGTTTGGGGCTTTCTCTGGATTTTTCTTACCTTGATTTGCATAAACAAAGAATTGTTTTTGTCTTCCAAATTCTGACATAAGCCGAATAGTCACACAAGCTCCCCAGTGCTGAGGTGTTCTGCCCATCCATCTTGGCAGTAACTTTATGGAAAACAGTGAGGAACTACATACAAAACAGAGGTTAGGTCCTAACCCAGGTCCTTTTAAAATTGGAAGTAAATTTTTACTTGATTAAAAAGTGAGTTTATGACCTGCAGAATGGGAGAAAATATTTGCAAATCATATAATGGATTAATATCCAGAATATATAAAGAACTCCTACAACTCAACAACCAAAACCCAACCCTGATTTAAAAATGGGCAAAGAATGCACATTTCTCCAAAGAAGATATACAAATGGTGAATAGCACAGGAAAAGACGCTCTTCACTTAGTAGTAGGGAAATGCAAATCAAAACCACAAAGAGATGCCACTTCAAACCCATTAGGATGGCTATTACCCAAAGCTCAGAAAACAACAAGTGATGATGATGATGTAGAGAAATTGAAGCCCTTTGCATTGCTGATGGGAATGTAAAATGATTCAGTCGGTGTGGAAAACAGTACAGTGGAGAGAATTATCGTATGATCCAGCAATCCCACCTCTGGGTACGTACACAGAAGAACTGAAAGCAGGGGCTTTAAGAGATACTTGTACACCCAAGTGTCAACTGATGTATGATTGGATAAACAAAATGTGGAACATACATACAACGGAATATTATTCAGCCTTAAAAAGGAAGGAAATTCTGACACAGGCCACAACATGGATGAGCCTTGAGGATTTTAGGGGCTCAGAACGAGCCTCCGCAAAATGTGTTACTTTTGCACGAGGAGCTAAAGGCAATAGAGCCCCTGTGGGTTCAAGAGAAACTACTGCTCCTCCCTCAACTACCTACAAGAATTTAAATTGGGGATTTTTCCCAGAAAAGAGTTATTACCGGAGATAAATTTTGTCTGAGTGGCACCATGTATATGGCAGGGCAAATACCTAAGTACCCAGCATCTGCTCTTCCTTTTATCATCCTGTGAATGACCCTCCTGTACTTGGAAGCCCCAGGCTCCTATCCCATTCCTTAGCTCAGGGTGGCATATATACCTCATTTTACCTTTCTCCCTCTGACCCTCTCATGTATGTAGGGTTCCCGTTATGTGCAAAATTAAATTTGATCTTTCCTGTTAATCTATCTCATGTCAATTTAATTCTTAGACCAGCCAGAAGAACATAGAAGGGTAGAGGAAAGTTTTCTTCCTCCCTGACAGGATCTTATACTAAGTGAAATAAGCCAGTTACGAAAAGACAAATACAGTATGAATCCACTTATATGAAGTAGCTAGAGTAGCCAAATTTATAGAGACGGAAACTAGAATGGGGGTTTCCAGGAACTGGGGGACGGAGAAAAGGGAGTTAGTGTTTAATGGGGACAGGGTTGTTTGGGAAGATGAAAAGGTTGTGGAGATGGATGGTGGTGATGGTTACACAGCAATGTGCATGTACTTAATGCCACTGAACTGTGCACTGAAAAATGGTAAATTTTATGTTATGCAAGTTTGACCACAATTTTAAAAAAGTGAATTTACAGGAATAGGGGTATCACTGGTATTCTTTCTAAAGCAGGTGCCGGCCTCAAAATCCAGGAAATATGTATGGAAATAAGACAAAATGTATTTAGGTAAACTGCCAAAATGACTACCTATGCCTTATAAATATGAAAGCTGTAAAAACCTACAGTATCTTCAAATACTTCAACTGTGTTATTAAAATAATTATCACATTTGTTTCATGAAGCAGAAGCTCAGTGACATACCCTCGTGGTTTATCCAATGGATCCTAGGGAAGATGTGTAGATGTCTAGAATCTGGATATCTTCTCCTGAATTTAGTGCTATCGGCACACATGCCAACAGTAAGAGATCTACCAAGGCTTGGGACAGTGAAAATACTCAGACAATTGGTCGTCCATCTCATGAAGCAGGACATCAAAAGTCAAGCATTTGAAACTTAACTCATTTACCCATTCAAAACACCAGGCATGCACTGGGCTAGGATCAAGGATGAATCACCTAGACAGTCAGGCTCCAATCCCAAGAACCTGACAGTCTGGCAGAAGAAACAATTAACAATTGGGTGCAGCAGCCAACACTGGGGAGAAACTTCCGCAACTGCCAAGAAAGTATTTTATTTGTTGCCAGATGGATTCCCTTGAACTGCGAGGCATGATATTTCCCACCCAATTCTTGTTGCCAAAACCTTTGAACTTCTGACCTACATATTTTAGCCATTGTTTAGTTTTAATTTGTGCTCATGGTAATGTCAGTGTGAACAGTGGGCCTTAGAGTCACTCCCAGGCCTAACACCATGGGTTCATTATACCCCAAGAGAGACAGGAATAGCTTTTTGTCACATGTTCTAAATAGATGCATTTTTAGAAGCTATTTCTCCTGGAAACCTTGGACCCTGCTAGTTGACAGCCATCGAGTGTGAGGACAGAACCTGTGAGTGATCTCAGCTCCCTGGAGGGAGCTCTATGATCTCACTGATATGTGGGTGGGGTCTTTCATGCCTCTTTTAAAAAGCTAATTCCCTCTGCAGAGGTAAATACACTTGTTATTTATGCCCTTTGTAGTCTGAAATAAAAATAACATTTAAAAATCAAATCAATTTGAACATACTTCAAACAACTTGTACTTAACAAGGCATCTGAAAAGTATTTTCGGGAATGACCTAAAGACCTTTTCCAATGGAGCGTTTTTTTTATGGCCCCCAATCTTGTATGACTGGTGATATTTGTGTCGCAATGCTATGAACTAGATTCGTCCGGCCCTTATTTGCTGAAAGAGTAGAATTTCTGAACATTTTGAATGGTTTACAGAGATTACTGGGGAGAATACTGGAAACGGAGACAGGCCGAATAGGTTTGCCTACTTGTGCTTCTTCAGATGAGAGATGTTCTAAGATTCTTGTTTCCTCCAACCAATCCCGGACAAATAAGCCTGGACACACGCAGTTAGTGAAATATTGTTAGCCGGCTTCTGTAGTCATTCCCCCAGAGCACACATTTGCTTTTTAAATGAGTCCTTTAATTCTCTGATCCAAAAGGGAGGAGGTGGTGGTGGGCTGGCTGGAAGTTTAAAGCCCTCAGAAGCCTCATCCTGGGATAAACCAGAAATTTTATGGCTAATACTTCAGTAGCACTTCCTCTGTGCCAGGCACCGTTCTAGGGCCCTGTATGTATTACCTCATTTAATACTCACGATCACTTATGAGTTTGGTGCTATTAATGTCCTTTTCTAATAGAGGAAACTGAGGCACAGTGACCTCTTTCTCGAGGTCACTCTGTGGTCAGTGGCCGAGCAGGGATTTGATCTGGGTAGTCTCACCCCAGATTTAGAAAAGAAAAGAGCTTTTGGTAGAAGGAGCTCAACCTGCAGAACCAGAGAGCATGCATCTGAATCTAGGCTCTGCCCCGCACTAGCCAAGCGACCTTGGGCAAATTATCTGAACCTCAGTTTTCCCATCTGTTAAATGGGAAGGATAAGAGATGGTCAGTGTAGGGCTCCAGGCACACAGGGGTATTTAAGAATGATAGCTGTTAACATTTCTTTTCTGCACACACCTGGACATACATACCCTTTTCCGCCTGGTTAATTTACATTCATCCTAATTCAGAATTCAGCCTGGAGACACCACCTTGTCCACAAGCTTGCCCTGCAGAACGAGCAGTGAGGGAGGTGAACATAGATTGGTGAGCACACCATGCCAACGGAGCAGGGAGACAGGGCACATGGCTACGCGTGGCTGGTGGCCACTCTATCTGGTAGCACAGAACCGACCATTTCAATCGTGTCAGAAAGTTCCACGGGAATATAAATTGGTGCAGCCACTATGAAAACAGTACGGAGGTTCCCCCAAAAGCTAAAAATAGAGTTGCTCTCTGAGCCTGTTATCCCACTTCTGGGCATATATCTGGAGAAAACTATAGTTTGAAAAGATACATGCACCCTATGTTTGTTCCAACATTATTTACAATAGCCGAGACATGGAAGCAACCTAAGTGTCCATCAACAGATGAATGGGTAAAGAAGATGTGGTACATATATACAATGGAATATTAGCCATAAAAAAGAATGAAATACTGCCATTTGCAGCAACATGGGTGGACCTAGAGGTTGTCATACTAAGTGAAGTAAGTCAGAAAGAGAAAGACAAAAACCATATGATATCACTTACATGTGGAATCTGAAATATGATACAAATGAACTTATTTAAAAAACAGAAACAGACTCGCAGACATAGAGAACAGACTTGTGGTTGCTAAGGAGGAGGGGTGGCCGGAGAGGGATGGATTAGTAGTTTGGGATTAGCAGATGCGAACTACTACATATAGAATGTATAAACAACAAGGTCGTACTGTATAGCACAGAGAACTATATTCAATATCCGTGATAAAACATAATGGAAGAGAATATGAAAAAGGATGGATACACATATGTACCCGAATCACTTTGCTCTACAGCAGAAATTAACACGACATTGTAAGTCAACTATACTTCAATAAAATAAATTAATAAAAAAAGAAAGTTCCACCAGACAGCACTGTTCCAGATCACGCAGAGACTCGTAGAGAGACTCAGAGCGGAGGGAACGGTGTTCACCCAAACGCGACACTTTCTTAGAACAATCACTCTGCTCTCCTCCCAAGAACACAAGGAGCACTATGGCAGCTGTCTTCATTTTATTGAATAAAGGAGTTCCCACCTCTGCTGAAAAGCTTCTCAACTGCTGATTTTGCATCATCAAAACGTTGACTTGATTAGCCAAAGAGAAATCACCCCCTGGCCATCCCATTCTGTCCCCCACAGAATCCTTAGACATAAAGGGATACGTTTATACCCAGAGAATTAATCACACGTGATTTTTCCTGTATCTAAAATTATGTCAAATCTGACTCATTTCATTTAGAGAAAATCACTCTTTGCTGCAAACCCTTTCAGAACAACGCTGCTGGTTTTGAGAGATGCGGGTAAGGCCCCATCCGGGTACCAGAGAAGCGCCCCCAGCAGATGAAGCGGTTGGAGTGCCTGCTGGCGGCTGACACAAGTCACACCCTAAAGCTTCGAGACCTCCGGTGGGTCGCTGGCGTCAGTCTTCAGCCACTCAATGAGGATCTGATTCAACTCTGCGGGCCTGGAAAGGGAACAGAAGGCAATTCGCATCTGTCTGGACGCACTCCCTCACTCAGGTGAAGGCAGAGGTGGTAAAGCAAGCGGCTTATTGGAGGCGAACAGGGAGCCCTGACGTCCCCCACCCAGGGACCCCCATCTCCTTACTTCTCCATCTGTGTCCAGTGTCCACAATCCTTAATGTGACCCCTTTTCAGGTGGGGGATCTGGAAGAAAACCCCATCCGGAAAAGTAAATGGCAGAAGGCAAGTTCTCTGCTCCCTGTGGGCCACCCCCCTGAAAACCCCACATGATTTAGGAAAGGAATGACCACTGATCAAGCTCCTACTATGTGCTAGGTGCTGCACATGCACTGCCTTATTTATCTTTTTTTAAAAATAAATTTATTTATTTTTGGCTGCGTTGGGTCTTCGTTGCTCTGTGCGGGCTTTCTCTAGTCGTGGCGAGTGGGGGCTACTCTTCGTTGCGGTGCACAGGCTTCTCATTGCGGTGGCCTCTCTTGTTGCGGAGCACGGGCTCTAGGCCCGTGGGCTTCAGTAGTTGTGGCACGCGGGCTCAGTAGTTGTGGCTCGCGGGCTCTAGAGCGCAGGCTCAGTAGTTGTGGCGCACGGTCTTCGTTGCTCTGCGGCATGTGGGATCTTCCCGGACCAGGGCTCTAACCCATGTCCCCTGCACTGGCAGGCGGATTCTTAACCACTGAGCCACCAGGGAAGCCCTGCCTTATTTACCTTTGACCATGATCCTTTGGGTAATATGAAGGCTCAGAGAGGTTAGGTAACTGGCCCAAGGCCACACAGAGAGTGGCTGAGCTAAGATTCAAATTCAGGCTGACCCATACTCATCACAACAGACTGTCTCCCTCCAGAACCATTAGGACTTGGCCCGTTCACTGCCTGGAAAATGCCGGATCGAGCTTGGCTCTTGCCCTATAGCCATGACTGCGTTCCCTTCCCATGTCACCTCCCTCCTCCCTGGTGGTCTGCACGCAGGGCTGTTCAGTCTCCCTTTTGGCACCTGAATCCCCAAAGTGGGTCACAGCCCTCCCTTAACTGGCTCCACCATCCACAAAGGGCGTCCTTGGCAACATCCCTTGAAACACACTCTGTCCACCGCACTGGATGACGCTAACAAAGCCACGGCCAAGTGCAGGCGAATGCTCTCCGCATCCAGCCAGGATACACGAGCAGTCACGGTGACCCCACTTGCAGGTCTCCCAATCCCTACCAACCTCCACGCTTTCAGCAGAGTGTGCTTCCAAACCACAGGTTTGATACCCATCTCTCCACTTCAACAGTCCCCTCACCCATAGGTCCACACAGCTCAGCCTGGCCCAGTGGGCTCAGGATAACCTCCCAGCCCCACCCTCTGACCTCTCTCATCCATCCTCACCTCTCAACACCCTGTCTCCTCTCCCGTTCTCTCTCTGCCGGGCAAGGCTTAGGAGTTCCTCAAGGTCAGGGACAGTGGTCAGCACCTCTGTGCAGCCCTCGCTCCCAGCTGTGCCCTCGTCCACACAAGCCTCGTGCATGTGGGGTTAACTGCTGGACATGACCTCCTGCGGGGTGGGGGCTGCACCTCATTCTTTACCTCCCTGGTACCTAGCACTGTCCCAACTCGTCTAAGTGCCCAGGAAAAGCCCGGGAAATGAAAGAATGAGTGAGTGATGAGAGACTGCATCAGTGAAGGGGAAAGGAAGCAGCAGTTTTTCTTTTTCTTTTGGCCACACCGCGTGGCATGCGGGATCTTAGTTCCCTGAAGCGTGGAGTCTTAACCCCTGGACCACCAGGGAAGTCCAGGAAGCAGCAGTCTTAATCGCTGCTCCCAAGAGGCGACAGTGATGCTGCCGAGAGGAAGCCCTCGTCAAGCGCGTGGTTCCCCCGAACATCCCGCTCTGCAGCCTCTGGGACGCCCGTGCCCTCCTCCAAGAAGCCCCGACGGCCCCGAGCAGGACCATTGCCTCACCCAGTCCTCCATATGCTTGGACATCTCAGGAACGAGCACGAAGTCCTTCTCCGCGGTGACCATCAGGGCCGGGACCAGGATCTGGGGAGGGATAACGAAGGAGAAGCAGCCTGCGTCCTCAGGCCCCCCCCACCCGGGCAAGGAGGCGGTATTTTCACACCGCGGGGCCTCCTCCACTATTAACTCCCCCGCGGAAGACCCCTCACAGCACCACCGTGGTCTGGCTTTGTTTCCACCACGTGCTTTGCGTGAAGGAGGCACCAGTTATTACTAGAGATCTGAAATGATGGTGTGCGAGATTAGAAAACGTACATCTTGCTCTCTGCCCCTGGTTCCCGGCACAGAGCCCCTGAGACCCTTGTAAGTTCCTAAGAGATAAGAGCACTTGGAGCGTCTTTTGTTCCAGTGAGGTGACTCTGGCTGGGCTCCTGGATGGGGGCTGGTCACCAGGGAGACAAAGCCATGATTAGATACTTGGGATTTTCAGCTACCTCCTCCTGCCCCACATCTGGAAGGGGAGAGGGATGAGGGGCTGGAAATGGAGTTAATAATTGATCGCATCTACGTGAGGAAGTCTCCATCCCAGTAGCATGGAGTTCGGAGAGCTTCTAGGTTGGTGAAATCCGCACCAAAAGGATAACACACTTCAGCTCCACAGGGACAGAGGCTCCTGGGCTTGGGACCCTCCCAGACCTCACCCTGTGGATTCCTTCGTCTGGCGGTTCATCTGTGTCCTTTATCAAATCCTTTAATAAACTAGTAAACGTAAGTAAGTGTTTCCCAGAGTTCTGTGAGCCACTCTAGAAAATTAATAGACCCAAGGAGGAAGTCCTGGGAGCCTCCAATTTATAGCCAAGCAGTTGGAAGCGCAGGTAACAACCTGGACTTGGGGTTGGCATCTGAAGTGGGGAGCAGACTTGTGGGACTGAGCCCTTAACCTGTGGGCTCTGACGCTGTCTCCGGTAGACAGCACCAGAACTGAGTTAAATGGTAGGCCACCCAGCTGGTGTTGCAGAGAACTGCTTGGTGATGTGTGGAAAAACCTCCACACATTTGGTGATAAGAAGTGTCAGCAAGAAAGTGATTTGTGTGAAAGTAAAGGAGACACACAGGAGGAAAAAACTGGGTTTTTCTCATATGGATGGATTCAGCCACGTACTGACCACACAGGCTCTGTGTGCGTGTGTATAAGTAAGAACATGCGTGTGGTCCGCTCTGTGTGACTGATATTCCTGACACCAAACAGATGGCACTGGGAAGGAGGAAAGATGCCCTTAGACGGAGATCAATATTCCTTTTCTATGAATTGAACGGACGCTTCACAAGGGCAGCCAGAGTGTGACTGGGCCAGCCACGCTGGGGCCAGTGTGACAGACATTACAGGCAGCAAAGGGACTTCACTTTTTGTCTACTGATACATGGGGTACCGCAAGGTCAAGAGAACCTCCTTTTACTCTGTGTTCTCACGCTACCATGACAATTTCCAAACGGCGTTCACTGTCCCTGCGTAAGGAATGCGCACTGTTTTTTACCTATAACGCAGAACTGTGCGCTTCTCACTGTTCCCCGTTCACCCGGGGATGAAGACCCAGGGGCGGTTTTGTGGCTGAAACGAATCCTGAGGCTGCTGTGGGGGTGGGATGGACACTCTAGAATGTTCCAGGTGAAAACGTAAAGTGGTGGTGGAGGCAATGGGAGGAGGTGGGAGAGGAGGAAGATCTGGAAGGAAACTGCAGAAGAGGGGGTCCCCAAACCTACTGCCATCGGGGTTCACCTCCCCGAGGACCTCCTCCTCGTCCCTCATGCTTTGAGAGAGTCTGCCAATCAAACTGCAGTTTTGTCATTTTTGTCCATCACAGATTAGAGTGATGATAGGCTAAAGAGCATTAATTAAACCACTACTACGTACTAGGCACTGTTCTAACTCAGCATTTGATGTGCGTCAACTCACATGATTCTTACACAGCTCCTGCTTGAGGTAGGCACCGTTCTTGTCACTTCCATATTGGCGGCCACGGACAACAGAGTGTTTAAGTGCCTTGCCCAAGGTCACACAGGGATTACCTCCTAGGCCGACTCTCTGCCCAGCCTGTTCTGAACCACAGTTTTTATGCTCTGCTGCCTCAAGACCTAACCCCGTGAGGTCAGGACCCCGCCTGTGTTATTTGCACCATTCCTGGCATATAGAGGGCCGTTCATTTGTGACTGAATCAAGAAGATGGCCAGGGCTACCGAGTGAGCTGAGGAACGTGAAAATGCAATTTCCCTTAGGTTTTTAATGTTTTGAATGTAAACCAGGGTCCCCATTACTCCCTTTGCAGACCCAGGGGTTGGAAACGTGGCTTCTGCTTGACAAACAAGGAAACTGAGACTTGGACTGACTCGGTCGAGGTGGCGCAGCCAGAGGTTAAAGCCCCGTCTCTCTAAGAGCACGTAATGTTCCTCTGTGAGCCAGGAGATTCATCCTTGTTACCTCTGGGAGTTAACTGGACCACCTGCGCCCTGAGCCGGGGCACCGCCGGGAGACCTAGGCCGTCCAGACCGCTGCTGCAGTCACCTGGCAGACCCCTGTCCCCACCCTCTCCCCACTCTCTGCCCTTCCAGGAGAAGCAGCAGCAAAAGAGGCCCTAAGAGGAAATCCTGCAGTGGAGGCACCTCCAAAAGCAGCCGGCCGGTCTGCCCACCCCGGGCTCTTACCCAGCGGCCTATCAGTTGGGTCCATGGATGCCCGAAGGGTGACTCGTCGGGGAGGAGAACAGCGCCGAACTCACCTTCCTTCCCAAGCCTTTGCAGCCCCACTGCCAGTTCCTTTCCATGTTTCGGTACCAGTTTAGAGGCCCCCTGGGAGGGGCGGACGAGGGAATAAAAAGAGGAAAGCTTTTAGTAGATGCTTGTGCTACAGACCCCACCAGCAACCCGCTCAGCATAGAGCCAGTCTTCCCAGGAAGAGCAAAGGCTCCTGCAGGGGGAAGAGGACAGAGCCCAGGATTCACACCCCGGTGCCCTGCGTGCCTGCTGGGCTTTATCGAGCATGGCCTGGTGCAGGCACAGCGCGGGGCTGAGGGCTGGTGTTCTCTGAAGTGGGCATCCGGGGACACTCAGAAGTCAGCCCTACAGGACTCTCCATTTTCTCCCGGGACTGTCTCGGAAGAGGTGGGGGAGCTTGATTTAGTGCCCTTACCATCCAGGGCCACTCCCCTGTCCCAGGGAGCCCACAGAAAAGGGCCACCGGGAGGTGCTTCCTCCTAATGTGACATCAGGAAGCGATGCCGCGGTGTCTCCTCCGGACAGGTAGGGTGGCTCCAGGACTGTACCTGGAGCATTCTCCCAATCCTCAGGTATGGAATGGGCTGGTGCTGTCCGGCCCTTGAGGCTTCCGGTGAAAGGGAGGGCCCGGAAAGACCTTGGACAAGCCACGTGCTCTTTGGGGACTTCTAATTTTCCCTCCTGTGCAAGGAGGGGTCGGATCGGATGGCTTATACGTTCCCTTCCAGAGAACCTCTGTCCCCCAGTCTGAGACTCTTAAATTGTCACCCACTTCAGGTGGGGGTGGGGGGGAGAAAGGAGATGCTTAGGGAAGGGTTGAATTTGTGATACTGGAGACACTGGGGTCTAAAGGCCACCACGGGTGTTCACGGCCAAGGTCGCCACACTGTGAACCTGTGGGCTGGGCTGACGAAGGCGGTCCTGCTGTTGGGCTCCTTCTGCGCCCCTGGGTCTGAGTGAAGGATGGGGGCATGAGGAGAGAGGAGGAGGATGGAAACGCGGTGACCTGCAGCGCCCTTGAAGGACTCACGAGCTTTGAAGATTTGCAATATGCAAATACTTGAAAGGACAAGCAGAAAAGGGGCTGTTAAGAGGGATTCTCAGTGATTTCAGGGCAGGGCCCTGAACCGCAGCATAAAAACAGACCTGAGGAAAAGGAACGAAGTCTGGCAGAGACCACAACATGGGCGAACCAGAGTGAAAGGAGCCACACACGAAGGACCACACAGCGTACGACTCCGTTTACGTGAAACGTCTGGAATAGGCAGCTCCAGGGGGACGGAGAGCAGACGGGGGAGTGACCAGAACCGGGGGCCCAGGGGAGGTGGGGGTGACCGTGAAAGGGAACAGAGCTGCTTTTTGGGAGATGAAAACACTCTAAAATGGATCGTGGCGCGATCCATAAAACGTATCGTGACGGCGCAGCTCCATGAAATGACTAAAAACCATTGAACTGTACCCTCTCAGAGGGTGAATTCTATGGTGTGTGAGTTAGAGCTCAGTAAAGCTGAGCCTATAACCACCGCCCCCACCACCGAGCATGTATGCAGTTTTTGAGGTTACGTGGGGTTCTGTGTTTTCCTGAAGTAAGAACTCAGAGCTGTCATCTGTTCCTCACAGAGGTCATCAATGAAAAAAAAGTTAAAAACATCTGCTCTGAAGGGGGCCCTAAGCATAAGGGAGAACAGCTGAACTCTCCAAACTCGAGCAGGCTGAGCATCGTCAGATAATGAGCCTCCCGGCACTGGGGGCATTCAAGCAGAGGCTGGCCAGGCTTTCACTGGGACTGAGCTGGCCCTGGGCCTCACCCAGCACTGCGAGAGCAGAAGAGCCCCTGTCTGCCCACCTTCTCTCTCCTGTGTTCGGGGTGCTGTTCTCTTTACCTGAAACCAGACTTCTTGAACTGCTGAACATAGAACTGGATGTCCTCCTCGGTGACCATCTTGCTGAGGCTGGGCTCCTCTGGGGTATTCACAAAGAGTCCTCCTACAAAAAGCCACTTGTTTCCTCTCCCACCCTCTGGGTCAGGTGTCCAAGTTCCAACACCTCTGAGACCCTTCACCACCTCTCCTTCTTTCATTACTGCTCTCTGTCTCCCCAAGAGACTTGGGCTCCCGGAGGGCAATGGCTCTGACTCGTGCGTTTGGATACCTGCCCCTGCCTCACACCAAGTGTGTGCTCAAAACTTTTGAGGAATGAAGGACTGAACGATTGATTACATGAATAAGTAAAGAGGTGGAAGGAGGGAAGGGAGAGGTGCTCCTGACCAGTGAGAGGAGTATGGTCTTTAGGCTTGGAGGAGTTTAACCCCAGCCTGGCCACTCTGGGCAAATTTTGTAACTCTTCTGAGACCCATTTTCCTCATCTGTAGAATAGAGATAATAGAGTTTTTACAGATGTCACGAGAAATATAAACAATGATACTAAAGGGGGCTAGCTCAGTGTCTGATGCACACAGTAGGTGCTCAAACAAGTGACAGCAATCATTATTATTAATAAAAATACAAGGGAATGATGGCAAAGTCACAGGCTTGGGGTCAAACAAGGTTCTGTGGGAACAGTGCCGGGTCCAGGAGTCAAGGGGATGAGCACCAGTCTGCTCCCGGCTCTGGCTCCTCACTTATATCCACACTGGGAGGGAGAACAGGGGCTGTCCTCACGGGATGGAACTGAGCCTGATGGAGGGGAGGCCAGGGCACTAAGACAGAGGAGACCTGGCTGGGGGTCTGGCCTGATTTCCGCTCTGCCTGCACCAGGTGACCCTGCAGAGGTCAGTTCCTCTCCTGGGTCTCTGTCCTAATCAGTAGAGGGTGGATCTGCCCTGAAGAGCTCTGAGAGTCCTCCAAGCTCTTACTGTTTAAGATCTTGAATCCAAAACTTCATGGGGGAGAGGAAGCCAAGGCTGTGTGGTCAGCCCAGGGTTAGGGTGAGTGCGATTCACCAGCAGGGATCTATGTTAAGCAAGTCTGGGCTTAACTAGTTCAGGGCTGGCAGATGGAGAAACGCTCATTTAACGTTTGGCTGGTTCCCATCATGGCCCTCCTGTCTCCATTCCCTCCTGAGAATGTCTCTTACCCATTTCACAGACTCTGTTCGTGGTGAGAAAAGTCTGGAGGGAGAAAAGTTAGAAAGGATGTTATGGGTCAAGCAAAGGAAATATGTAGGAACGGGGCATCTAAAAACCCTACAAGTGCCAGCAGACTGTACAAACATGCTAAATGCCCAAGAGAGCTAGGTGGGTCCTGAGTGGTCAGAGCAGAGGCAGCTCACAACCAAGCTCCAAGGCCAAGACTGCTCCTGGGTGCTTGCGGGTCTTGGGAATGTAAGGACTTGGGTGTATCAACCAGTGGGAGCAAGAGATGAGACCTTAGGTCACATGCGAAGGTAAAAATGAGATCCTCCCCACTCCTCCACGGTGAATCCAGTCAATCTGGGGTCCTCAGTTAAAGGGTGAACTAGAAAAAACCCACCCACCATGACAGAGAGATGTCAAAGGAGTTGGACCATTCAGTTTGGTGCTAAGAGGAAACCAAAAAAAGCTCCCCTAGGAATTCATAGCCATAAGCCTGCCTTCACACGTGTTTCGGTTTGAATCCACACTACGAGATCTGGAAACCCCAGCTAAGTGAAGTAAACAACAACAGCAAAAGTGAGCTTGGGCTGGTAATGCCACCAGAAGGCCTGGCAGGAGAAGCAAATGCTAAACCACCCAGGAGGGCCATTTCCTCCATTTCAGCTGAAGCAGGTTGGAGGAGAGTTAAGTGCTGCTGAAGATGAGCTCACAAACCCAAATTACAGAGCTCTCTCACTATCCTGCCCCACACCCTGCACATATACACTAAAGCCCCATTGCAGGAGACAGCAAACATAGCAAACAGTAAAACAAGACTCTCCAAGAATACCAAATAATAGAACTTGCACAGAGTGAGAATGAAAAATGAGTATGCTTAAAATGATTAAAGACAAAAGAAGGAACTGAACAACAAGAATAGAACAAAACTCTATTGAAAGAGATCAGAATGCTTTGAAAAAGAACCAAATGCAACTTTCAAAAATAAAGATGGGCTAAACTGCAGATCAGACATGACTAAAAGACAAATAATACACCAGAAGGTAGACCTGAGACCAATTTCTTACAAGCAATGACAGAAGCTTCTAGAAGAAAATAATTGTCAACCTAGAACGCTATACTCAGATAAACTGTTCTTTGGGATTGAAAGCAAAATAAAGATATTTTCAGGCCAAAAAATTATGAGTTTACTGCTAACAGACTCTTACTGAGAAAACTACAAAAGAAGGTACTTCAGGAAGAAAGAAATTTGAACTCAGTATAAAAGAGTGAGGTGCCAGAAGTGGTCAGCAAAGAAACTGGCAAAAATCAGGCCATCTAAGTAGGCACGGACCAGATAAAGCAACAGCAACAGTGACTCCTAACACGTAAGACAGGAGGGTGTTAGACAGGGGTTACCGCGTTAAAGCATTCTAGGCTCCTGTGGTTGTTCAAGAAAAGGGTTAGAAGCATCAATTCATTCTGCACTTTGATAAGCAATTATCCATATGAAAATGGTAATGGTAATAACAGCAGAATTTCTAAACTGTCACCATTATAATCCTTCTTTGATCTGGGTTTCAAAGCCCTACTGGTGTGTGACAGTGAGGACAGGACCTTTCCCCATTAATGAAGCGACCAGTGGAGTGACGACCCTAACTGCCCTAACTACAGAAGTCAAAGAAAAGAAGGCAAGGTGCTTATTCCCAGACCCTGACATCCCCTATCCCCCCATCCTCCCAGGGAAGCCATCTGGGGACCTGCACCCCTGCAGCTCCCCCTTCCTGCTCACCCCCCACCCTGCCCCCCACACCCCTCACCTCATCACTTGCTCTGAAGAAGCTTCTGAAAGTCCGATTCAGGTTTTGTTCCAGTTCAACCTCCGCCACTCCCTAGAACAACCAAGAAAGTAAAATGAAGGACTCAGCAGAGATCTTGGAAACTGATCTGACCCAAAGCCAGAAGCCCCCAGCCTCTGTCCCATCCAGCCCAAGTCTCATTAGAAATGCATGAATTTGGGCTTCCCCGGTGGCGCAGTGGTTGAGAATCTGCCTGCCAATGCAGGGGACACGGGTTCGAGCCCTGGTCTGGGAGGATCCCACATGCCGCGGAGCAACTAGGCCTGTGAGCCACAACTACTGAGCCTGTGCATCTGGAGCCTGTGCTCCGCAACGGGAGAGGCCGCGACAGTGAGAGGCCCGCGCACCGCGATGAAGGGTGGCCCCCGCTTGCCGCAACTGGAGAGAGCCCTTGTGCAGAAACGAAGACCCAACACAGCCATAAATAAATAAATTTAAAAATAAAAAATAAGAAAATAAAGGCAGAAAAAAAAATTAAAAAAAAGAAATGCATGAATTTGAATTTTCATATTGAAACACGTTTTTTTTTTTTATTTTAAAAAAAGGTTTGAATAAAATATGAGATGCTCACAGTGGTCCCCTCCACCCTGCCCCGCACTGGGGAGGTGGGTTTATGGCTGCTGCTTTCTTTTCTGTTTATCTAAATCCCTACAGTGGGAATGTATTACTTATAATAATCACTTTATATTATAGGCTGGGGAGCCTATAATAGTAAGAGTATGGAAGTGTATGGTGGTCCATTCTGGCTGCTATAACACAATACCATAGATCGGGTGGCTTATAAACTCAGACGTTTATTTCTCACAGTTCTGTGGGCTGGGCAGTCCAAGATCAAGGCATCAGCAGATTCAGGATCTAGTGACAGTTTGTTTCTTGGTTCATAGATGGTCATCTTCTCACTGTGTCCTCACATGGAGGAAAGCACAAGAGAGCTCTCTGGAGTTTCTTCTAAAGGGCACTAATCCCATTCATGAGGGCTCTACCCTCAAGACCTAATCATCTCCTTAAGGGCCCACCTCCTAATACCATCACATCAGGGTTAGGATTTCAACACACGAATTTGGGGGGCTCACAAACACTCAGTCTAGAGCACAGTGCCGGCCTACTTTCTTCTCCTCCTTTCCAACTGCTCACCTGAACCAGCTAAACTGAGTTGCAGGATGTTTTCTGAATGGGTGCACCCCTCACAGAGCCTTTCATGTCCTCTCCATGGTCCACCCTGAGAGCAGGCAAGCTCCTACTCATCTTCTTCCCCAGGGCATCTGTGACTGGTCCCGGATGGAGCAGAGGCTGAATGTATGTTTGTTCCTTTCCTCCAAGTAATGTTCCCGCAGAGAAGGGTCCGGTAAGCCAGGTCAGCAAAGCGTTCTGGTGGCCAGCGGCCCTCAGACCCTGCACACTTTAAGAGGTCCTGCTACCCTGCACTCATTTGTTCTGCATATTGCACGTCATGAGAGCTCTGGATCTACGAGACAGCAGCACTGCAGGCAAGGAAACATTTATCATCAAGCAGTGCTGGATCTGCAGTTCGAGATTTTCTGAAGAAAGCAATGCCGGCATGTTAATTACAATCCCCTCACATGTGTAAGATTCCATTATGACGGAGAATCAATCATGGCCTTCAGTTATGTGATGAATGTCGAGGCGAGAAACAGCCACGGAAGGCAGTACATTTTACGCGCTCAATAAACGCCCTGCATGTTGCCACGGGTCATCATTCTTATTTACTGAGAGCAGTCCCTAGCTGCTGTTCATGAGCTTGTGATGTGTCTCAGTGTGTGGAGGAATCTCCACGAGTCCAGAGGTCTGGACTGGCTGCAGAGCTCAAATAGTACTTAGAAGAGCAAATGAATGTCAAAAGGGTCAATAAAAAATCAAAGAGAGCCCAAAGGTAAATAAGTCTCTCCACCCACGTGAAAGCGTGTCAGGTCAACAGGGATGAAGAGGACAAAGGTGAGGGCCAGAAAGGGGAGAAGATAAGAGCATTTGTACTCTGGTTGTGTGCCCTGCTGATACCATCGGACGCTCTGTAATTCATAAAAGGTGATACCCTATTTTTAAGTCCCACAGACCAATGACAAGCCTCCCACCAGTCCAGCTGGATAGGGCTCCTCCCTTTGTGCTCCTGATCACAGGAATTAAAGGATGAACTTTGGAATCCAACAAACAAGCTTCCAAGCCCCACTACTACTACTTATTAACTGGGCAACTTAATCTTCCAGAGCCTCAGTTTCCTCATCTATAAAATGGGAGTTTTGTAAGGATGATAGGTGATCATGCCTGTTTCTGACCATGCCTGGTAGATACATAGGAGGGAGGCCAATAAATGGTGACTGTTGTTATTATTATTATCTCCATCGTTAAAGTTATCTAGTTGCATGAGAATTGTCTATTTTTGGATCTGGTCCCCTCACAAGCCTGTGAATTTCTTAGGGACACACACTGTATCTTACTCATATTTTTATTCCCACTGTGATAGCATGGTCATAGCAGGTACCCAACACAGGCTAGAAGGTTGGGAAGAAGAGAGGGGGAAAAAAAGGAAAGAATGTGAGATAAAGACTGTGGTGGGGGTGACTTCTAAATGATCACGTGGATTGTGGCTTTTATTTTCTTGCCCTCCATTGCAAGCTCACATTCGTCAAAGAGGGTGTGAAATAAAATCCAAATTTTATGGCAGGACAAGAAAAATTTAAACAAAAATTTTTTTCTCTGCCCTTTAGCCTCCTTTCTCCCCTCTCCTGTGCACCGTGTATCTACATTATGCATCAACCAAGCCTCCCGCATCAGTAGAAATACCTGCTCAACCATGAAGAGCAATATTCTCCCAGCATCAACAAGACAACTCCTTAAAAGATAACATTCCTTCCTGATGTTGTAAGGGGCCATGATGGGCCATGACCCACTACTTGCTAGATTGTGTAAACTGTCAATAATACATCATTTAACACACAGCCCTCTGTCTCAAAACATGTAACTGCGGGTTTTTTTTTTTTAATGTACCTTTCTAATTATGTTTGGGTTACCTAGTATTTTTATAAATTTATTTATTTATTTATTTATTTATTTATTTGTGGCTGTGTTGGGTCTTCGTTTCTGTGCGGGGGCTTTCTCCAGTTGCGGCGAGCGGGGGCCACTCTTCATCGCGGTGCGCGGGCCTCTCACTATCGCGGCCTCTCTTGTTGCGGAGCACAGGCTCCAGACGCGCAGGCTCAGTAGTTGTGGCTCACGGGCCTAGTTGCTCCACGGCATGTGGGATCTTCCCAGACCAGGGCTCGAACCCGTGTCCCCTGCGTTGGCAGGCAGATTCTCAACCACTGCGACACCAGGGAAGCCCCTGTGACTGCGTTTTGACCTCGAACAGGCAGAACTTTCTGAGCGGCTGTCCCCGGGTTATAGTCCTCAGTTCGGCTTGAACAAAATTTTCCGTTTCTGTCTTAGATCGATGGATTAATTTTTTCGTCGCAAAGGTAATTCACCTCCAGCTTGAGGTGGCGGGGAGCAGTAAACCTACAGAACTCTGCTCAGTGTTATGTGGCAGCCTGGATGGGAGGGGAGTCTGGGGGAGAATGGATACACGTACATGTGTGGCGGAGTCGCTTTGCTGTGCACCTGAAACTATCGCAACACTGTTAATCGGCTATACTCCAATATAAAGTAAAAAGTTAAAAAAAAATTAATGAGTCTGCTCTACTATTACCCCAAAGCTGTCACCTGGGCAGGCAACTGAAGACAGCTCTAGGTTCTAAGGAAAAACTCCTAGAACAAAGCCTTTGGAATTCCATGAATCCTGGAGCTTTGTCTCAGAAGACTCTGGGGCTGTTTAAGGAGAAAGACTTCCTAAGAGTCAACGTAGAGCTCATGAAGGACTTGAAGTATAAGAAACCAACCTTGGGGCTTCCCTGGTGGTGCAGTGGTTAAGAATCCGCCTGCCAATGCAGGGGACACGGGTTTGAGCCCTGGTCTGGGAAGATCCCGCATGCCGCGGAGCAACTGGGCCCGTGAGCCACAACTACTGAGCCTGTGCTCTAGAGCCCGCGAGCCACAACTACTGAGCCCGTGCACCACAACTACTGAAGCCCGTGCGCCTAGAACCCGTGCTCCACAACAAGAGAAGCCACCACAATGAGAAGCCTGTGCACTGCAACGAAGACCCAATGCAGCCAAAAATAAATAAATAAATAAAAAAGAAATCGACCTTGGAGAATTCGTCAGAATCTCTTGGCCTCGTTTACTAAAACCAGCCACCCCTTCTCTACTCCTCTATTTTAAACTTGAAATCACAGAAACTTAGAGCTAGGAGGAAACTTCTAATTCTCTTCTCCTGTGTTTCCAAGGCTTCCAGATCAATCTCTATAGCTTCGTCCTGACTCCAACTCCAATATTTTACAAGTGTCTGATAAACATGTCCATGTGGATATCTTATCGCATTCCTCAATGTGATCATTAAAATTCACTTTAAAAATTAATAAAGGAAATGCAGTGTTTGATGAACCATGTTTTTTCATTCAGACTCCAAAGTCACATCCCACCACAGTGGGTTGAACAGTGGACCCCCAAGAAGATACATCCAAGACTGAACGCCCAGTACCTGTGAATGTGACCTTATTTGAAAAATAGGGTCCTTGTGATGTAATTGAGTTCGGCTCTCCGGATGAGGAATGAACCTACAAATCAAGGAGGGTCAAGGGTTTCTGGCAACCACCAAAGCTAGGAGAGATGCATGGAGTGGGGTGGGCGCCTCCTTCTGAGCCCCTGGAAGGAACCAAACCGGCTAACACCCTGATTTCAGATTTTTTTAAATGTCTGTTGTTTTAAGAGTTTGCATCTGTTACAGCAGCCCTAGGAAAATAACCCACCCCCTCAAGAAGTCTCTTGATTTGAGCGGTGGGTGAGGAGGGAAAGGGATAAGGGTCTACATAACCTCCGGGTTCAGTGCGGTCAGGCACCCACCTAGCAGCCGGGTGACAGGTGTGCTGACACAGGTGGGGGATCCGGAGGTTCCCAGGATCCAAAAAACCCGGACTTCTCTTCACCCCCCACCTCAGTTTACTCTCCATGTCCATCCTCAGCTCAGTGTCAGAGGAGCCCCAGAAAGAACTTGGAAGAAGACTAAGTTCTGCCCAGGCTTTTCACCCAGAGCGCTGGCAGGGGTGGCGTTCTCAGTTAGTCACCTCATCTGCCGGGGAGGTGCCCGCAGCTGGCACTTCTGTTCTTGCCAAGATGTAGAACAGGTGTGCTGCAGAAGGGGCACTTCATTGGGTCTATTGTTTCATGGCTAAGACAGTGGGGACAGCCACTTAAATAACAGCTTAGCATAGCTCGGGCAGCATCCGGCCCTCGATGGTTCACAGCACGAGACGCTTCTCCGAGGGAAGACAGAGCATCCCTTTAATCAGTGGGCTGGGGACAGTTACTCCATTTCCTAATCTGTCTACCTTGATAACACTTACTTGAATTCCTCTGATACTCTGGGGCAGAGTTCTCTCAAAATAGGCCAGAAAACATGGCTGGGGTGGTTATCCCTAGGGTGAAAGATGCCAGTGGATGGAGTCATCTAAAATCTGGGCAAAAAGAGAAAACTGTTTACTACTCTGCAGTTTGGCCAGGCAGATGAGAGGGCCTCGGAGGGGCTGGGTGAAGCCACCTTCCCTGTGTGGACTCTTTTGTTCTTCACAACAGCTCTGAGTTGGAAGGTCATCTCATGGACGAAGAGCCTCAGGTAGACACATGACCTCGCTCCAAGCCAGAGGGAGTAGAAACGGCCAAGCTGGAAACGAGAGCTCCGGACTTTAAAGCCCTCACTATCTGGTTCTTTTCACTATAACAGAATACTACCCACTTGAGAAAACAAAAATAAAATGCCAAGAGTTTCTTCCACGGAAGGCACACAAACTAAAACCGTGATAGTTAAAGACTGGTGAATAAGGTAGCACGTGGTGACAGTTTCTTTTAAAATGTATTATTCATCTGTGAAAAACAATCAAAATGATGTCCCTCAACAGAGGATTGGGTAAATAAATCATGGTCCATCCGTATTATGAGGCACCAAGCAGCCATTAAAAAGAATGAGGTAAATCTATATGTACTGACGGGAAAATCTGTCCAAGATCTAGTGAATGAAAAAGCATACGATTCCACTTGTATTAAAAAAATATATACACACACACACACACACACTCATGTACAGACACACTTAAAAGCATATTTTTAAAACGTCTGGGAAATACTCATCAAACTATTCCTAGTAGCTAGTTCTACAGGAGTGAAGGGGGAATTTTACTTTTTATTTTACACAACTCAGTGTGGTTTTTTTTAAGTAGCAAGCATGAATTACATAAAAAATAAATGATGTTAAGAAACCACCAGCTGTCTCTGTAGCTGGAGGAGTTACTGTGTTCTAGGGATTAAGGAAGACTCAACACCGTGAGGGAAAAGAAAATGATTTGTGGATGTCGAGGTAGCTCCCACCTCAAAACCACCTCTCTTATTCCCATGTTTTCTCTCTATTCCCTCGTTTCTCAGCTGGTTAAATACTTAAAAGTGAGTTTTGGTGCTTGAAATCTGCCTATAGTTACGGTTACACACACACACACACACACACACACACACACACACCCATGTGCACCATACAATCTTTCCCAAAGAAATAAAAATACAAATACACTGCTACAGAAAAATAAAGAGGAACCAGTGTCAGGGTTGGGAGAGGGCAGGGTTAATAGGATACACTAGACATGCGCTGATTTGGGGGGCAAAGGGGCTCTGAGATGTCCCCAGGCGAAGCAAGGACGTTAAGAATCCTAAGATTTAAAAAATGGAGCAGGTGGTGCTGAAATTATCCAGCTGATTCTATCTGTCTTTGCTGCCCAGAGCTGCCTCCTCTTCCCTTTCTTACTACACAGATGCAAAGGCCATGATCCCTTCTCTGAGAAGAAAATCACAGCTTTTGATCTGAGTTTCCACCAGACTCGGCAAATTCACAGGACAGGACAGTAAACGTTGGCCAAGCGTTCAAAGAGCTCAAGGAGCTGGATCTTAACCTGGCGTTTGTCTAAGCTGCACCTTGAGGTGCTCAGCAAACTTGAGCAAGAGGTGGAAGGGCTGGGGGCAGGAGTCTGGACCCCTGAGGGCTGCTCCTGGACACGGCCTCCAGGTTGGAGAGTGGTGGGGATGACGGCGTGGGGTGGGAGGAGGGACGGGAAGGAGGGGCTCCCAGTGCCCACCCCTGAATCAAAGAGTTGCTCTATGTTTTATTCATTGGCTTGAATTCAGCTTACGTTTAAAGCTATCATCCATGTGAAAACCATCCAACTAGACCATCCTTTTTCTGATGAGGAAACTGAGGGCCATAGATAGGAAGGGACTTGGCCAGTCCGTTTCCTCACCAACAGGGAGCAGACAGGCTGGCGGGACCGCCCCCCCGCCCCCCACCGTGGTTTCTCCTTAAGACCCAGCTTGGTGCCCATCTGGACCAGCCCCAGTTGCTGGATTCACCCAACCGCTTCCTGGGAGCCTTTTAGTGGCCAGATCACTAATTTGAATATCGAACATTTCCCTGCCAAGAGGCTTTGTTCTAAGAACAAAACCATCCGCCAACAGCTACCACAGACCAATAAAGGTACCGATTTTTCCACAAAGACTGTAACAACCTTTGAAATGAAAATCCTTGCTCTACTAGGGCTGCAATTAAGTCAGCATCTTTCCCCTGAGGTCCCTCCTTCCATCAAGACCTTGAGCTTATCCTGGTTTGCTCCTCCCCTCTCTGCTTCGATGCACAGAGCACACAAAGAAAGTCCAAACTCCCTCCAAAGTGTGGCTTAAGAGGAGGTGTGTGGGCTTGGAAGTCAAACAAGGCGAGGTCAACATCCTGACCCAGTCGTGTACCTGATCTCAGGCGAGCGAGTGAGGCCCCCAGGGCCTCGGCTTGCTCAGCTGAAAAGATGGGAAAGAACGCCACATACTGTTGCGAACAGAACCACCTGGCCCAACAGGCACCCAAAAAGCAGTAGTTGCAACCCAAGTGTCCATCAAGGGGAGAATGGATGAACTAAACACTCACACAATGGGATATTATTCAGCCTTAAAAAAAAAAAAAGAAAAGGAAATTGACACATGCTCCATCATGGATGAATCTGAGGCCATCCTGCTAAGTGAAATAAGCCAGACACAAAAGAACAAATACTATATGATTCCACTTATATGAGGTGCCTGCAGTAGTCAGATTCATAGAGACAGAAAGTAGGTGGGTGGTTGCCAGGGGCTGAGGGAGGGGAGGATGGGGAGTTAGTGTTTAATGAATAGAGTTTCAGCTCTGCAGGATGAAAAGAGTTCTAGAGATGGATGGGGTGATGGCTATACAGCAATGTGAATGCACTTAATGCCACTGAGCTGTACACTTAAACATGGTTAAGATGGGGCTTCCCCGGTGGCGCAGTGGTTGAGAATCTGCCTGCCAATGCAGGGGACACGGGTTCGAGCCCTGGTCCGGGAGGATCCCACATGCCGCGGAGCAACTGGGCCCGTGAGGTACAACTACTGAGCCTGCGCGTCTGGAGCCCGTGCTCCGCAACAAGAGAGGCCGCGACAGTGAGAGGCCCGCGCACCGCGATGAAGAGTGGCCCCCGCTTGCCGCAACTGGAGAGAGCCCTCGTGCAGAAACGAAGACCCAACACAGCCAAAAATAAATATAAAAATAAACAAATAAATTAAAAAAAAAAAAAGACCTAAGGAAGAAATACATGGCGAACATCTTCTCTTTAAAAAAAATGGTTAAGATGGTACGTTTTGTGTTATGTGTATTTTACCATAATTTAAAAAATAATAAAGAAAAATAATTTTTAATGAGCTGAATTCTGTTGATAAATACCCTAAATGTAGTTTGATCAAAGATAATACATAGTGAAACTAATACTTCCCTTTTTCTATCTCCTATAACTAATATAGCCTAAAAAAAATAAAAAGCAGTAATTCTCAAAGTATATAGTCTGGAGACCTTTGGGGAGCCCTAAGGCCCTTTCAGAGAATCCATGACAAAAAACTTTCATAACAATACTAACATGTTATATATCCTCTTTATTCTCATAAGCGTACAGTGGAGTTTTCCAGAGGCTCCAATAACATGTGACATCCCAACAGACTGAATGCAGAAGCAGATAGGAGAATCCATCTGTCTCTATTAAGCCAGACATAAAAGAGGTTCGAAAAATGTACAACAATGCTATAATTCTCACTAAATCTTTAAGGAAAATAAAGATTTTTTAAAAAATAAAAAGATGTTATTTATATCAACATGGGCACATTATCCTTTTTTAACGAATTGACAGTTTTAAATTTCAATATCTAGTATGGTAAATACCAGCAGATATAACCCACATGAACTAAAGCTCTTTGAGGCCCCTAATAATTTGTAAGAGTGCAGAGGGGGCCTGGGATCAGAAAATCAGAGAATCACTGTGATAAAGGGAACCCTACGAGATAGTCAATGCCCTGCACGATCCCCTCCAGCCACTCTTGACTGGAGCCAGCTGCCCAGAGGTCTCCAATTCACTGAGAAGGACGGCTGCCCGCCCATCACTACCTGGGAAGTGGCTGGATTACCCCTCTCCTTGGGGCTACGGTCATGTTTCTCAAGGTGTGGCTCCAGGACCTCACCAAAGAAATGTGAATCCTTTGGCCCCAACAAAAACCTACTGAATCTAAACTCTGGAGGTGGTGTCCAGGGATCTATGTCATAACTAGCCTTCCAGGTGATTCTGAAGCACACTGACATTTGAGGATCATCGGACTAGAGAGTCACAGAAATTGATTGAGAATCACAGAAGACAGTTGTCAGAGCTGGGAGGTTATGTGCACGGGGGTCACCTGGGGGACCTGGTTAAAATGCATATTCTCATTGGGCAGATCACAAAGGGGGCCGGTGAGTTTGCATTTCTAGCAAATTCCCAGGTGACACTGATGCTGCTGGCCACCCCCTCCCCGACTCCGCACCTCACCTGAAAGCCCAGGGCCATCCAGTTCAGCACCTCTTAGCCTTTATCGAACTGCTAAGGTTCTGATGAAAGTTAGGGACTCTTCTTGGAAAAATGCGTGCACCTATTAAACTCTGGGGGCAGTTTCCAGATGTTCCAGACCTTCTGAAGTTCACCTAAAGGATCACTGACTCTTTTGTTACCCTCTCTTTCTCATCTCATGACATTTATCCCTGAGTTAAGGGGTTTCATAAGCATCTTCAGTCACTTGTCCCCTCAGGCTGGCAGCCCCTTCTCTCTCAGATCCCCCCACCCAAATCCTACTCACCTCCCTGGGTCCAGTTCAAATGCTCCTTCCTTTGCTAAAAGTTAACTGTGTTTTCTTGTGGGCTCCCAGAGTAAGCTGGACCTCCATTATGGTCCTTTCTGCTGCCTTATTCCCTGGGTGTCTGTTACGTGCCTGTCTCCCCAAGAGTTGTTTAAGCCCTCAAAGGTCGTCACTCATCTCTAGATGTCCCCCGAAACCGGCACACAATAGATGGTGCATAGCTACTTGCTGGATGAACCAGTTCTTTACAATTGACACTAGTCAAAACATTTCTGACATTTCAACAGATTTGTCAGGCTCCAGCCCTCCCCCAAATTACGGGCCACCTCTGTTTTGCAGCAGATAGGAGTCTTCTTACGAATGTCCAATTCAAAAGGATAAGAAAGAAAATGGAAAAAAGAGGTGGAAGAGAAAGAAGCGGGCACACAACCCCACGCCCTCCCTCTCCCTCTGGATGCTCCACGTGCGGCACCACAGCAGCGGGAGCCAGAGTGTCAAGAGCCCGTCGTAACCTATCCACGGGGCCTGGGGGCTGGGCCGGGGCAGAAGGCAGGCAGGTGAGAGCAGCTCTGAGGCACGGGGCACTCGAGGTGATGGCAGAGCCGGGCGGGGTGGCGTCCTCTGGGCACACAGAGGGCAGTGGGAGGGGGTTGAGTTTTGGGGGGTGGGGACCGAGCAGAGCCAGAGATTGAGAAAGGGTCAGATAAGAGGTGGGAGGGACCCAAATACCAGCTTCACAGTTTTATGTGGCTGTTTCCTTCCCAATCCCTAAAGGCTGAGGCAGCTGCCACTCAAGAACCTAGAAGCAGCACTTCGTTTCTCTCCCACCACCAGATGCTTCTCACCAGTCTGAGATGCACTTGAGTGATGCAAACACCTGGGAAAGGGTGACCGGCAGTGCATCACACCTTGGTCTGGGATGCTGACTTCTAGTTCAGCTGAAAGAATTAGATGGGGGCCACCTACGATAAGCGTTAAACCTACAACAACTCTCTACTAATTCCGACATCGACTACAAACCTGGGGCTGCTTTCCAGGCCTTGCACAAGGACACGCCCTCCTTCCTGTCCCATGAGCCCGGGTCTCAGTCCAAATAAGTCAGTTTCTCACGGTCCCCACCCTTCACCCTCATGGTCCCCCATCTGTTACAAGCTGAATTGTGTCTCCCCCAAATTCCTATGAAGTCCTAACTCCTGGTACCTCAGAATGTGACTGTATTTGGAGATAAGGTCTTTAAAGAGGTAATTAAAGTAAAATGAGGTAATTAGGGTGGGCCTGATCCAATGTGACTGGTGTCCTTATAAGAAGAGGAAATCTGGACAGGGACACACACATACAGAGGAAATGCCATGGTGAAGACACAGCAAGAAGAGGGCCATGTACAGACCAAGGAGAACAGCTTTAGAAGAAACCAACTGTGTGGACACCTTGATCTCAGACGTCTGGCCCCTAGAACAGTGAGATAATAAATTTTGTTGTTTAAGCCCCCCAGGCTGTGGCACTTTGTTACGGCAGCCCTAGCTGACTAATATACCATCTAAATCATCTTTATCTCTCAAGATCAAACTAATTCAAGACACTGTGATTCAATTCAAGCCAAAGGAAGCTCATTAGCTGTCCACAC
The DNA here is from genome assembly GCF_028023285.1 of Balaenoptera ricei. Lineage (NCBI taxonomy): Eukaryota > Metazoa > Chordata > Mammalia > Artiodactyla > Balaenopteridae > Balaenoptera > Balaenoptera ricei. The sequence continues at coordinate 11,690,687 of NC_082644.1, forward strand.
TCTGGGCTGTGGCAGTGGGGCTCCGGCCTCAGTGGAGGGTGTGATACTCAAGCATCTTGTCATGACGTTGCTGGAGGCTCCTGGTGTCTTACTAATGAGTCAGATTATTGCTTGAATCAAGAAGTTCCTCTTCCAAGGCACCATCTTATTAATTAAAATCATTCTTAGAGAAGAGTTACTCGCCAAATCAAAACTGGGATGGTTGTGACCCTCGCTGGCAATGGTACCTCCTATGAGTAGCAGACGGGCAAGGGCTGGATGAGAGATGTGGTGAGATGCTCTCGTGCTCTTTATCAATTAATTCGATCTATTCTTCTCTCTTTGGAGTGTTAGGAAACATCTTTTATCCTCCTTGGAATTACCCAGACATAGCTGGGCATCGGGGTCCAGAGCCCACAAACAGAGGAGCAGGTACCCTCCACAGATGAGGGCAGCTATGGGGGGTGCAGCCAGGCCTGACGATGCTGCTTTCAGTGAATCCAGTGAAAGGTGGCAGCCACACCCATCACATATCATCCAAGCCCCAGTGGGCATCTTTGAAAGGCATCCTGAGCTTGTGGCACATGGGTGACACCTAGAAACCTTGCACCATCTCTCAAAGGACACTTGGGGCCTGATGCAGGGCTTTTAGGCTCTGGCACTCTCTGTAATCACAAATGTCACTCCTCAGCAGAGATATCAAATCCCTGGCAGGAGGCCAGGAGCTGTCACCAATAAGAGGTGGGTTTCACCAGCCTCTCGGCCAGAGAATTAAGAAGAAGCGGCTCCAAAATAGAGTTCAGCCCCCATTTCCCAATTTCAGAGAAGCAGGGGAACCCCATGCACAATCCCCCCCTCCTGCTCCCCTCATCATCCCAAATACACACACAGAGAAATGCACCATCAGCCGGGAAGGACCAGCCCTGCTCTGGTGCCAGCTTCACCTGAACCCATCTGTGAACTCATTTCTCATTAAAGCCACAGATAATTCAAGGGGACAGAGATAAATCAGATCAACGGGAAGAAGGAGCGAGGAAGGCAAAAGAAGAACAAAAACCTTGCTGGGATCATTGCTCACAGGGCCCCAAACTTACTGGTTCCTGGAAGTAGAGCTGGTAGTCAAAGACAGGATTGGCTTTGATTATCTCCACTGGGGACACTTTGGGATTTGCTGGTATGAAGGGAGTATTCAAGCTGGCCACTGCCCTGTGGAAAGAAGAGGTGTCAAGACACAGACCCCGTAAGAAGACAGTCTGTAAGGACCAGAAAGGACCTTATGTGTCAAAACCCAGGCTCAGAGCGGGAGAGTGCTACACACAAGCTCTCACACCAGCAGTGCAGGGAGAACAGGACCTGAAACCACACTGCTCGACTCTCCAGCCCAGTGCGGTTTTTTTTTGTTTTTTTGTTTTTTGCCACTAAACTGCAGTATTTCTCACCTACTTGCCTTCGACAAAGACACACATGCATACGCGCACGCACACATACACACACGTTACATGCAGTATATCCACCTTGATTAGAATATGTGAACAGTACAATCTTTCTCTAGTTTGTAAAAACACAGTCATTTCTTCCTTCCTTCACTCACTGCTTCCTCTGTGTTGAGTGTAATTCCATGCCACATACTAGGGGAGAGAAAATATAAAACCAATACTCCAAGAGCTTATTATAGTCTAATAAGGAAGGCTAGTCAAATACACCCATGACTATATTATGAGATAGACTGCAACATGAGCCATAGGAATTCCTACAAAATACCACAGGAATTCAAGGAGATAAAGGATTTCTAGGTTTGGGCATCATGGAAGACCTTATGGAAGAGACAGCATTTGAACTTGACTTTTACAGGTGGGAGAGAGGTGGGGAGGGGAACCGATACCTGCAAGGGAAACATCATGAGGTCGCCTGAGCCAGTTCTAGAAGGAGGCAAAGCTTGGGGTTGAGTTTGATGGAGCAAGGAGTCTACAGGGCCAGAGGCCAAGTGGTTAATGGGGCATCTTGGGAAATGAAGCCAGAAAGGCTCGTGGGACCCGGAACATGAAGGGCCCTGAGTCTAGACTTGAAGCTGCAGAAAACAAAGAAAGCCATGAGGGTTTCTGGGAAGAGGTGAGAGTGGATGGAAGCTGCAGTCAGGAAGTGATGTATCAAGCAGCGATCCATCACATGGATGCAGAGATGGGGAGAAGCCAGCAGACTACTGCATTAGTCATCCCGAGGGGAAGAGGATGGCAGCAAAAGGAATACAAGAGAGGGTGAATTTGAGAGACCACACAAAGGCAGAATTGATAGAAGTTAGCCAGGACTACATTTAGCCTAGCTGGTCGGCAAAGAATTCCGTATCCTACGCTTACCCTGTGGAAACATTTTCCCAGAAAAGAAATAGATATATAAAATAGGAAATATGGGATAATTAGGGCAAATAAAACAATCAGTGGAAGGACTGGTGAGGCTTATCCAGCACCAACCAATAGAAATATAATGCAAATATATATATATATATATATATATATATATATATATATATATATATACACACAATGCAAGCCATATATATAATTAAAATTTTTCCAGTAGCCAAATTAAAACCAGTAAAAAGGAACATGTGAGATTAATTTTAAATATTATTTAACTTAATATTAATTTTAAATTTAATGTTAAATGTTAATTTAATATTTAATCCAATATATCTAAAGTATTAATAATTTCAACATGTAATCAGTATTAAGAATTATTAATAAGATATTTTACATTCTTTTTTTCATACTAAGTCTTTGGAATCTGGAAGGTATTTTCTACTTACAGGAATCTCAATTCAAACTGGCCACATTTCAAAAGTTCAATAGCCACGATTAGACAGTGCAGGTTAGGGTATAAAATAAGTTATATTGATGCCTATAAGTTCCTAATGCTACCATAGTGAACCTATTTTAAGCATCACTTAAATCACAAGTCAAGAAATTCTAGCTTTTACTAAATATTCTGAACAGAATGGGGTTATCTTTTTAATCGCTTTGACAGATCATTTATTCCATATATAAAAATATCATCACTAAACGAGATGATAATATATAAATGCTGCTGCCAACTGCATTAAGATTAAGAAAAAGCTGAACCACAGCCTCCTTCTGGCAGCAGCGTCTCCAGGTGATTGTTAAAGAAAGGATATAAAACAAACAAGTGAGTAGACCCTTATTTTAAATAGGTTCCCAAAGCTTATTTCAGTAGAAAGGCGAAACCAAGGATTCAAAGAAATATTCCACATTAAATGTGGGCTTTTTTTTTTTCTTTCTTTCATTCATTGTCTGGCTAGAAAAGGCAGAGATTAGTGCTGTTAACAATACCCTTAAATAACAGATGCTTCCAGACCCAGAGATGCGGGGTCCAATCCTGGACAGCCCTGCGAGAGGGTCTCGGCTCCCTCCCGCCCTCCCAGGAAGGAGGTAACAGGGCTGCTTTGATGAGAGCAGACGTAGAATGAGCGACTACTCCAGAATCAACAGCAGGCACGGTGGAAACAGCACAGGAGAAGAGGAACGGGAAACTAGAGCACGCCTGCATCTCAGATCTGATGTTACTCTGCACAAAACCTCACTTGGCTCACGTTAAATCTTTTAAAATTCTCACAGGAGAGAGAACTAGATTAAGTTTAATAAAACAACAAGGTGGAGACCATATGTTGTTGCTCTATTTCTTTTTTGTTCCTTTCAAGGAGCATCTAACACAGCCTGCAGGGTAACTTTCTGGTGAATTTGATTCTTAAGAGCTTTCTTATCTCACTTTTGAATGACAGAGAGGACAGAGAGAGAAGCTAAAGAGATCAGAACAGGGTGCAAAAACTTTAAAAATACTTTAGGAAATGTTTGATTCTTTCTGGTCTTTGAGATCATCCAACCATATGAGCTGGGGTTGAGCTGAACAAAGTTTCTCCAGTGTTTCCATTCCTATAAACTCAGCCAAATAAAAAGTAACTGGATTAGCTAGGGAAACACAGATGGCTGCTAAGGATGTTGTTTTAATTAATTTGCTAAGATCCGAGGCTGAAATGGGAGGTCAGACAGGCTTTAACTGCAGTTACCAGCTCAAATGGGGTGTGGCCACAAAGACCACCTGACTCTCCAGATTCAAAACCCACCATCTGAAAGCTCCCACTAGTGTCCTGAAATGTCATTCTGAGAATGATTATGAGTGATGTGATGGTGATCATGAAACAAGGTGGAGACCATATGTTGGAGACCATTCCAACCTGACATCTGTTTTACTGTATTTTGCAGGTTGAGTAGTCGGGTAGGAGTGACCATTACCACTTTGTGGTTGAAGATACCAGGCCCTAACGGGTGAAGTGATTTGTCCCGTAGCCAGTTCAGGGTAAAAGTGAAAGCCACATTTTCTGACTCTGACCAGGGCTAAAGTGTCTCCTGGCACTCAGTTCTATGAATCGGACATCCCCTGATGCCTCACTCCCTCCCCTCAAAGTCCACCCTCATTCTCCTGCATTCCCACTGGCTACTCAGGCCCTGAATTATGCATTGCATTACTGGTGATTGGGACAGGCCTTGTGCCCAAGACATTAGCTCATTAAACCCTCCTTACTTATACACCAATGAGCTAAGGAGCTATGGTGTCACCTTCCCAGATAATAACCTATTGTTTTCAAGAAGTTTTCTGGAATTCAAGACCTAAGGAAGGATTCTAGGGAATTTAAGTCCAGTGTGACCCAAATTCTTGATGCCTGAGGCCTAATTACCTCACTCTCTTGGGGTAGAAAAGAGCCATATTCCACACCAGCACGCCACCCCAGTCGTGGCCAATGAACACGGCTTGAGAGATCCCCTAGGAGGACAAAGAAGGGGGCTGAGTGTGAGTAGGTTTCTGGGACAGGGGATGGGTGCTGAGAGCCGGAGGCCTGGGGCTCCCCTTAGGCCTAACCGCAGCGGCGACTCCCAACAGCCGCCCTCTTGAAGCCTCTGGTCCCATGTACAGGCCCCACCGACCCTGCACACAAATGGCTGGCCTTTTAAATCTTCTCAGAAGACTGAGGCCATTGGCCATGAATTCCCTCTCTACCTTCCCACAAATCAAACTTTGTTTCACCTTCTTTCCTCCCTTTTGTCTTCACGTTAGAACGCCACCTCCCCTCCCCTCCGTGCTCATCTTTCATTGAGTGGTTATTATTCTGTTCCCCATTCTTTCGGATCTTTTCTACAAGCCTCAAAAGCATCCTTTACCTCCCAATTTCTCCCTGCACCTTCCTCTCCTCTGCTGCTGTAACCACAAATGACAGCTCCCTTCATGGAGGACCTTCTGTGTCACAGGCCCTTTATCTGGAATCCTCCCAGTACCCTTCGAACTCACATTTTACAAATGAAAAGATGGCTCACAGGGGTCGGGTGACTTGCCCAGCCTGCACGTAAATGGTAAATGATGGAACCGCCATTCAGACCCAGGTCCCCTAACCTAAAATCGGGCTCCCTCCTCTATGCCACCCGCTGACCGCTTTAGGGCCCTCCATCCTCCCCAGCCTCAACACCAGCTGGAAAGGTGGTTCCTTGCCTCAGCTCTCTGCCACACTCTGTCTCCTGTGTTCTCCCACTTCTCACAGTGGTTTATATCAGATGCCTCTCTAATGACCTTCCTAAGTCCCTCCAGTGGCTTCTTCCCTGCCACGCCCAAGTCCACTGAAACTTCTCTCTTAAAGGCTACTAATCACTAATAATTTTTTTTCCCCTCTTGGTTCTCATTCTTCCGATTGTTCTGCAGTGTGAGTGAAAAAAAACGCTGCCTGGCGTATCAGTAAACAAAGGATGTTGCAGCCATCAAGTCACTGCAGTCACCCCGATGGTGAACCCTGAGGGAACTCAGGATGGAGACAAACAGGCTGCCCACTGCCAAGGCCTCAGTCACAGCAGCCACCCTCAGTGGGGCACCCGGAGGGGATTCAGGATGGAGAAAAGCAGGATACCGGCCCCCAGCTAGCAGAGGTGCATGTCGAAGGAATGATTTCTATGAGCCCAGACTCTTGCACCTTCCAATACAGAGAAAAATGTTAAATTCTTTAACTTGAGATGTCTGGTTTTCTTTAATTAACAGTAATCTTTTGATGTTCCGACTACCTAGTCTTTGTTGCAGAAACTACTATATATCCTGGCTCCTCTCTTACCTCTCAGGAAGCGGTCTCAGAGCTAGCTATCTGAGATGCTGTATCCGGGCTTAAGTCCTCTGTTTGTCCACCAAATAAAACACAATTCTCAACCTTTAGGTTGTGCTTTCTTTTTTAGTCAACAGCAGCATGAGGCATTTCCTTTGAAACATTCTTCCCTGGGCTTCTGTGACACTGTGCTTTCCAGACTCTTCTTACTTCCCCGAGTCTACTACTCCCTCTCTACCTCTCACCTGGGACTATTCCACGGCTCAGCCTTCAGGCCTGTCGTTGGGGAGCTCACCTTCTCCAAAGGCTTCAGGCACCACCTCCAGGTGGCAAATGACCACCTCATCTGGTCACCCAGGTCGTCCAGGTTGGCCCAGTCTCCTTCCCACATATCCTAGCCATGACTGGGCTGGGGATGGACACCTGACCCAGCTGGCCAGCAACCACAGAGACTCCCTCTCAACCATCAGAATAAGAGACGTTCCCAGCCAGGTGGAAATCTTCTAGAAAAAGTCAGGAGTGGGGCGCCCACACTGGGCCTTAGTTATCCCCATCACACTCAAAAGTTCCAAAAAGCCAGTTCCACAGGACTGAAAATCTGCAGAGGATGGGACGTGACATTGTTACCGCACGTCCTACACCAGGCCCTGCTGTAGATCTGGAACTCCTTCGTCATCTCAATTGCTTCTTTCAACGCACACCCAGTGAACAGGAGAAAGATCCCACTGCTCTGAGGTTCTCTCTTAGCCCCCCTGCACTGCCACTGTCCTGGCTGGGCTCTCTGCCCCCTCAGCCATGCTGCGGTGTCTCCCTTCTGCCACGTGACCTGACTGAGGATGGCAGAGGAGGTACCTGAGTCTCAGAACAGTGTGTGTGCCCTACAGCAGCGTATTCTCAGATGACCACTGTTGATCGTTTTCATTGAGTTTGACGTTCCAAACCACGTTAAACGAAGACATTCGATTTTAAATATTTCAAAAGGGATGGAAGTTTTAAGAAGTTGGGAAATATTAGCCTATTGGATGTTTCCCAAACTTCTTCAGCTGGCACTAAGGCTCTTCATCTGGCTTAAAGCCAACAGAGACAGTTCATTCCCTGGAAGATGCTTTTCATGAAACAAGAACCAAAACAATCTCACCTCTATATTCTCCAAACCTGTCTTTATAATCCCTTCCGACCCACCATCCCACTTTCCCGCTCCCATACCGCTCCCTCGAGGGCTCTAACGGCTGACACCTTCAAAGGTTACATCTTTTCTTTAATTGCCCAGTTCCAAACAGAATTCTCCAAAGAGATCAGTTCAACATAATTACTTACCAAATTATCCAGGAAGGTGACCATGTCCTAAGAAAGAAAACACACACAAAAAAATCAGAACTGTATCCATCACCTCAGCGGCTTCGAGGTTAGAATTACTATGTTTGCCTTGGTTACAGTCTGAATTGTGTCCCCCACCTTCCCCCCCGCGAAATTCATATGCTGAAGCCCAAACCCTAACCCCTGGTACTTCAGAATGTGACTCTATTTGGAGATAGGGTCTTAAGTAAAGATGTGATTAAGTTAAATGGGGTCATTAGGGCGGGTCCTGATCCAATATAAGACAGAAGGTTTGGACACAGACACATACAGAGGAAAGACCATGTGAAGACAAAAGCAGCAGATGGTCATCTATTGATACAAGCCTCACATGAAACCCTGCTGATACCCTGATCTTGAACTTCCAGCCTACAGAATGGTGAGAGGTAAATTCCTGTTGTTTAAGCCACTCGGTCTATACTGCTTTCCCATGGCAGCCCCAGCAAACTAACACCACGTTCAATCACTTCACACTAGCTTTTTAGTTATCTCCCTTCCCCTTCTAGCATCCTCTCATAACCACACAGACTCCCAACAGACCCAGTGAATTATTCAGGGTAGTTCAGTACACATCCCTAACTGAAATGGACCATTTTCAATGTAAGACAGAAATCATGGCTTCTTCCCTGGAAGGAGAAAGGGGAAGAAAACTGCCCTGGAGAGGTCTGGCTGCTTGCCTCGCCCCAGGATGGTCAGCTCCTGCTCCCCATCCCCCAACAGACATGGACACCTGGCCACACGGCTGGCAACCACGGAGCCTGAAAAAGGTGTATGAGATGCTGAGGAAGTGTCTCCACACGCAGTTATGTTCTGAGATTCTGGGCATGGGAGGAAGGGTCACCTAGAATCAGGGCCAGCACGTTTGTATGGGCCACGTGCAAATGAGCAGGTAGGGGAAACCTGCTGGTGACATATTGGAGGGAGGACAGGGCAGACATGTGGAGGGAATGAAGTGGAGACCAGATGGGCCGCCCAGCCCTGCAGAAAGCAACTGTGGCTTCCTGTTTCCCAGCCCTGCTCCTCTGAAAAATTCCCAGACAACTTGTCAACACCACCCGTTCACCTGAGCCAATGCGAGGGGCCTCTGCTCGCTACAATAAGTCGACAGAGCTGCGTTTATGGAGCCCTTGCTCAGCACCATCGTTTCCTCTCCCCTCAAGCGGAGCTGCAGGGAGCGGGTGTGTCTTCACTTTACAGATGAGGAAACCGAGGCTCAGACGGGTTAAATGATGCAGCCGAGACCACACAGCTAGTAGTGGCAGGACTGGGACTGATCCCAGGTCTATTTGATTTCACAACCTCAAAATCAAAACTTTCAAAGGCATCCTTTTTTATTCCGTAGACCAACGACTTTATTTTAAATATTTTCCAGCCCCGGAATCCTCCCCTCTTTCTACCATTTGGGAAGTAATCTTAATTTGTCTTTGATTCTCCAGGTAAATGTCCTCGTTGGGAGCTATAGAGATTGCACAGGCAAGAGTTTGAAGAGTTGGAAAATAGATGCAATTGTATTTCCATCATCTACTATTCTAGGTGCTTCCAAAATAAAGGGTGATTTTTCTTCCGCCTCTGGGCTGGGTCTATTTTTTCTTCTAAATTAAGCAAGGAGATGGAAATTTCAGGACAGCAGGAGACAGAGACAAGACAAAAGCCCACAGCCCACAGCTGTGGGTATCTCTTCCCACAGCTCTCGTATCTCTGCCCCAAGAGCATCAGAGAGTGTTCAGATATTCCCCACCCTGGTCTCAGTCCTCTGCTGGGGAACCTTCCAAGATGGACACCCCCTTTTAGGGAAGGAGAAGATGCGATGCAGAGTTCTGTCTACACCAGTGACTGCTTCCAAGGGAAAAGCTGTTAACAGATGTCTGATTCCTTTTGAGGCCCCTGCCCCCAAGCCTGCCCTGTAAACCCAGGGCCATGATGCCAACTTCACGTGGTGGGGAGACAATGGGCAAGCCTCTCATTGGCCCCTGAAAGCAATATTAAAAAGCAACAACAGGGCTTCCCTGGTGGTGCAGTGGTTAAGAATCCACCTGCCAATGCAGGGGACACTGGAGCCCTGGTCCAGGAAGATCCCACATGCCGTGGAACAACTAAGCCCGCGAGCCACAACTACTGAGCCCACGCGCCTAGAGCCCGTGCTCCGCAACAAGAGAAGCCATCACAATAAGAAGCCTGTGCACCGCAACAAAGAGTAGCCCCTGCTTGCCGCAATTAGAGAAAGCCCGCACGCAGCAACAAAGACCCAACTCAGCCAAAAATAAATAAATAAATAAACAAACAAATAAATAAATTAATTAATTTTTTAAAAAAAGCAACAACAGACATGTCCAGAGGGCCAGACTGCACGCCCCTCCTGGCAGCAGTAGCATGAGAGCAGAGTACGAACTACAGAGGCTGGAGTCATGGCAGGACAGGCATTTAGAAAGTTTCTTCCCCTCTTTGGCCAAGTATTAGTTGAAAGAAGTGCAGCCAAACCTGTATCCAAAGGAGGCATTATGCTTCCAGAAAAAACTCAAGGAAAAGTATTGCAAGCAACAGTAGTCGCTGTTGGATCGGGCTCTAAAGGAAAGGTTGGAGAGATTCAACTAGTTAGCATGAAAGTTGGAGATGAAGTTCTCTTCCCAGAACATGGACGCACCAAAGTAGTTCTAGACGACAAGGATTACTTCTTATTTAGAGATGGTGACATTCTTGGAAAATACGTAGACTGAAATAAGTCACTATTGAAATGGCATCACTGAGGCTGCCCATTCCACTCAAGTTCTGAAATCTTTTCATCATGTAAATAATTTCCATGTTTCTCTTTTATAATAAACTAAGGATAAAAAAAAAAAAAGCAATCACAGATGACAGGTTCCACTGGTGAAATTACACACATTTTTTTTTAGAAGGAGGCTCACAGTATTGGTGTAATTCACTTCAATCATTTATTTTCATCTTCCCCCCCAAAGAGAGGGGAACAATTATTGAATGGTGTCAGGAGGTCTTTTGAACCCTCTATTATATGGACTGAATGTCTGTGTCCCCTCAAAATTCCTATGTTTGAAGCCCTAATCCCCAGTGTGACTGTATTTGAAGACAGGGTCTTTACAGAAGTAATTACAGTTACATGAGGTCATGAGGGTGCGGCCCTGACCTGATAAGATTAGTGTTCTTATAAGAAGAGTCCCAGAGAGCCGGCTCTCTCTCGCTGCCATGTGAAGACAGCGAGAAGGTGGTCACCCACAGGCCAGGAGAGGGTGCTCGCCAGAACCTGACCCTGCTGACACCCAGATCTCAGAACTGTGAGAAATACATTTCTGTTGTTTAAACCACCTGGTCGGGCTTCCCTGGTGGCGCAGTGGTTGAGAATCTGCCTGCCAATGCAGGGGACACGGGTTCGAGCCCTGGTCTGGGAAGATCCCACATGCCGCAGAGCAACTAGGCCCGTGAGCCACAATTACTGAGCCTGCACGTCTGGAGCCTGTGCTCCACAACAAGAGAGGCCACGATAGTGAGAGGCCCATGCACCACGATGAAGAATGGCCCCCACTTGCCGCAACTAGAGAAAAGCCCTTGCACAGAAACGAAGACCCAACACAGCCATAAATAAAAATAAATAAATAAATAAAATTTTAAAAATAAAATAAAATAATAAGAAAGATATATTATAAATAAATTAAAAACAACAACAACAACAACAACAAAAAAACCCACCTGGTCTGTGGTGTTACGTCAGCTTGTTATGTCAGCCCAAGCCGACTAACGTACACACTAATGGGGAATTTAGCTGAGGGTTTCCCAGAAATCCTATAACATGCAAAGTGGCAGCACCCATGAGGTTCCCGATGAGGAACAAACAGACTGATGTAAGAGTGTCTCTAAAGGATGAAGGGTGCAGAATTGTGGTCCAGCTACAGTGGTTGAGGTGAGCTGGGACCCCCATCAGCGAGAGAAGCGATTAAGGAAGAATGGGGGAAATTAAATAGGTGCAGGTACGCCTTTACCTTCTCCTTCTAGGACCCCCAGCTGATGTTGTCCAAACCACTCCCTCAGCACTACAGTTTTATTCATAGCATCTCTCTGCTTTCTTCTTTCTTTATTATTCCTTTAACTTTGGGGTTCTCAGACTGGCTCCTCAGACTTGCCCGAGCACGGGCTGCTGTTTGCTGAGTCCACGCCTCTGCTGTGGAAGCAACTCAGAGCGTGGGCTTTGCTTTTCAGCAACTTGCAGAGGCTGTTCACAGGCCAAAGTGGAATCAAGGTCACTAATTCCAGGGCAGCCAGAATCTTGTGCTATTCCCGGGACCATTTCATTTCTAACAAGAAACTGCCTCATTCTCAGAGCTTCCTAAAAGATCCCTGGTCCTGGTGAAATTGTTTCCAGAAGGAAGGCCCTGGATCCACACACATTCTCAGGGGCCTAACCTGGTAACTATCTATTGGAAAACTCACTTAGTGTACTTTGCCATTCGGACAGGTAGGATTATACCTGGACATGCCGGGTCCCCTCATCCTGCTGGTAAGAAGCATCTGCAATTCCATCCCTTCCCTCCCAAACCTCCATCACCAACACACAACCCAGTAAGCTCCCTGCTTAACAACATCTATCCTCACAGTTAAAACTCACTCAGCGCCTGCTATGGGCCAGATACTACTTAAGTGCTGGGGATGCAGCAATGAACAAAACAGACCAAACCCATGATGTCAGGGGAACTTTAATTTAAAAACAGAGAGGACAATCGACAGATGAATGGATAAAGAAGATGTGGCACATATATACAATGGAATATTACTCGGCTATAAAAAGAAATGAAATTGAGTTATTTGTAGTGAGGTGGATGGACCTAGAGTCTGTCATACAGAGTGAAGTAAGTCAGAAAGAGAAAAACAAATACCATATGCTAACACATATATATGGAATCTAAAAAAAAAAAAGTTTATGAAGAACCTAGGGGCAGGACAGGAATAAAGACGCAGGCGTAGAGAATGGACTTGTGGACACGGGGAGGGGGAAGGGTAAGCTGGGACAAAGTGAGAGAGTGGCATGGACATATATACACTACCAAATGTAAAGTAGATAGCTAGTGGGAAGCAGCCGCATAGCACAGGGAGATCAGCTCAGTGCTCTGTGACCATCTAGAGGGGTGGGATAGGGAGGGTGGGAGGGAGATGCAAGAGGGAGGAGATATGAGGATGTATGTATATGCATAGCTGATTCACTTTGTTATAAAGCAGAAACTAACACACCATTGTAAAGCAATTATACTCCAATAAGGATGTTAAAAAAAAAAAAAAAGAGACAGAATATGTCGTGATCCCCCTACCCCTTTCCCCCAACTACAGTGGTTCCTCTGTCTCCTTAGACCTCTTCAAGGATCTGATGGCAACTGTGGGTCTTCTCCCAGGAAAATACTCATGGGCACCTTTGCCTCAACCTCTGCACACACTACCAGGGGTTCATGGACTCCCGAGGGTCTGCACACCATAGATGAAGCATCCCTCATCCCTGCTGGACTGCCTGCAGGCCACTATTTTTTCACTTTCCAATTAACAGAGAAGCTGGAGATTAGTTCAGCGTTATTTCTACAGCCCACAAACTGAGAATCACGCTCAGGTCTCGAGGGGCTTTGGAGAGCATGAAGCCCACCCATTCACTGTATTTTACACCTGACAGCATGATCTGGAAAGGTTAAATGACTTACCCAAGGTCACATCCAATGAAAGGGACAACTGGGTGGAGATAAACCTCCCAACATTAATGAACTTTAGAAGATAGTGGGGTAATGTTATAAGTCATAATTCTAGTTATTACTTTAAAATGTATATCTCAGAAATAACTAAATTTCCTTGTCAATTGCATTATTATGAACTTTCATCAAATCTTTAACCGTGGTCATTTTTAAGTCTTTTGTCATTTACAGACAGTTCTGGGTGTACTCTGATGCTTTTGCAAAAATGTTCCTATAAAAGGGTTTCATCTTCAAGGAATTCATGGAAAAGACTCTGACAAGTACAGGTTTCTGGTAACTGACTATACTGCTGAACTGAATAAATAAGCATTTTCAGAACTCTAATGGAAAACTGATGAATTCATAAAAGTGCTAACAAAAGATCAAGATGAAAAAAAAATTAATTACATGGGACTGAGTGAACTGATGAGGATGATTATAATTTTTGTGACTTTCTGTTTGAATAAAAAAAAAAATCCCACAAGGACTCAGAGGCAAAAAATATATAAATCAATTATCACTGCAAAGTAAAGGAGCTGTTACAGTGGAGGATTACTGGACTGAATGTCAATATCATGACATAGTATGAGTGTGTTTCATGTTTGGTAATTGCAATCATTGTTGCTTTTGTTGTGGTCATCCATTTACAATGCTTGGTGTCAGTGTATTTATCTCTTGTAAAAATAAAATACAGTGTGTGTGTGTGTGTGTGTGTGTGTGAAAAAAAAAAAAAAGAAGATAGTGGGGTTGTTTGTTTGTTTGTTTTTTAATATATTTTGGCTGCGCTGCGTAGCATGTGGGATCTTAGTTCCCCGACCAGGGATCGAACCTGCCCCTCCTGCAGTAGAAGCGCAGAGTCTTAACCACTGGACCCCCAGGGAAGTCCCGTTAATGAACTTTAGAAGACAGTGTTATTGCTGTGTCGCATCCCAATATTCCTAATTGGGAATCCTAGGACTACAAACGTACAGAGAATAGGTTTATGGTCCCTTAAAGGTACCCATTCTAAAACAAATAACAGTTGTTTGATGAACTGGCACACAAATTTGTAGTTAAGAAGAAAGGGTTTTCAATACTTTTGAGGGGGAAGGTAGTTGAGAAAAAAATTTTAGGGGCACTTAAGGGTAAGCACCATTAAGGATCTTCATTATGTTTTCTATAACCCTGTATTTTAAAGATGATAGAGGCTGGTGAGATCTTGGCAAGTTCAGGGGATAGATCCGAGCAAGAAGTGGCAGAATGAAAGAGGCAAAGATTCAGAAACTGAGGAAGGAAGGACACCCTAACTGGAAACTAAGTTTTTTCCCATGCTCCCCTTATGAGACATCAAGCCTACATGTGGGGCCTGATGGGGTGCTCCAGGCAGAGATGTGACCTTCCTAGATGAAGGCTTTCTGTAATTTTGGCATAATCACTGGCATCGCCAGTTTTCTGGCCAAGCAGGAGGCTGTTTCTTCCTCTCGGTCCCTCCAGCCTTTGCTTTTGCTCCAGGGCTGATGGAGGTTTGGGTGGCAGTCTCTCCTCACCTCAGCCTTGGCCTTCCCCTGCAAGCTCTAAGATGAGGGTCCCTCTCCCCGATGGTGCGTATGCCTTAGAACAGGAACGCCTCTGTAGTCCCCAGTCCACACACTAACTCCCTAGATCTGGCCAACAATGTGTTTACCACAATAAAGTGATTTTTAAAATTCTCAGAATGGAAAAGTGATATGGTGGAGTAGCTAAAAGCAGGAGCATGGGAGCAGGGTTTAAACCTGGCTCTACAAGCTGTTGACCTCAGGCAGTTACTTAACCTCCCCATGACTCAGTTTCCTCTTCCATCAAATGCTTAGAAAAGTACTTGATATACAGTCAACGTTGGCTATTATTTCAAAATACTTCGACTTTCAGAAAGAATTTGTACCCAACTGTTGTGAAATGCTACTTTCCTAGGATTTAAATGAACACCCACACTTCTGTCTTATATCAATGAAAACCCAAGGATGGAGAAGTTACAGATGTTACCCAAAGATCCTTCTTACGTTGCATAACACTTCCACGGAATATTCTTCTATTTCTGCAATTAAAAATAAAAGAAATACACTTAATTTGCATGTTTAAAAATTACCAGCAAACTAAAAGAGCCCCTTTGGCAAAAAAAAAATATATATCATATTAAATTCTTAGGTTGATATAGTCTGCTTGCTTATTTTTGTTGTTGTTGCCTGTGCTTTTGGTGTCATATCCATGAAACCTTTGCCAATACCAACATCATGAAGCTTTTCCACTATATTTTCATTTAGGAATTTTAGTGTCAGGTCTTCAGTTTAAGCCTTTAATCCATTTTGAGTTGGTTTTTGTAGATGGTGTAAGATAAGGGTCCAATTTCATTATTTTGCATATGGATATTCAGTTTTTCCAACACTATTTGTTGAAGAGACTGTCCTTTCCCCATTGAGTGGCCTTGGCACCCTTGTTGAAGGTCATCTGACCAGATACACAAGGGTTCATTTCTGGACTCTCTATTCCATTGGTCTAAATGTCTGTCTTTATACCAATACCATACTGTATTACTGTAGCCTTGTAATATATTTTGAAATCAAGAAGTATGAGTCCTCCAGCTTTGTTCTTTCTTAAGATTGATTTGACTATTTGTAGTCTTTTGTGGATCCATATGAATTGTAGAATTGTTTTTTCTATTTTTGTAAAAAATGTCATTGGGATTTTGATAGGGATTGCATTGACTCTGTAGATTGCTTTGGGCAGTATGGACATTTTACCAATAATAGCAATTCCAGAAAAGAAAAAGAAAGAAAAACAGAGAAAACAGAAGAAAAAAATTATCAAAGAAACAATTCAAGAAAATTTCCAAGAACTGAAAGTTAAGTGTACCCAGCAAAGTAGATGAAAAAAGACCCATATCATAGCACAATACCATAACATTTTAGAACACAACAGATAAAGATCCTAAAAGTCTCAAGGGTAAGGAAAAAAGGTAACATGGCACTGGAATGCTGTATAGCAACAAGGGAAGCTAGAAAACACTAGGACAAAGGCTTCATAATTTTAAGGGAAAATAATTTGTTACTTAAAATCTACTGCCAAATGATCTGAAATTTATACACAAATGATCTGAAATGTACATATATGCACCTGGCTTTAGAATCATTGCACTTGGCTTTAGAATTAATGTTATGTATAATCTTAGACAACAGTTAACATGTAAATTATGTTTTTCTTTAAAAAAAAAAGAGTCATAATTAGGGTATGACCATAAGTCCCAGTTTGTCCAGGACAGTTTTAGTTTATGTGTTATTATTAATAGTTTCTCTTTTAATAGTGTTGTAGTTTGAACGATAAATTATATTACTAAGTAATGCCCACGGGATTCAGGGAAGATTGCAGTATAGATAAATAAAAATAAACATTTAAATAATGAAGTTAAAAAAAAAAAAAAAAGATGTCTTTCCTGAATATTTGGACTGAAGTCCTTCCTTTTGTCTAAAATGCTTCTGCATTGTTCAAGAGGCAGTAAGCAGAAGCTGAGTCGACACCATGACATTTAGGGAACAACCATGGAAGCACATCTCTGTCACGACAGGCTGAGTGGCCTGGTGGTGGCCTCCTGAGTGACTGAGAGCCCCAGCCCATGTCAGCGGGCTTCAAACTCAACACAACAGGCCTGACGTGCACGCAGCCAAAGCAGCTCAGAAAAGGGGTGGTGAGCTGCTGCTTGGCTTGCTAAACTGCTAAGAGCATCACTGACCATGGAAGGACCAGCCACTCTCCTGCACACCTGGCCGCTTCCCATTCCTGCCTCCACCCGGGGTTCTTAAAGGTTTGGGGCTGAGGATCCCTCTGAAACTGATAAAAACAATGGACTCCCCCCTCCCCAAGGAAAATGCTCATAGACCCACACATGTTCTCAAGGGTCCACAGGTCCCTGACACCCATCCTTGGAAAGATTCCCACTGGGATCCATAGACGCTGGGTTAAGAATCTGACCTATGAATTACCATATGATCTAGCAGTTCCACTTCTGGGTATATACCCCAAAGAATTGACAGGAGGGACTCAAAGAGATCTTTGTACACCCATGTTCATAGCAGCAGTATTCACAGTAGCAACCCAAGTGTCCATCGATGCATGAATGGATAAACAAACCGTGGTCTATACATACAACAGAATATTATTCATCCTTAAAAAGGAAGGAACTTGTGACACATGCTATAACATGGATGAACCTTGAAGACATTATGCTAAGTGAAGTAAGTCAGTCACAAAAGGATAAATACTGTATGATCCACTTAGATGAGGTACCTAGACTAGTCAAATTTATAGAGTGAGAGAGGAGAAGTGCGCTTGCTGGGGGCTGAGGGGAGGGAGAATGGGGAGTTACTGTTTAATGGGTACAGAGTTTCAGTTCTGCAAGATGAAAATAGTTCTGGAGCTGGATGGTACCTCTTACATCCTATATCCTCAATGGCTAGCAGGAGAGTCCCTTGGGGCACAGGCCATTGGGTTTCTTGTATTCATTCAGAGTATGAGGAGGAGAGACATCTGGGGCCCAAAGTGCACAGACACGGACACTGCAGGAGCTGGGAAGGGAGGGGGAAGTCAGACCCCCTTGAAGGGCTGCCTGCTCTGACCTGGGACCAGGGGAAGACAGTGCAGTTGGAGAGCTCAGACAGTCAGAAGGCATGACCAACACCGACAGCCGTAAAACAGCTAACCCACCAGGAGGAGCAGATGACTCGCCATAGCCTTTCATGTCCACAGCTAGTACCCGGAAGCCCGCCTGGGCCAGAGCAGGGATCTAGAAAAGAAACAATTCAGACCCTCTCCAGTGTGGGCTCACCAGTGTTTTGCTGACACCACCTCTTTGCTTCCTTCTTTCTCCCTGTTATTGTAAATGGCTCAATTCAAAGTGCCACATGACATGACCTGGTGTCCTCATCATGGGGCTGGAATGAGCCCACCCGGCTGCCATGGATGGTGGTAGGGTTTGTGCACTGCACCTAATGCCACACCTGACAGAGCACCTTTCCTAGCAAAGACCTTGCAGATTTCTATGTTCATTACAGAGATTTCCCAGCAGGTGGCATAAAGCATCTTGAGGAAGTATGCTTGTTTTTAATCTGCAAAGGTGGCCTATAGGCTAGCACAGCTCTGAGCTCTGGAGCAATCTCCGGCCCCAACATTTCATAGATATCGTGGTCATACTTGGGCGATGATGTTCCACGGTAAGGTGTCAGCTTCTTAATGATATTCCAGGCTGCCTCACACCATCTAGACTCTTCTCTCCCCTCACCCTGACTGGGGCGCACTTCCCCCAGTTTCCCTTACCTGGTACCTCCAAGAGAACCAGCTCTCCGGAAATCCATGGCAGAGGCACACGGCAGGGCCGGAGCCCAGCTCCACAAAATGCAGACACATCCCAGGCTGTAGAAGAGAGAGGTGAGCAGGGAGTGACCTCAGCGCAGGCCGGGGGTAACCAGGCACCTCTTCCGTAGATTGCCCCGGGCCATTTCAATACATTGCCAGATCGCGCCTGACCCAGCTTTCTCAGCCAAAAACCCACCAATGTTAGAAGAAAATGTCTGAGAAGAGACAAGTGATCAAACTGTGCAATAAAAACAGGCAGTTTCACTGGAACAAGAAGAGCCTGAAAAGAAGATCATAATGTCGGAAAACAAAACACCTTGGCCTTCCTCCCTAAAAGGCCCTCATCCTGTCAGAGTTTCTGCTGTCATTTGACATGTTTTCCGTATTTTAAACTGGGGGCTGATTTTGTACAGGGCATGGTATTCACATGAAGGTGCAGAATACCATGATTATTTCATTAAAAGCCATTTATCTCTTGAATATGAAAATTTTTTCCAGCTTTGCTATACTTCCAGTCCTTTGTGGGCTACATGGGTATGGCCAAGACTGCTGGGGCCTAATATCCACCTTCTTCCCTTCTTCTTGGCTCCTGTTGGTATTTTCCAGGCCTCCCCCAACCTTCCTGCAGTGGGTGTGGCCGTGTGACTGGCCAGTGGCATATGAGCAGAAGAAATGTGTGCTCCATCTGGGCCGTAAACCTCCCGCGCACCTGGTTCTCCCTCTCTTTTCCTATCTGCACCTGAATGGACTGGGCCTTAAGGAAGGAAGAACCTGCAGAAAGAAGGCGCCTGGGTGCTTGAATGACTGCGAGGAGAGAGCCCACTCCCAACCCACACAGGATTGTGCTGCAAGCCAGAAACAAACTTGGAGTCAAGCCACTGAAAGTGTGGGGCTGTTTGTTACAGCACTGAGCCTGCTCTGACTATTACAGGGGGGTGTAAGCAAAAGAACTAAAGCAATATATAGTCAAAGTACCCTATTTTTCCCCCAAAGTACCTTATCTCTAACTTTCTAGTGGAAACAAATGAGAGAAATAAGCTTCACTTTATAGAAATCCACTTGGAACAACTCTATTTCGCTGCATCTCACACTACTCCAAGCTGGCGTTCCAAACTGGAAGTTTCATTCACAATTCCCAACAAGCTATTTTGCTCTAGAAAACGTCGGGCTGACATTTTACAAACCCTTTCTTGGACTACAGTCTTTTTTTTATCAGAATATGTTCTCTAGTCTTCCCTTTAGTACTTGGCAAAAGGAGGGAATTGAACTTTAAATTCTATGCTCCTTTATACTGAAAAATATTATAGTTCTGATGTCCAATCAAATGATCGTAATCCGCCTCTGTCCTCAATGGATCTTAACTAGAAGGCTCGCTCTTGCTGCTACATATTTGATTCAGCTGAGTAGCTCAGCAAATGCATGCACTTTCCCATCCTTTGAACAGTGTGTTCTAAAATTGCCCTTAAGCCAGAAAACGGAAAAGATCTATTATCAACGCACTTTGAGTTGCATTAGCATCAAGGCAATAGCACTCCCAGAGCCTGGGCTCCCCAGAGGCCACTGCCCAGCTCTTTAGTTTTGGGGTGAGGGCAGAGGAAGTGGTTAGGCAGCTCTGATCACACTCCTTCAAGGTCAAATGGGGAATCTACTGAAACTGGCTGGATACGCAAGCATCAGGAGGATTATGAGAGTAATGAGAGATGCAGGGTCACAGCCCAGACAGACCCCAGCCCCAGGCAAAGAGCCCCTTACTCGGCATCAATATTAGAGACGAGGTCTGAAGGGAGCTTATGAAACCTTATGAAACCGGTCCAGGAGCACCCAGGGTTATAAGAGCAGCCACATTGACCAGAAAAGCCCTTTCTCGCTATCCAAATCCCACTCATCCTCTGATGCTCACTTCACCACTGAATCTCATCCCCCGCAATTACAGTCACTTTCTCCACCCCCTACAGAGCCCATTCTGAGTGCTTGAGCCACTGCTGTTAGGGCCGCATCCTGTGATGTAACTGCAGGGAATGTTACCTCGGCAGAATGCAGACCATACAATCCTTGAGGTCACAGAAGACCTCCATTCATCTAGGTATTTCTCTCTGTGCCTTGCAAATAGCAAATGCTCACCGAACATCCATGGGGCTCTCCTCCAGGGCAGCAGGTCCTCCCCAGGTCCCAGACCTGCACAGCTCAGGACACCAGCTCTCTTCTTTATGGAGCACAAGGTACTAAACCCCGTGATCAACATGGGGTATTTCAATTAATCCTTACAAGAACATTGAGGGGAGGTATTATCGCCATCTCATTATAAAGCTGTGTACACTGGGGTCCAGAATGATAAGAAATGTGCCCACATTTGCCCACTCAGTAAGTGCCAAAGCCAGGATTCAAACTGGTTCCATCTGGCTCCAAAGCAACTGCTGAATTTTGTTTTGCTTGTGAGCTAACCTGTAGCTTTAGGTCCTTAGTTAAATGGCCACAGTGACAAATGAAGAAAGATCGCAAAGTGAACCTGAGAAGATGTTCTAAAGCCCTGCTCTGTATCCCGGCTGGGTCAGGAGTCAGGGCCCCTCTGCACGTGGCCTTGGTCTTGCTGCAGCCCTGACCCCTGGGCTAATGACTGCCCATTTCCCTCTCTGTATCTGGTGCAGGTCTGGTGCCTCCCAGCATCCCTCCTATCTGGTCCGTGCCTGACACAAAGGAAGGGCCGATAATACCCACTGGAGGAAATAATGAAATAAAGTGCCAGACACGCAGGCTGTGGGGACAGAGCAAGGCCCCAAGTGGTCTGTTGTTCCGTGGGAGTCTGACCACATTGGTCCACGTCTGCTATTGATTTTTGAGGAATCATACTTGTGGGAAATACCATTTCCATATACATGATGGATGTGTAGCTACCCTTGAGAATTCACAAACGTATCACAAGTCATTTTAGGGGGGCTGGTTAGAGAGACTCAGCTGCTGGTGAGAGAGCGCTGACTCACCTTTATGGGCACGTACCCATGGCTCACGGTGCTTGGATCGCAGGGGATTGGTCGGGGGGCTGCAGTTTGGAGAAGCTGAAAGTAAGAGAGACACAGTGAGGGGGACGGCTCTGCTTCCTTCCACGAGAAGGCCTCAGAGTGAGTTCACAAAACTCCATAAGACAGCCCCTGGGTCACCTTTGCCATGGCCTCCTGAGTCCTATGGGTGACTGACCAACCCAGCCCCCTCTCCTCTAGGGTCAGTGGAGTCCGGTGACTGAGTTCTGGCCAACAGGATGCAGACAAAGAGCATGGCCTATGCAACTAGAGGTGATCATACTAAGTGAAGTAAGTCAGAAAGAGAAAGACAAATACCATATGATATCACTTACATGTGGAATCTAAAATATGACACAAATGAACTTATCTACAAAACAGAAACAGACTCACAGACATAGAGAACAACCTTGTGGTTGCCAAGGCGGAGGGAGGGAGGGAGAGCAATGGATTGGGAATTGGGGGTTAGTGGATGCAAGCTATTACATTTAGAATGGATAAACAAAAAAGTCCTATTGTATGGCACAGGGAATGATATTCAATACCCTGTGATAAACCATAATGGAAAAGAATATTAAAAATGCATTAAAATAAAATAAAAAAAGAAGAGCATGGCCTGACCGCCAGAGCTGTGGTAATCCCTATGTGATTCTCTATATTCTTTTCCCCCTTTACATCTGGTGTTCAGTGTGACCTAGGAAACCACCAGTAGAAGACGGGGGTTCTCCATCAACCTGGGTCCTAGAATGGCTGTGAGGCAAGCCCCTGGTCACCACCCACTGAATTTCGCATCTGCGAGGAATAAACACCACTTGCTCCCAAACACTGAGATTTTGGACTTTAATGAATATAATTCTTCTCTAGGGCAGTTCCTCAAGTGGTCAGCCAGGCTCATGCTGGACACAGCCAGGAATGCCAAGTTCATAGAGCAGTCATCCCATCATTACATGACTCTGTTGAAGGGTTTCTTCTTCAAGTCGGCCAAAATCGAACTCTCCGGGCCTTGTACGGGTCAGCTCGGGCGGCCACAACATTGTGCCGCAGACTGGGGGGCTTAAACAACAGACATTTATTTTCTCACAGTTCTGGAAGCCGGAAGTCCAAGAAGGTGTTGGCAGGGTTGGTTCTTCCTGAGGCCTCTCTCCTTGACTTGTAGACGGCCGTCTTCTCCCTGTATCCTCACATGGCCTTCCCTCTGTGTGTGTGTGTGTGTGTCTTAATCTCCTCTTCTTATAGGGACACCAGTCTTAATGGATTAGGGCCCATCCTTATGACCTCATTTTACCTTAAATACCTCTTTAAAGATCCAATCTCCAAATACAGTCACATTGTGAGGTCCTGGGGGTTAGGGCTTCAACATATGAATTTGGTGGGGTGGGGGGGGACGCAATTCAGCTGATGAAAGCCTTCTGCCTGCCGGCCCCAGTTCTGTCCTCTGGAGCCCCAGGGCGGTCAGGTTACCCACCTTTGCCCATCTCGGTAAACAGGAAAATTCCTGAGCAAAGGATCCTTAAGAAGCTTCTGTAATGTATTGGTGTCGGTTTCCCTGAGACAGAAATGACAAAGGACAGGACGCTGAGCACATGTAAGTGGACCTTCTGTGAACAGCATCATGTTGGTGACTCCCACTGTTTGACTTCTCATCTTTAGTCCTAAAGGTGAGACCTAAGGAAGAAGCCGTTCTCCTCCACTACCCAGTTTTCTGCCCTCTAAAATGGGGGGGAGTAGACTATGGAATTCACCTACTTTGAAACATGGAAGAGTCTGCCTGGGCAACCTCAGAGGTTGAGATAGGTGGGCGCCCACCTCTGTGGCGTCTGGAGAGGACCCAGGGTGTGGCCCGTGGGGATGGGCAGCTGGGTGCCTCTGACAGCAGTGAAGGAGCCCAGACACCCACCAGGGCCAGCGTCCCCTGGGGTCCTTTATCTGATGTGTCCCCGACTTCCTAGGTCACACACCAGGGGATGTCCCATTGGTTCCAGGGGTGGGGAGGGTGCGGGTTTCCTACTGTAATGATTCTGCCATGTGTTTGTCCAGTACATAAAGCCCATTCATGACTGATTCCCACAGCCTTCCTGAGAGACAAGAGGTGCTTCTCTTCTGTTTAAAAAGAAATGATTCTCATTTTCCCTTATACCTTCCCCATACCCCTGAGGAAAACATAGGTGGGACAATGGCTCACTTTCCCAATTTTACAGGACAGGTGTCTGTGGCTCAGGTGTAATGAGGGGAGGAACCTGGTAAGTGGGACCAGCAAGAGGATGCTCCGATTCCAAGTCGGGATGATTTCTTCTCCGCTGCACGAGACCTCCAGGCTTGCAGAAGGACACATCAAGCTTGGGTGAGATGCTCTAAGGTTGTAGAGTCATTAGATATACGTTTTAATTTATTTGTTAAAGACAAAAAGTCAGCTGTTCCTGTTATGGGGGCAAAACTGTGTGCCCTCCAAATGCCTCTGCTGAAGCCCTAACCCCCAGGACCTCAGAATGTGACTAATATTTGGAGATAAGGTCTTTAAAGAGGTGATGAACCTTAAATGAGGCCCCTGTAGTGGGCCCACTGGAAGCAGAATCCAATCTGACTGGCGTGTTTACAAGAAGAGACACATACAGGGGAAGACCGTGTGAAGACACGGCGAGAGGGCTTCGGAAGAAACCAACCCTTCACAACTTGCTCTTGGACTTCCAGGCTCCTAGTGAGATTGCTGTCTCAGCCACCAAGTCTGTGCTACTTTCTGGCAGCCGTAGGGAGCTAATACAGTTCCCTTTGCAAAAACAGTGTGACGCCTTTTACGTCAATCAAGTGTATGGGCTCCCGCACTTCCTTTCCCATCACACTGACACGAGCAAAGCATGGCCTGCAAAAGCCTACGAAACTGTCACTCCCAGACTCAGTGGGATCAGTGATCTTAGGTGAAATTACAAGAACAAAAGGTGCCTCAGCTCTGGCAGAGCAGGCTAATCCCATCAGCCCCCGGGGGCGTTATTACGGGCGTCCCAGCCTCCCGGGCTCGGGCTCGGGACAGGTTGACTTAGGAGCCTTCCCTCTGACTGCCAAGAGGGCGTGACCCAGGTGGAACTAAGCCACTGCACCTGAGCGCGAGCAGCACGACCAGGCAGAGCAGAGGAGGACTGGGGGCCCCTCCACACCCCAGGGGCAAACCCAGCAGCTGCATTCTCAGTATTTACTCTGAATGGGTGGCTTTGAAGGCCCCACTCTAGTCTTGGGCCCCTGAGTCTGACCAGTATAGATTCTTGCTCTCAGAGTGTCCTTTCCCTGTTCACTGACTGCAGAGAAGGAAAGAGGAAGTTCTTCAGGGACATCACGCTGATTGCACAAAGGGTCATGGTCTCCCACCGAGGAGCTCCCTACTGGGAACCACACCGGGAGCAGGGAATGCCCTCACTTGTTTTGTCGCCTGCGTACCTAAACACAGACGAGAGACGGGAAATCCGACTCAGCGCAGACAGAAAGTTACCTGCACCCCGGTTACTTTCTCCAGCTCCCTCAGGGCAGTGTCAGTGTCACGGACGAGGATGGTGACCATCCGCAGGTCACGGGCCGGCTTCAGATTAACCCCGGAGTCATCCAAGAAAACCACCTGAATGCAGAGCATGGACACTAGCATCACTTCGACCGAAGCAAAACTCATGCACAAGGGCCACCGGCCAGGAACACGTTAAAGTGAGAACCGTGGTTGAGATTAAGAATTAATAATCTCATAATAAGATTGATTAGAGATTAAGAATTATTTTTTCTCTCCATGTAACTGTTTACTCTTAAAATTAAAAACATTTAATTACCTAAGCATAAGCATAAACACACAGATAGATACACATGTTCCCTGAATTCTGAAACTGTAAAAAGATTAAAGAAGAATATAAACGTATCAGGATGACATTAAAATTCATCTAGGAAAATCAACATGTATGAATAGAGCCCCTCAAAAATGTCTGGAAAAGAACTATAATAAAGTCAGATAATAAAACAAATTATGAAGCTACTTGTTCTTCCCTGGTGGTCCAGTGGTTAAGACTCCGAGCTTCCAATGCAGGGGGCCAGGGTTCAATCCCTGGTCGGGGAAGATCCCGCAGGCTGCGTAGTGCAGCCAAAAAAAAAAAAAAGAAAAGAAAAACTATGAAGCTACAAAAGATAAAAAGAAAAAGTTCGGTACTAGAAAAGAAATAAACATATTAAAGAAATAGAAGAGAGTTGAGGAATAGACTCATATACAAATGAAAATTTAGTTTCTAATAAAAGTGTCATACCCAATTGGTGAGGAAAAAGATTATTTAAAAGATTATTTAATTATTTCAACTGTTTGGGGAAAAAAGTGGGTCCTTCCTTCACTTATTCCCCAAATAAGTTCTGAATAGATCAAAGATTTAAATGTCAAAAGAAATGATCCTTAAAGAAAAAAGAAAATCCTTAAAGTTGTAGAAGAAAGCGTGGGGCAGTTATTAATAATCTTGGATTAGGGCAGGCCTGGATATCTAAGCAGCTCCTCCAACCTAAAAGTAATCAATGAAAAGACTTTTATTTATATGCATACTAAAATTTACAGCCCAGTTATAATGCTTAATCTGGGGGCTGAGAAGAGCAGAAGCAAAGTTTGAGAGGAGAGGGAAGAGTTCTGGGATTGAACAGGTAAGGATTTCCCTCTGATCAGCATGTGGGTGAAGCAGGGTTAACAAGAAAGGGTCAGAAATGCCAGAGAAAGGAATTTCATCTTGGTCCAAAGGCCTTTTTGGAGATTAGAGTAGGGAAACACAACAAAAACAGCATTTTAGACTAGATAATCTAGAGACGGCATGAAGACAGAATTTAGGGGTGCAGGGATACCCTACAAGGAGACTCCTGCAGTATTGGAGCCCATTCCCGCCCAGCCTTTGGTGGGGTGACCCTGACTAGCCTGTGTCTTGGGAAAGCCTCCCAGGGTCTACGTTTCTTTTAGGTAAACTGAGGCAGCTGGTCTGGCAACTTTTGACAATACCTGTTTTAACCAAGGTCCTGTAAAAGCCACGGAGAGGAGCCACATGCCCACCTCCGGTAGAACTTTCTAGGTTGAAGGGGTGCGTAAAAGCCCTTTAGAAGTCCTGGCCTGGGAGAAGTAGCACCTGCCACTGGACATAGGACCACCCTGCCAGGCCCCAGGTGTCCCCCACCTGTTCATGCCTCAAGTTTTCTTGATTGCAATATCTCTAGAACATTCTTTTCCACTGAAAGGCAGTGTGTAGGTACCTCATTGGGGCTGGCCTTCAAGACATCCAGCACGAACTTGTAGATCTGAGGGTCAGGCTTGGCCATTCCGATCCTGCATGACTCAATCAGGAAATCGAAGTGCGGCCTCAGTTCACACATCATCTGGGCCAGGCTGCCTCTCTGGGTGCTGTCATCCAGCCAGATGTTGGTGAGGATGCAGGTTGTAAATCCTGAGTGAGAAGTTGCCAGTGAATAGACCAGCTACAGAACTTGGCTCTGAGAAGCTCCGGGTATCCCACAGGGGGCCCCAAGACGGGGCCAGGCGGGGTTCTGCTCACTTACATCAATCTCCTGATGCCTGGCTTCTAAACTGACAAGTTAGAAAAGCATCATCGTTACCCATAAGCCCCTCCCGGCGCAGATGCTAGAGCCCCTAACGGTGTGCACCAAGGGCTTTCACATGGAAACACTACATCCCTTCATTTCTTGCAATCGTAGAGCAAGAAGTTGTGATATTCGTCAGCTCATTTGATCAGTGTTTTGACATTCATCAGCCCATTCGATCCTCACACCTTTGGGGCAGGCAGGGCAGATCTTACCATCCCACTTTTACCAACGGGAAAATGGAAGCTCAGACAAATTATAAGCTGCCCAGAGCCGCAGACTGCAGGCAGAGCTGAGGCAGGCCCAGAATCCCACCTTTGGACTGCCACTCCAGCCCTCCTCCCAGTCTACATTACTGCAAACTCTGCTGGACCACGCTTCGAAACACCTGCCTTGGCAGAGATGGTGTTCCCATTTCAAAACTAGAGAAATGTAAACAGAGACAGCATTATCCCCTGCCTAACCAGACAGGACAAGAACCAGGAGATGCTGGAAACAAGACAAGGATAAGTCAATGGACACACCCTTTCCATGTAATATGAGTGGGAAATACGGACCAGTGGGAAATATGGACCAGGAAAAATGTGTCTCAGCCACAACCAGGTAAGGCTACTGGTAAGTGGGTAGGATGACCTCAAATATGCCTGTGACGAAGAGCTGGGCTCTGCCACTAAATAAATGCCTATTCGAGGAAAATCAACCGAAGGAATTACTAACACATATGAGTATAAATGTGCCTGTCATTGAATAATGTGAGCCGACTCCTTGGCAGATTCCAACACTATCTTTGAACCTGAAAAAAAAATGTTTCAGCATTTATCACATGCAGGTTTTATTTTATGGATTTCATGGTAAGGAGTGACTAACTTTTTCGTAAGGGGTTGGCTTTGATTTAAAATAACTTTTCTTATAAGAATATCATAGGAACATTAAAGGGTATTTTCAAAAGAAAAAAAAAAGAAATTGCTTATCATCCTATCAATACAACACCTTGCCTTTTCCTTCTCTACATCCAACTGCATTTTTACATATCTGTGATCTTAGTGTTCTGACCGTTTTGCATTCTGCTTTTATTATTTAACCTCATGTCTAAAGCATTTTTCCATATTTTGAAATCATCTTTGTAATTAACAATTAAATTTTCTGTGCAATAAATAAATAAATAAATTCCTATGGACTGAACACGACCTCGTGTCCTAGACTATTTCACACTGCCTGAATCCGTGTCAGCCAGCTCATAGCTCAGCTACTCTGACATCAGAGGTTAAGAAAATCATGGTTGCTTGAAAGGCTCTGTTTTGGGGACTTCCCTGGCGGTCCAGTGGTTAAGACTGTGCACTTCCTCTGCAGGGGGCACGGGTTCAATCCCTGGTCGGGGAACTAAGATTCCGCATGCTTAGGGGGAAAAAAAAAAAAAAAAGGCCTTGTTTTCTAATAAATGTGACAAGAGGTTGGGTCATTCGGGTCATTACTAGTACATTGGTAGGGAGAGAATTTTGCTCATGAGGCATAAATCGCTTTATTAAACAAAATTCGTTCATTTTTCCAGCTGACAGGGCTGATTTTGGCCATTCGCTGAAACTTACTTTGAGGCTATGTTTGAAGAAGAGCTTTTCATCAAGGCCCAGAAGATTCGTGATCTCAATGCACATTTAGATGTATTCTGACCTGACCCACCCAAGGGTTCTGGTGTGGTTGGGTCAGAGAACGGCCAGTATCAGATCCTTACCCTTCTTTTTGAGAGTGAGAGCTGCCTGAAGCATGGGGTGGTTGACCTTTCTTGCTGCAAGCGCCTTGCCAAAGATCTGATTTATAGAGAAATTCTCAGGGAGGCAGATTCCAGAGTCCTCAGAACATTTCCTGCAGTTTTCTTCCATGAATGGCATCCACTGTGAAAGTGAATTGATGAGGGATTGTCAATTGGCGAAAGCACTTGGAAAAGCTTTGGGCAGCATTTACTAAATCTGAACACATGCATTCCCTGTGATCCAGTAATTCCACTCCTGGACACATACCCAGTGGAAATGTCTACATATGTTCACCAAAAGACACGTACAAAAATGTCCACAGCAGCACTTTTCCTAAGAACTGCAAACTAGAAACTACTCAAATCCCCCTGTTAGAGCTGCATTGGGTCCCCAACAAATTCATGTTGAAGTCCTAACCCCCAGGACCTCAGAATGTGACTGTCCTTTGGAGAGAGGGTCTTTAAAGAGATCATTAAGGTAAAATTGTGGTGCTCCGAGGACAATGGTGCTTCAAGGACAAAGGACGACCCTGCCTGTAAAAGTTTCAGCGTTACACCCCCTACAGGACACTTACTCGCTCTCCCCACCGTGTTGCGATGGTTATGAAATTCCTGAGCCCACCTGGGTAACGCCCACCTGGGCAATGCCCACCTGGGCAACGGGACCTGTCCCAAATAAGGAAAGGCATCTTGCCTGTCCCACTCGGCCCTATAGAAGGAAGGTATATGTGCCTCGACCAATCTGTAAATGAAATTTTCACCTCGGACCATTCCTTTGTTTTCTGGCTATAAAAACTGATCAATAGCACATGTTCGGGCTTGACTCTCCCAGACTACTAGGAAGTCAGCCGGCCCACTGTTCAGGCAGCCACCCCTCCCTCTAATAAATTCTATCTTCTTTACATTCTGCCTTGTGTCTGGAAATTCTTTTCCAACCTGCGTTCGGACCACGACAAAAGTGAGGTCGGCGGGGGGGGGCCCTAATCCAATCTGACTGGTGTCCTTATAAGAACAGGCGATTAGGACACAGACACACACAGAAGAAAGAATGTGAGGACACAGGGAGAAGTCGGCCACCTACAAGCCAAGGAGAGAGGCCTCAGAAGAAACCAACCCTGCCAACACCTTGGTCTTGGGCTTCTAGCCTCCAGAGCTATGAGAAAATAAATTTTGTTGTTTAAGCCACCCAGTCTGTGGTATTTTGTTATGGTAGCCCTAGCAAACAAATACACCCATTAATAGCAGAATGGACTGTGGTATATTTATACACTATCATAGTAGCACTCTTGTCTCGTATATAAATAGTCCCGAACCAAAAATTACCCAACTACCCATCAATAGCAGAATGATAGACAGCCCAGAAAAAAACCCCACGTGTCAATTAATTTATGACAAAGGAGCCAAGAATACACGATGAGGAAAGAACAGTATCTTCAATCAATGGTGTTGGGAAAACTGTATAGTCACGTGTAAATGAATGAAATTCATACCACTTCTCCCTTTCCTTACCTTCCAACAATATTACTGCAGCTTTTTTTTTGATTCAAGCTTCAGTAATGTTTATCCCCAATGGTATCATTACAGTTTTCATTCACAAGTTGCCAAAATATGTGTGTGTGTATGTTTGTGTGTGTGTGTGTGTGTGCATGTGTGTGTGTATGTGAAAGAGAGAGAGTTTTAAAGTGACCACAATTCACTACACTCCCCACGCTAAGACCACACTTGTCTTCACTGGAAAGGTGGGCTTTGCTTTCTATTAGGATGGGCCCCAAGTTCCCTGTTAGACTGATAGGTGGCTGTAATTCATAAATTAAAAAAAAAACAACAGACTGTTTTATCTGTGTGCTCATAGAGTAGATTCTCAATAGCCTTTCTTCTCTGAGGCACTAATTGAGAATTGAAGTGGTTTTAGATCCTGATTACTTTATTTAAAAATAATCTACAACTACACTTCAATTTAAAAAAATCGAGGCTGTAGTAACAACAATAACTACTGCTCATTGAGCACTGATTACGTGCCAGGCATTGTGCTAAGCACTTTTCAAGCTTCATAACAACCTAGGAGACGGAGCATGTTATCGATCTCATTTTACAGGTGGCAAAACTGAGACTTTGAGAGGTTCTGTGACTTGCTGTGCTCACATGTCTGTAAGTGGGAGCTATGATCCAAATCCCGACATCAGATTCCAAAGTCCACCCAACTTATAGTTATTAATTAACAAAACTTCCCCTGACCCAGTGGCCCTTGTCTGAAAATAACTAAGGATGACTACTATCAAGAAAACAGAAAATAATAGGTTGGCAAGGATGTGGAAACGCTGGAAACCTTGTGCACTGTTTGGAGGAAAATGTAAAATGGTGCAGCCACTATGGAAAACACTATGGTGGTTCCTCAAAAAATTAAAAATGGAAAACTACCCTATGATCCAGCAATCCCACTTCTGGATATATATCCAGAAAAACTGAAAGCAAGATTTCAAACTGATATTTGTACACCCATGTTCCTAGCAGCATTAGACATGATGACCAAAAGGAGGAAGTAACCTAAATGTCCATCGATAGACGAATGGATAAACAGAATGTAGTCTATCCATACAGTGGAATATCATTCATCCTTAAAAAAGAAGGAAATTGTGACACATGCTACAACATGGATGAACCTTGAAGACATCATGCTAAGCAAAATAAGCCAGTCACTAGAGGACAAATATTGCATGATTCCAGTTATATAAGATATGTATAGTAGCTAAATAGAGGCAGAAAGTTCAGTAGTGGTTGCCAGGGGTTGGGGAAAGGAGGAATGGGGAGTTGTTGTTTAATGGGTATAGAGTTTCAGTTTTGCAAGCTGAAAAGAGTTCTGGAGATGGACGGTGGTGTTGGTTACCCAGCGTGAATATACTTAACACTACCGAATTGTATACTTAAAAATGATCAAGGTGGTAAATTTTATGTGATGTGTATTTAACCACAGCTTAAGGGGGTTAAAAAAAAAAGTTACTCTGGCTGCTGTAATTCCCTGGCATAGAAATTCAAGGGCTTGGAAATTTCCTAATCACTGGGGTGTGGCCCTCTGCTTGGATCAAAGAGACAATAAACAATCTTAAATGTCTCCAGCCCAGCCTTGTGAGTTAAGTGTTATAAGGGATAAACGGGTGAGGCGGACATGGCCCTGCCCTCACGGAGCTTACGGTCAGCGGGGGAGATGGGTGTGTAGTTACAGAACACCTTCTCAAGGGGGTCTATGAGGTGTCGCCACACCTGGGAAAATGTGATCTCTCCCTTCATCATGCGGGCACTGGAACCATCTGGGCCTCCTTTCACGAAAGCTCCATTCAGAAAGCCTCTGCAAGACACAAAGAAACATCAGGAACGTTCAAATGACTTCATCACAATGGCAGGTAGGGGACAGACGCCTTGATTTTGGACTTCTAGCCTCTGGAGCTGTTGTTGAAGCCACCCAGTCTGTGGTCCTTCATTATGGTAACCCTAGGTGATTAATACACCTCAATTCATATTCATCTCTTATATGTGGTCCTGAGGAGTAGCAGACACAGAGAGAGACCAGCTCATTACCCTCTCACTTCCCTACATTACAGAACATAAGGTCCCATTCCACTTTCTTGATCATTTCCCACACCCAGTAGTGGCTGAGCTACCCCAGCATGGCTGGCTGGGTGACACCAGCCAGATAATGGATGGCACGTACCTGGCATGCCCGCACAACTCTGCTCCCTCGAATCCCTGGCCGATTTTAATGACCCATCACCACATCCTATACCACTGCACCCACACACTGATTTATGATCCCTCTTAGGACAGTGTTCCAGGCAAATATTTACAATGGACTGGAATTGGCAACCCAGTTAGAAGTATTTACCATTCCCGTGTTAAGAGAACAAATACCTGGGAGTTTCATATCTGATAACAGTCAACAACCTTTTACCTGACTCACCCTCTTGCAGGTAACAATAACCAACTTTAGACAAAACATAAAAAAAAAATATCCCGACTATTTGTAGCCTTGCTCAATTTTCCAGCATCCGCAGTGGCTCTGGCACATCTTTGCCATCGGTTGTCTTTTTTAAAAAACAGCATTGTTAAATTATACTTACATAACACCCAATTCACATGTTTTCAGTGTACGATTCAATGACTCGTAGTAATTTTATAGAGGTGTGCAAATATCACCACGTTGCGGTTTTAGAGCATTTCCATCACCTCGAAAAGATCCCTCATGCCCTTCCCCAGCTGCCATCCAATTTCAAGGAGCAATATACAGTTCAACTCAACAATCTTGCACTGAGGACCGAAGGCATCAAGGCATTGTGCCAGATGCCGTGATATAAAAATGGAGAAATTTGGATCTATTCTTAGGGAGCTCACAGGAGAACAAGGGAGGCAACATATAAACAAATAACTATTACACAGTGGATGAGTGAGATGGAAAAGCAAAGGGAAAATTGTTTTTTCTGCCTGAAGATTAGAGGCTGATAAAAGAAGAGGAACTGAAGGAAGAATACAGTTAGAGAGGAAGGAGATGTCAATGACTCTATAGGACAAAAGCAGGCAGTATTTTTTTTAAAAAGAAGCAATTTGAGATAAGTTGTTGGCATTGGAAAGCATGACTTTCAAATTTTAAGGTTAATAAAAGCAGTGAACAGTGAAATGGCTATTACAGAAAATGAAATTAGTGAATCAAAAGACTCAACAAATTTTCCAAGAACAAAGAGTAAAATGATGAAGCAATTAAAATTAATGTGCAAAAAGATAAGACCTATGGAGACCAAATTCCTTCAATAAACAAGAAAAATCACAGAAGGAAAGATCAGAGAAGCAATAGTCAAAGGAGTAATGGGAGAAGATGTCTCTGGGCTGAAGAAAAATCTGAGCTCTTAAATCAAAAGTGTTCGCCAAACACCAGGGAAAATTAATGAAAAAAGAACCACAGCAGGCATAGGGTAGGGAAACGTTTCAATTCCTGGGATGAGAAAGTATAACAGACAACCTTTTGTGTAGAAAAACAGATTATACACAAAAGAAAAACAATTCAGACTGATAACAGCCTTCTATTCTGCAACTTTAAATGTGAGATTGTGGAGTAATACTCAGGAGACATTGAGATAAAAAGATAACAAGAAACAATACCCCCCAAATCTATCTGCAGACAACTTACTTTATGTCCAGTGAGGTGACTTTGTTTTAGAGATCTTGGTTGATTTCAATAACTGACCAGTTGGGTCATTTGATTTTTCCTCTTCCCATGCTTTAAATTCCTGCTCTTGTTTTAAATTCACCGATAAAGAGTGAGCCCACAAAACCACAGCAGCCCCCACCATGATCCCCAGTAAAAACAGAATTCGGGCCCATGTGCTCACTCTCTTTCTCCTCACGTCCTCACTGTGTGGCCCTAGGAGTGCTGTGTAATTTCCAGGGCTTGTAAGTAACAAACCTTTACTTTTTTCCCTGATGACTACTCCTGAAGGGCGTCTTGCAGTCACAGTAGAACCACAAGGACTGGTCCGACCACAACATTGATTATTGATAAGCTGAGAAGCACACAAACCAGTTTCAGACAGGTAAAACTAATATGACAGTTTGCTATCACGCCTTTCCTGGAAAAAGAATTCAAGAAAGACTTCTAGTCAACTTAAAGACAGAGCAAAATAAAAATCTTGAGGACAGGAAAGAGATGGTTTAAAAGAAATGATAACAAACAATTGGAAATGAAATTTTTAAAAAATATCATTTACCTTAGCATTAAAAAAAACACAAAAATAAATCTAATGAAAGAGGTTTAAGACCTCTACACTAAAAACTACAAAATTAAGAGAAATTAAAACCCTTGAAAGAGATTAGCGGGGGACCTTCAAGATGGTTGAGGAGTAAGACGTGGAGATCACCTTCCTCCCCACAGATACATCAGAAATACATCTACATGTGGAACAACTCCTACAGAACACCCACTGAACGCTGGCAGAAGACGTCAGACCTCCCAAAAGGCAAGAAACTCCCCACGTACCTGGGTAGGGCAAAAGAAAAAAGAAAAAACAGAGACAAAAGAATAGGGATGGGATCTGCACCAGTGGGAGGGAGCCGTGAAGGAGGAAAGGTTTCCACACACTAGGAAGCCCCTTTGCGGGCAGAGACTGCGGGGGGCAGAGGGGGGAAGTTTCGGAGCCACGGAGGAGAGCGCAGCCACAGGGGTACAGAGGGCAAAGCGGAGAGATTCCCGCACAGAGGCTCGGCGCCGAGCAGCACTCACCAGCCCCAGAGGCTTGTCTGCTCACCCGCCGGGGCGGGCGGGGCTGGGAGCTCAGGCTCGGGCTTCGGTCGGATTGCAGGGAGAGGACTGGGGTTGGCGGCGTGAACACAGCCTGAAGGGGCTAGTGCGCCACAGCTAGCCGGGAGGGAGTCCGGGAAAAGGTCTGCAGCTGCCGAAGCGGCAAGAGACCATTGTTTCCTGGTGCGCGAGGAGAGGGGATTCAGAGCGCCGCCTAAACGAGCTCCAGAGACGGGCGCGAGCCGCAGCTATCAGCACGGACCCCAGAGACGGGCGTCAGACGTTAAGGCTTCTGCTGCCGCCACCAAGAAGCCTGTGTGCGAGCCCAGGTCACTCTCCACACCGCCCCTTCCGGGAGCCTGTGCAGCCCGCCACTGCCAGGGTCCCGTGATCCGGTGACAACTTCCCCGGGAGAACACACGGCGCGCCCCAGGCTGGTGCAACGTCACGCCGGCCTCTGCCACCGCAGGCTCGCCCCGCCTCCTCCGCACCGCTCCCTCCCCCCGGCCTGAGTGAGCCAGAGCCCCCGCAGCAGCTGCTCCTTTAACCCCGTTCTGCCTGGGCGGGAACAGACGCCCTCAGGCGACCTACACGCAGAGGCGGGTCCAAATCCAAAGCTGAACCCCGGGAGCTGTGCTAACAAGGAAGAGAATGGGAAATTTCTCCAGCAGCATCAGGAGCAGCGGATTAAAACTCCACAAACAACTTGATGTACCTGCATCTGTGGAATACCTGAATAGACAACAAATCATCCCAAAATTGAGGCAGTGGACTTTGGGAGCAACTGTAGACTTGGGGTTTGCTTTCTGCATCTAATTTGTTTCTGGTTTTATGCTTATCTTAGTTTAGTATTTAGAGCTTATCATCATTGGTAGATTTGTTTATTGATTTGGTTGCTCTCTTCTTTTTTTAAAATTTTATAAATATATATATTTTCCTCCTTTTTCTCTTTTTGTGAGTACGTATGGGTATGCTTCTTTGTGTGATTTTGTCTGTATAGCTTTGCTTTTACCATTTGTCCTAGGGTTCTGTCTGTCCATTTTTTTTTTGTATAGTTTTTAGCACTTGTTATCACTGGTGGATTTGTTTTTTTGGTTTGGTTGCTCTCTTCTTACTTTTTTTTTTTTTTTTTACTACTTTTTTCTTTTTAATAATTTTTTTATTTTTTATTTTAATAACTTTATTTATTTTATTTTATTTTTCTTTCTGTCTGTCTGTCTTTTTTTTTTTTTTCCTCCCTTTTCTTCTGAGCCATGTGGATGACAGGATCTTGGTGCTCCAGCTGGGTGTCAGGCCTGAGCCTCTGAGGTGGGAGAGCCTAGTTCAGGACATTGCTCCACCAGAGACCTCCTGGCCCATGTAATAACAAACGGTGAAAGCTCTGCCAGAGATCTCCATCTCAACACTAAGACCCAGCTCCTCTCAACGACCAGCAAGCTACAGTGCTGGACACCTATGCCACACAACTAGCAAGACAGGAACACAACCCCACTCATTAGCAGAGAGGCTGCCTAAAATCATAATAAGGTCACAGACACCCCAAAACACACCCCAAAACACACCTGGACATGGTCCTGCTCACCAGAAAGACAAGATCCAGCCTCATCCACCAGAACACAGGCACCAGGCCCCTCCACCAGGAAGCCTACACAACCCACTGAATCAACCTCACCCAATGCGGGCAGACACCAAAAACAACGGGAACTACAAACCTGCAGCCTGTGAAAAGGAGACCCCAAACACAGTAAGTTAAGCAAAATGAGAAGACAGAGAAACACACAGCAGATGAAGGAGCAAGGTAAAAACCCACAAGACCAAACAAATGAAGAGGAAATAGGCAGTCTACCTGAAAAAGAATTCAGAGTAATGATAGTAAAGATGATCCAACATCTTGATAATAGAATGGAGAAAATACAAGAAACGTTTAACAAGGACCTAGAAGAACTAAAGAGCATACAAACAATGATGAACGACACAATAAATGAAATTAAAAATACTCTAGAAGGGATCAATAGCAGAATAACTGAGGCAGAAGAACAGATAAGTGACCTGGAGGATGAAATTATGGAAATAACTACTGCAGAGCAGAATAAAGAAAAAAGAATGAAAAGAATTGAGGACAGTCTCAGAGACCTCTGGGACAACATTAAACGCAACAACATTCGAATTATAGGGGTCTCAGAAAAAGACGAGAAAAAAAAAAGGGACTGAGAAAATATTTGAAGAGATTATAGTTGAAAACTTCCCTAATATGGGAAAGGAAATAGTCAACCAAGTCCAGGAAGTGCAGAGAGTCCCATACAGGATAAATCCAAGGAGAAACACGCCAAGACACATATTAATCAAACTATCAAAAATTAAATACAAAGAAAAAATATTAAAAGCAGCAAGGGAAAAGCAACAAATAACATACAAGGGAATCCCCATAAGGTTAACAGCTGATCTTTCAGCAGAAACTCTGCAAGCCAGAAGGGAGTGGCAGGACATATTTAAAGTGATAAAAGGGAAAAACCTACAACCAAAATTACTCTACCCAGCAAGGATCTCATTCAGATTAGACAGAGAAATTTAAAGCTTTACAGACAAGCAAAAGCTAAGAGAATTCAGCACCACCAAACCAGCTTTACAACAAATGCTAAAGGAACTTCTCTAGGCAAGAAACACAAGAGAAGGAAAACACCTACAATAACAAACCCAAAACAATTAAGAAAATGGTAATCGGAACATACATGTTGATAACTACCTTAAATGTAAATGGTTTAAATGTTCCAACCAAAGGACACAGACTGGCTGAATGGACACAAAATCAAGACCCATATATGTGCTGTCTACAAGAGACCCACTTTAGACCTAGGGACACATATAGACTGAAAGTGAGGGGATGGAAAAAGATATTCTATGCAAATGGAAATCAAAAGAAAGCTGGAGTAGCAATTCTCATATCAGACAAAATAGACTTTAAAATAAAGACTATTACAAGAGACAAAGAAGGACACTACATAATGATCAAGGGATCAATCCTAGAAGAAGATATAACAATTGCAAATATTTATGCACCCAACATAGGAGCACCTCAATACATAAGGCAAATGCTAACAGCCATAAAAGGGGAAATCAACAGTAACATAATCATACTGGGGGACTTTAACACCCCACTTTCACCAATGGACAGATCATCCAAAATGAAAATAAATAAGGAAACTCAAGCTTTAACCGATACATTAAACAATATGGACCTAAAACTGACCGTTTTAACCACTTTTAAGTGTACAGATCAGTGCCATTAAGTACATTGTTGTGCAACCATCACCACTATCCATCTCCAGAACTTTTTCATCTTCCTATCTTTACAACCTAAAATTTTGTACCCATTAAACAATACTCCTTTTTCTCCCTCCCAGCCATCATTTTAAATCAGATTATATTGCATACATTTTGTATGCCTGTGCACCGCAATGAAGAATAGCCCCCACTCGCCGCAACTAGAGAAAGCCTGTGCGCAGCAATGAAGACCCAACACAGCCAAAAATAAATAAAGAAATAAACTTATTTTTTAAAAAAAGGTTTAAGAGGATCATCTCCTCTGCAGGGAGGATCTGGGCTGGCCTTCTCATGCAATGTTGGGACAGGTACAGCATTTTTTGAACAGCTTGGCAGGATCTGTCAATATTTTAAATGTAAATACATACACTTTTACTTGGCAACTCCACTTTTATAAAATTACCCTACAGAAATATTACAGTGATATTATTTGTAACAGTGACAACTAACAAATAAATAAATGTCCACCAACAGGGAAAAATGGTTAAATAAATTATGGCACTGCCATATTGTGGAATACTAAGGAGTGGTTAAAAAGAGCAAGGTAGATCTATGTAAACGGACACAGAAGATATCCAACTGTCGAATGAAATAAAATAGTTAAAATTCCGTAAAAATATTAAAACCTAGAACAATATATGTTCTATGTTTCTACTGTGTTTTTTTTAACCTACCTGTCTACCAATCTACCTACCTACCAATCTATGCATAAATGTGTCTGCAAATTCATATAAATAAGTGACAGGCTGACGATCCCTTATTTGAAACCTCAGAACTAGATGAGTTTCAAAAGTCAGAATTTTTCCGATTGTAAAGGTAAAATGGGGGATATACCACATATTAAGTAACATCTCCAGGAGAGCCTGCAGCAGCCTTCATAATCAAGCTCATTAATATGTTTACAGTGAGATGTGTGATTATTTACAGTAGTAGGATAGATAATGGTAATAAATAGCCTCATGCTTATTCAGATCAGACTTGCTACCAAATGAAGACAGGTCGGATTTTACTGCCAAAAAATTATGAAAACAAACAAACTAAACCCTTGGTTTTGGATAGATGAACTATGTATCAACTAAGATGATATCTGGGATGGGGAGAGGAACAAGGAAAGGTGAAGAGGCACTTACATTTCCTGTTCTACATTATTCTGTTCATTTGAATATTTTCATAATAAGAATGCATTTATGTTATCAGTTGTCAAATTAAAACCCATATGTAAAATTAAGAATAAGGAAAAATGCTTCGGAGAGTACAGAAAAGCCCAGAGGTGGAAAAAGCAACCCCAAATCTGGGAACTGCCCCAGAAGCTCCTGGAAACATTCAATAAATATTTCCTGAAATAGCACACAGGATATGAGTAGAAGTCCTGGTTCTCAAATACTCTTTCTGTATTTGCTGGTCACTTGTTTCCCTTGCTCAGAAAATGTTCACTGAGCATTGCATATGACAAGCACCTCAAGTTCTAGGGTAAACATTTTTGAAAGAAATTGACACTTTAATCATTCCAAGGGTTCAGTCAGTCCAGTGGTGCCAGGCAGGCCCTCCACGAGGCTGGGTGAGAAGGTATTAAATGAAGCACACGATGACTGTCTACATGTCAGATCTGGATCTCAAGGAACCATCCTGGCTCCTCCAGATCATGTCAGCCTCAGTTGCCAAGGTACCACCATCTCCAGCAATCACACCCTCAGCGGCCTCTGGTCTGGAGGACCACAGATGAGATTGGAGCTCCCTCTCCCTCCTTCCCCTGTATGATGCTGGAGGAATCTGCATCTCTCTGTTTCACCCCAGGTATTCAACAATCTCTCCACTTCTGGAGTTCAGCACAGCCACTGGCCCCCGCATCACGTTGTCCTCAGGCAGGTATTTACAGATGTCTGGGCCCTCACCCCCTAATGCACTCTCAGCTTCAACACCAGCCTCACAGGCTTCCTTTGTCCTCCGCTGGGCCCTGGAGCCTGGATTCTTCATCTTCATCTTCGTCTTCCATGCCAATGACCCTGCAAACTCCTAGCTCAAGAAGGTCTCGTTTGCTTCCGTTCCAGTCTCCACCGGGCTTCACCATCTCTCCACACTGCTCCCCCTCCAGCTGCCAAACTCTCAAATCTTAAACTGGGAGCGGTGGCCTCTTTCCTCTCGCCGATGTACTTGATCCATCACCACAGCTGATGGTGAGCAACAATTATTTTACTACATCTCCACCCCAACTCAACTCAGAGTCAACTGCTATCAAATTAGGTACATGCTCAGCCTGACTTTCGCGTGGTACTACAGTGCAGGCCCAGCCAACTTCCCCACTTCCCTCTCATGCCTTCCCTCCTGTCTGGCTAGGCTGGAATGTTCAGTGTTTTGTGAACTCTCCTTGTTTTCCACCTCCCAGCCTTTGCTCATGCTGTTCCCTCACCTGGAAAGTCCTCCCTTCACATCTCTCCTCATCAGCAGCCTATCAGCCTTCTCAGGGTCTGCCTGATTCCCCCTGATCAGACCTAATCTCTCCCGCCTTTGAAGCAACTAAGAACTCTGTACCTCTCGTGGCACTGCCTTCATTTTGAACTATGGCATCTGTGGATGTCTGAGTTTTTATACCAGATAGCAAGCAAGTTGGAAATGCCTAGTGCAAGGTAGGCCCTTGAGGCTCACTGTCTGAATTCACACCTTCATGGTTAGTTCACAG
Organism: Balaenoptera ricei; assembly: GCF_028023285.1. Taxonomy (NCBI): domain Eukaryota; kingdom Metazoa; phylum Chordata; class Mammalia; order Artiodactyla; family Balaenopteridae; genus Balaenoptera; species Balaenoptera ricei. The sequence goes on from NC_082644.1 coordinate 11,731,870, forward strand.
ACTCCATAGGCTAATAAGGTCAAAGTCATGGACTCTGACCTCCTGGGGTCAGCTAGGTTTGCTATAACCTGTTTATGGCTTCTGGGAACAATCGTGACCGTGGTCACAGGGAGAATGTGTGAGTCAGTGTCACACTAGATGAACGAAATATGCCCAATAATCACTCTGAATGTGCATGAGACTTTAATAAATAAAAAAATGTATCAGGAACACAGCTACCCACCCACCTTACATGTCATCTAATCTAACTAGCACAAAAATTTCTGGGGGAGGTGTTTTCTTATTTTAAGACTAAGACTAAGGTCTCAGTTAAGTTGACTAAGACTAAGTCAGGTTAAGCAAGGTCACCCAACGCTAAGTGTTAGGATTGAGATTTTAACCTGGGTCTGACTCAGAGACCAGTGCTCTTTGAAATTCCCCACATCTGTAAACTTGTACACTTGTGACCTGTGTACTCACAAATATACTCTCAAGTATATTCACTGGTATACTCACAAGTATACTTGTGACTTGTATATTCACAAGTCATGTTCACTCCCACATAGACGAGGTCACAGGTGCAAACATATCTCATATTGTAGCTTACTCCCTTTTTATGTCTTTTTAAAAAATAAAATAAAATTTATGGGCCAAAAAAAAAAAAAAAAAGTGAAACAACACCGTGGTTAAAAGAGCTTCCAGGAAATGCAATCAAAACCATAGTGAGATATCACTTCATATCTGTTAGAATGGCTATTATCAAAAAGACAAGCAATAATGTGTGTTGGCAAGGATGTGGAGAAGGAAACCTTTGTGCAGTGCCGACTGGAATGTAAATTGGTGCAGCCAGAGGGATATTATGGTATATTTCTTCCAGGCATATTCGACATGTAGCTTTTTTCCATAGTTGAAAAATAGTTTTTCCATAGTTTCCATGTTGTATAAATAGTCGTACGCTCTGGTGGGTTAGTTTTTTTGCACTTATTATGACAGATATTTTCTGATGTCACTGAAATCTCTTCCTGAACGTCACATTTACTGGTGATGCTTCCTTGTTTACCATTTTCCAGTGCTTAGGCTTTGGGGCCGTTTCTGGTTTGCTGTTATAATGTGCAGGGCACAGGACTTTTTTCTCTAGAAACCTCAGCTTAGGTCTTTAAGATCCATTCCATTACAGAGAAGTAAGCGGGCAGCAGACAGCTCGGGGAGCAATTTCTCTTACTTTAAGAAAAGCTTTCAATATAAAGGTCAATTTTGGAGTCCTTAGAGAGATTTAAATAACCAGCATTTAGAAAGACAGTGGATCTAGTTACACACACTGGTACTTTAGGGTCGAGTAATTGTTTTAACCTTTCACCTAGCGCTCTCGCCCAACAGCAATCTGAAACCAGGGCTGGGAGTCCCGAAAGGCAACTTCTCCAAGGGGTCGCGCGCCCCTGCCGCCCGGACCCACCCGCGCAGGCTTCTGAGTGCGGGCAGCGGCCCGGGTCCCCTTACCTGGGCAGCGCCAGCTCCTCCTCCGCACGGTCCCAGGAGCTGGCGAGCGAGGGCAGCGCCAGGACCCCATCCAGGTCGAACACGGCAGCACGCAGCGCCATGACTGCCCGCACCTCAGGACGAAGGCCGGGGCGGGGGACCAGAGCGGCGAGCCGACGGCGCCTCCCAAGTCGAGCTCGGCCCCGTCCCAGCCCCCTGTCCTGGCCCCGGCTCCGCCCCTGCCCCGGCCTCCGCCTCGCCCCCTGTCCCGGACTTGACCACGCCCCACACCCGCCCCGCCCCCTGTTCTGGCCCCGGTCGCCCCGCCCTTGCCCTGGCCTCCGCCTCGCCCCCTGTCCCGGACTTGACCACGCCCCACACTCACGTCGCCCCCTGTCCTGGCCCCGGGCCCCCGCCCCTTGTCCTGGCCTCCGCCTCGCCCCCTGTCCCGGACTTGACCACGCCCCACCTCCGCCCCAACCCCTTGTCCTGATCCAGCCGGCGTTGCGTCCCACAGGGCCTCCCTTGATGTACCCGCACCCACGGCGGCCCGGGGCTCCATCTCCACCGCCTCCCGGCGCCTGGACCCGGGGCTAGAATCTCACTTCTGGATGAATCACCTTCCGTCGCCTAGCCTTAAGTAACCCCGCGCCCCGGCAGTGGCTGCTTGAAGAGGTGGACCCAGCCCTGGGAGAGGCTGACCGCTAAAAGAGAACCTGCCAGACTTTCCAGTCTGGGCAGGCCCGGAGAGAAGGGGGGCCCTGAGAAAGAGCCAGAGGCCACAGACCCTTGAGAGACAGAGAGATGCCAAAAGTTTCTTCATTAAATATTTGGATCCTCTATATTTGTTTTGGTTGTCATATCTAGTAAAGTAATAGCTTTGTTGCCCTTCTTTTCTAGATTCTGTACGTATAGTTACAGGTCTGTCACTATCCTGACCATGAGCCTCTAGTCACGCTCTTCTTTGTCAAAGCAAAATGTATTTCTAGAATAAAATATCATGCTCCAGGTATTGTATGCCAACCCAGAATACGTCCATCCCAGTCTTTTGTGAAATGAAGTTTAGAAGGAATAAATGTGAACTATGATTACCCCTTTGTACAGTCTTCTTATACTAATGCTGCCTAAAAATGTTTGAGCTTTGTTTTAAACCACACTCTTGGCTCATTTGTGTTTCTGGAAAACCTAAGCCTTAGGAGTGTCCGAGCTGTGCTTGCAAACGGGTTGTTGGACTCTCTGTGCCTTTGTAGTCAGCTCCATGAATTAAAACATACTCCTGGCCTGATGTTCCAACTTGCCATGAGCATGGCTCAAGGACATAGGTGCCGAAGACCTCCCTCTTGACCTCCCTCCCTCCTTCACAGTGTCATCTGTGAATTTACCCAAGATATTTTACCCCTTTAGCTAGAAGAATGTTGTAAGAGATAGATACCCTGCTGAAATCAAGAAATACTTGATCTACCAACCATCAATCTGATCGACAAGAGAAATGAGTCTGCCTTGGGGTGTCTTGTTCTAGTGAACCAGGATCACGCTTGCTTCTCTTGCCTCATAACCTCTTCTGGGATTGTGCCTGAGACAGTGTTTTCTGAGATCCACTCCTGAGAAGCAGGAAGTAATTAACAACCCCAAATGTTGTAGAAATAACTGGAAAAAAAAATTCGATATTGCACTTGGATGACACTGGGTGACCTGTTCCAGAACACTTTCAGTGGAGTTTTTGGAGATAGACGCTAGATTACCCTAGGTTTGAACACTGAGTCAGAGTTAAAGTGAGTACATACAGTAGTCGCTCAAGAAGTTGGTGATCTCAAAAGTAAAATTGAGTTAAAAAAAAGAAAGCAAATGGCAGCATGCTTATGTAGTATGAAACCACTTAAATTGAAATCTCCGGTTTAGACTTCCATTTACCTCCACACTTGCATATGCAGTTTCTTATTCAGCACCTCCTCATGAATGTCTCATAGGGTATCTCCAATTTCTCATGACTAAAACAGAACTCTGGCTGCATTCCCACCTCCCAAGCCTGCTCCTGGTCTTACTAAAGGGCATTCCCTTTCAGTTGCTCAATTCAAAGAACTTGGAGCTGCTTCCAGACCCCTGGTTCCCAGCTAAGCCCTGTGTCCTTGAACTCATTCCCCGTGGTGGCCAGCTGATTGGGGCAGAGGTGACAGCTTCCACATCAGTGGTGGTGTTTTTCTGGGAGACTTTCTTAAAGGCCCAGTCTGGAGCTCACTCCGCCATTCTTTTCAAAGATTTTGCAGGTTCCTAATTTCCTGTATTCAATCTCTGCCTATTTAAATTAACTAGAGTGATTTCTGTTGCCTGACTGGTGCAGTACTGTTTAGGAATACATGCATGTGTTTGTAAAATGTAGCAAAGTGAAGAGAAAGGTCACACTGACCGAACTGGATTTTATAAATCCCCCCTTAAAGAAAAAATAAGAAACTTAGAATATGAGACTCCACTTTAGCTGGAAATCGTCTTTGGTGAAGAGGAAGTTATGGAGCTGTCTTATGGACCTTTGTTTATTCCAGGGCTGTAAACTAGAACACCTGGTGAGTTCCAGAGCTTCCTGGATGAATTGCTTAGGCAAGGATTAGCGGTCTCGATGGCATTTTATTGTGCTCTGCTCCTTCTCATGGGCCATTGTCCTGCTACGCTTTCTGCCACCCAAGGTACAGGAAGATGAGAGCTCACTCAGCTGGGCTATGGAAATGGGATATCTTTTTGAAATGTACATCCTAACCCTTATGTCTGCTAATTTGAATATTTATCAAATTTGTTTTAGGTGATAGCACGGATTCATAAAACACGGCTAATGTAGTAGTGAAAATTCAGAAGTTACACCTGCTGTCAGTCGCTAAATTTGTATTGAACTCATTACACTGAACTCATTAGATTTCGTGTTGGATTTCCTGCCCCTGCTACCCCTTTCCCACCTCCTGCTAGACCTTGGTTTTCCAACGCTACTTTAACACTCCGTTTAATTCCTAGTGGTTGAGAGAGAGGTTCACACTGCTGCTTCTCCTGCTGTAGGTGTTTGAATCAAGCTTAAAGTTGTCTCAAGCTGTTTTCTAAACCCACATTCCACCTGAAGCTTTGTCTTTCTTTTGTGCAGCAAATGAATTTCTTTTATTCATTCAACAAATATGTATGGAGCACCTGCTATGTGCCACGTGCTTTCTTGGCAATTGGGATTCATTGGTAAATAAAACAGACAAAGAATAGAGATGACCAAGGAGTTCCCATTTTAGTGGAATGATGAATTCAAGGAGTTGCCACTTGTTCGTGGGACAATGAGAAAAATGAGACAGGGAATATTGATGGTGGCTACTCATCATGTTTCTTCTTTGTCATTGTTTTGGCTGCCAACACCTATAACCTCTTGCTACATGTGGAAAATTCTGCCCCGTAGTGGACATCTGTCATTCAGAGATGCACAATGTCCTCCAAACATCGCTCTAATTTAATATCTCACATTTTGAGTTTTACCTTCTTAAGGTAGCCTCCACAAACACCACCTTAGCTGGGCTCCCTTAACACTGATCACGTGACGTGGGCTCTGCCAGTCACGTGAGAGTTGGGTATGGGAATGAGCAAACTGAAGCAACAGCTGTGTGAGCTAGAACTTTCCTCCAGCCACAGCAGTAGCAGAAGCATCTAGTTTTGATCTCAGAGAGACAGCAGGGGCTAGAGGTCATAGGCAAAGTGACCCTGACTCTTTTCCCCGTTTGAAAGCTAGAATGTTTCAAGGAGGCAAAAACTGTAAAAACAGGTACAAAGTTTATTATTAGAGACACAGCATAACATGTGGGAGAGCACACAGAGAAACAATTCGTTTATTGAAGACAGAAGCAAGGCAGAAATACACACCCAGAGAACAGTGCGGGAGTCCTGAATGGGGAGTGCAGGAAAGAGATGATTTAAATCACTTATATAGGAGAGTCCTTCCAGGTCTTTGTTTACACTTGGACAATTATCTTGTTTCTTTTTCCACACTTGACTGGTCCCAGGACACTCCCCAACACGCATGCGCAACTTTTCGTTAAGGTGGATCCCACCGCAGAGGCCTGTGGGCGCGTGTCCACACTTACTATATGCAGTGGCGCCCCCTCCCTTTTTGACCCCCAAGGAGCCTCCCTGCGCATGTGCAGTCAGGGAAGTTTTCCTGACCTCAGGAGTGGCCATCTTATCTCTTTATTTCAGTGGAGCTCAGCTTCTGCCACTAGCTTTGTCCTTGGAGTATCTGGGTGAGAACAAAGCTTCAATTTTACTGCCCTTGACAAACACCAGCTGTCCAGCCCAGGGGACCATCTATCTCCTATCTCAGATTCTCTGGGGAGGCTGAGACGGAGCTTCTCCAGTCTAGCTCTGGGTGTGCCTGGTGCCAATGGGGTGACACAGTGATGGCTTTGTTAAAATTGTACCTGGTGTGGTTTGCTGTCACTGCATTGTTCTTGGCTGTGTGGTTTCCACACCTGCTTCTCTTGTCCTCCCTGAGATTCTGTGAGTTATCAGTATCCTATAATAAGACCCTTTCTGCTTATAAGACTGAGAGAAATGTCTGTGGTTGCAAATAAGAACCCTGTAAGACGTAGCCACCTTATGAATCTTAGAAGGAAGAGCCACTCTGACCGTAGAATCCAAAAATGCTAAGTGCTCACGTTCTCAGGTGAAGGCCTGTGAGCTTAGCTCAGCAAATCAGATGTACCCAGTCCAGACTTTACAGCAGGAGCTGGTGAGGTGAGCAGGGCAAGAGGAGAAAGGTTTTGGTTGGCAGTTTCGGGGCGGCAGCAGCAGCTGGTGTCCCCAGCTGGCAGGGATGGCGCAGGCCCTGTGACCCTCTGCTTTCGGCAGCAGTAGTTTCAGCATTATAGTTGACACTCACAGTGTGAGCACTTCAGCAATAGGGTCCAACTCTAACCTTTTACAATGATGAAGGCTGTGCCTGCCTTCTTTTCTTCCTTACTTTGTTAATCTATTTTATTTTCTGCCCACTCCATTACTTTATATGCAGTATGCTTTTGATGGACTTTATGGTTTATTCCATAAGAAACAGAATTTCAAGATGACATTGTGTCAGGATTAGAGCAAGAAAGTGCATTGTCTAGAGAGGCAAGACTTGGAGCTAACTGGAGTAACTGACGAGACGTAAGACTTCATCCCTTTGGGGTTGCGATGAGCTCTTTTGTGTCTGTGAGGAATGGCTGTCTTGTGTTAGTGCTCTAACTATGTTTTCTTAGATTCACTATTGGTCGGTTTGGCATCCATTACAAACGAGGCAACTAATGGCCAAAGTTGTTTACATCTTCCCAGTGATCCAGCCTTCATGGGAGTACAGACATCATATTACAAACCCTCCAGCCAATCTCAAGTCCACACCCCCAGCCATCTCCTTTACCTCTCTCTCACACCAGGCCAATATTTCCCCTGCACTGAATCCCCCCAGCACCAGGTACTGCACCACCGGAGACCACCCCTATACCCACAGCCCACCAAAATTATTCAAACTATCCAGTCCTAGGCTGCTTACCCTGTCCTGCCTTACCTTCCCTACAGAAACTCCAATACATACTCTGGGCCATGCTTTCTCCTTTGCCCTTCCTGCCCTCTGTCTGGCCCATGTGCTTCCCCATGTGGCCCTACGTGACATGCCATGATTCCTGCTTCTGGGGATCTGTGAGTATAAACTTCTTCCTCTGTGACAATCATTCCCGTGTCTGCATGTCTTAACCATACCTGATTAAAACAAATTCTGGGTACACATTTTAGAACAGAATGGGTAGGTGTAAGCATTTGTTTCAAAGTGTAATTATGGAAAGTTGGGTCTGCATTGGTGGGAGGAGCCAAAGAGCAAGATTTGCGGGAGTTTCCCAGCATTTAGACTCCTTTCAAATATTCTGGGAAAGTTCCCACCTTGAATGTGGCAGAAGCCACCCTTCACATAAAAGCTCAAAACACCAGATTCCCGCTTCCTCAGCCTTCCATGCATTTAGTTCACGAGCACGTGATTAATCAGATGCATTTATCCTGACCTTTGTATTGAGAGCTAGTGACACAATGAGGTAGGAATAGAGGAGAATTAATTCTGGCAGCAGCAGGAGTGGCTGGTTTCCAGGGACAGCAGTGACAGCAGTACCAGTGACAGACGGTGCAAGGTTCCGCATCCATTTCTGCAGCAGCAGGGCCCACTATGCCGGTAATGGCTTGTGACTTGTGCTTTAGCCCGGCTGGTGTTTCCCTTGCTCTCACCTGTGCTCCAAGGGGGTTCTCCAGCTTTGTAAGTACACCTGTGAACTTCCCATTGCCCTTTAATAAAATCATTTTCTGCTTAAATTAATCAATAGATTTTTATTGCTCAAACCAAAGACCCTGACTGATACAATCTATTATTTTCCCTTTTCCTTCCCTCTTTCCTTCCTTCCTTCCTTCCTCCTATCTTTCTCTCTGTATGCATTTAATACTTGCATAACTTTATATACACACAGATATACATATATATCAATATGAAAGTACATATGGTAAAATATTAACGTTTGTTAATTCTGGATAGTGGGAATGTTGGCGGTTACTTTTATGTGTTTTAATATTCTCAAAAGATAATACTAGCAATCATATACACATGAGTAAATATATGCACATATATATCATATTTATATATATCACACATATATATCGGGTTGGCCAAAAAGTTCGTTTGGGTTTTCTAAAGAGCTTACAAAAACCCGAACGATCTTTTTGGCCAACCAATATTTACATACATACACATATGTATCATGTATTATTTCAGTTTTCTAAGCCCTTTATTTATACTAACTCATTTACTCCTCATGACAGGCTTATGAAGTGGAGCCAGTATATCCTCCTTTTACATATGAGGAAACTGAGGCACAGAAATCTCTAGAGACCTGTCCAAAACCACACAACTTTAAAGGAGCAGAGCCAGAAGTTAAACCCTGGCAGTCATGTCCTGCGTCCTTGGCTTTTAACAATATGTGGGAGATGAGATAGCAAGGTGCAGACCCCAGAGTGTTTTTAGGATGGAGGATGAGCTTCCTTATGGGCTGAGGGGAAGGAACAAGCAAGAGGGAGAGGAAGATACAAGAGAGCCGGGCGACATTTGATAGATGGGGCCACCGTCAGGATCACAGGGCCACACTTCGCCACGCACAGCAGGAGGAAGAGGACTCCTGATTTGATGCGGGCGACAAGGAGGCAAAGGGTCAATTTATGGTTTGAGAGAAGGTGAACTTCCTTATCTGGGAAATTGAAGGCAAGGTCACCCAGCAAGGAGGTCGAGGAGGAAACAGGCAAGCTGCAGCCAAACCAGGCGGCAGCACGAGGGAGCCGGGGTCCTGCGGGAGGCTGGCTGCGGGGAGCAGGGGCTCCTCCAGGGGAGAAGGGGAAGAAGAGAACTACAGGCTGCGGACTGGTGGCTCTGTCCTTGGTCCTATTTTACTCAAAACTGTACTGCTCTGTCGACAGACAGACCCAGGAGATTCCCCATCTATGGGTGAGGTTGGGGGACCCAGGAAGTGATCCTGGAGCGCAGGATCCTTCAGAGCAAAGAACGAAGCATCTTTGTAACCAGACATAGGGCAAGCAGTCTGCTGTCGGTCCCCGCTGGGCAAGGACTAGATAGTCACAGGCTCCTTCTCCTTCCCTCCAGCGAGGGTGTGAGTGTGTGTGTGTGTGTGTGTGTGTGTGTGTGTGAGAGAGAGAGAGAGAGAGAGAGAGAGAGAGAGGGAATATGAGCATCCGTCTGTGTGCCTGCCAAGCTGGCGGTCCCTCCCGTGGACCCGCCTGCCTCTTACCTGCAGAAGCATCCGTGCCAGGCTCTCCGTGCTGTCCTCCTCAGCAGGACCTGCATGCAGCTTCTCCGGTCACCAGAGCTGGGAGCCTGGGCACAGCAGCCTGTCTTCAGAACTTGTCCAGCCCTCCCCAGGAAGCCAACCTGACTCTCAGTGTCAGGTCTTCCTCATCCGCCAAGGCATGTCCTGTCCCAGCATCTGTTTGACCAGGAAATGAAGACACCCAGCTGGGCTCTGCACCTGCCTTTCCATTCTGGGGCGACTTTGGTCAGCTGACCAGGACCTCCAAGCCAGGCTGGTACTCTGTTCTTTGAATGGCTTGTCTTCTGTGGTCACAGGTAAGAAAGGCGCCCCCGAGCTTGTGTTGGGGATGTTGTGAGGGCGGTTCCAAGTGATATGAGCAGATTAGCAGCTTCTGGGTACGTAGGAGGGAGGTATGTCAGAATGCTGGGAGTTGCCTGCTTCTAGAAAAATGTTAGTCTTTTGGTTGTCCCCGCTGGGGCTGCTCCGATCCCAGTGACAGTCACCCCCCTCCCACTGGTGAGGGTGGCTCCATCTCAGGAGTTATTGGCTTTACTTTATTGAATCTGCTTCTATGTCTTTATTACCACTCTTCCTCTTTTGTCATTTATTTATTCACTCAGTAAATACTCTACATGCTTTAACAAAGGCTAACAGACATCAGTGTTATTCACTGACTTGGAAGATAGCAAGTTCTTCATTGCTGGGTTTTTTCTGAGGCTGGAATGTGTGGGGGAAAATGATCAGCTGGTGTGGTAATCCAAATGACCTTTAAGATTCCACCCAACCTTGAGATGGCAAGCTTCTGCGATTAATTGATGTATTGAGCAGATCAAATATAAAAGCTAGAAATAGGCTCTCTCTCCCCTAAGCATCTCTGATGAAATGATTTGGAAGAAAAGACACTGTCATTTCCTCAATGATTTGAAATGATTTGGAAGAAAAGACACTGTCATTTCCTCAATTAAGAGACTTTTTTTGGGGTGTTGACAGTTATGGGAGAGTAATGACTCCCAGGCTTGGGATTGTGCCAGATGGCAGAGAAGTGTGGGGTGAAATCGAAGCAGGTTTTATGGAGAAGGTGGGGCTTGTGAAAAGAATAGAATGGGGGTGAGAAGTTGAAAACCAGCTGCAGTAGGAAGATGGGCAAAGAAGTCAGCCCACATCACCTTGACTTCAATGGAACCAGGATTCAGGATGTGGGCAAAAGAGGCTGACTTGAGTCGGGGTATGGGGCGCGGGATGGTCTGGACACACTGGTACATTGCAGCGATGCAAGCACAGTGAGGATGTTGGCGTCTGAGCCCTTTACATAAGCAATATTTTTTGTACAGGTTTCCCTGAGAGCTCCATTCATCCAGACCCACTTTACAAACAGAGACATCAGCCCGCAGACACCACCGCCCCCCGCCCCCGAACCTGCCAATCCAGCCACTTAGAGGATCAAAGGGTCCAGGACTCTTCCTCTTCCAATAGCCTTCTAACAAGAGGTGGAAGTTTAATCACTGTCAAATACCTGGAAGAATTTCTCCTTTGGTTTCTGGTGACAAATTAATGAAATTATCATAGTGGGCTAATTACAAGGGATGCAAATTTGAGGCATCTTGCAGGAATTTGTCCGCTGGAGTCAATTCAGTCTCATTTGCACATTCTTCCAGAGGGTCCAGGATGTCTCTGGTTGGATCTTTATACGATGCAAGTTCAGCATGCCTGGACTTCTATTTCTTTTCCCCCTGTTCTCACTAATGGGGAAAAAAAAAACCATGCTTTTATTTAGTGCCCTTGAGTGAAAGGTGAAACAGATTATAGCCTTGGGATTTGTGCACGTGATGTCAGTTGGAAGGAGAGGTGAGTGAAGCTGCACACAGAGGAACCTCTTAGAACCTTGGATCCAGGTGAGCCTGGATTCGGGGTAGGGCACCTGTACCTTGTCACCACCTGTCTGCCACAGACCTCAGTCGTGATCATGGCTGAGCAATGACAGTCACGGTGCTAAGATCTATAAAACACAGGCGAGGGCTTCCCTGGTGGCGCAGTGGTTGAGAATCTGCCTGCCAATGCAGGGGACACGGGTTCGAGCCCTGGTCTGGGAGGATCCCACATGCCGCGGAGCAACTGGGCCCGTGAGCCACAATTGCTGAGCCTGCGCGTCTGGAGCCTGTGCTCCGCAACAAGAGAGGCCGCGATAGTGAGAGGCCCGCACACCGCGATGAAGAGTGGCCCCCGCTTGCCACAACTAGAAGAAAACCCTCGCACAGAAACGAAGACCCAACACAGCCATAAATAAATAAATAAATAAATAAATATTTTAAAAAACACAGGCGAGTACAGGCTGAGTTGCCCATACAAAATTATCCTTCTAGTTGGCACCACTGAGTAGCACTTGAACACGTTATAGTTTAGAAGCTGAAGATGTGAGCTTGAATCTCGACTTCATAGCTTTTTAACTATGTGGCTTGGGCAAATCAGTCAACTTTTCTGAATATCAGCATTTTTTAAATTTAAATAAAAGAGGTAATAATAACCCTTCCCCATACCTTCCTAGGGGTGATGGGAGGCCCAAATGAGGTCAAAGGTGTGAGGCACGAAGGTTCACTTGTGTCAAAGATGCATCATCCTAAGAACCCTTTCCTGGGTTCACTCAGGCTTGGCAGTCAGAGGGAGCCACGTGGAATCCCCAGGGAGCTCCGCCGTGCCAGCTACCCAGGCCCTGCTGGGGAAGCGGTCCAAGGTTCAACCCACAGCCAAGGCCCGGCCTGCCCTCCTTCTGATGTCCAGCGGCAGCCAGACCCCTCCTCTGAAGCCATGGGCCCCGCCCGCCCTGCACTCCTGTCCACGACAAAGCTCGGGCTGTGGTGGCTTTTTCTGATCCCGGCAGGTGAGTGGGGATGGTCCCTAGGGCATCCTGTCACACCTGTGAGCTCACACATGCCTCAGGGAGGAAACTCCTGCAGGTGGGCTGGTGGCAACCGCCAGAGCCGCAGGGGAAGTAGCTGTTCCACCACGGGAAGGTGGAGGGGGGGGGCGATCGCTGCGTCACCTGAATCCCCCCGAGTCGCAGTGCTCCCCATGTGCAAAATGCCAACTACACTGTGACCCTCCCAGGGCTATTGTGTGGTGACCTGGAATGAGAGCCTGTGACTAGCGCCTGGGATACCATAGCACACAGCAGCTGTTCTTATCGATGTTCTGAATTTTAGAGCAGTAGTTCTCGACCTGCTCAGGCAGGAGAACCCTGAAGAGGTGAAGCTGTTTGCAGAACACGGTGAAATCAGACACAGATGATTCCATCAGACAACTGGGGACACTTTGCCCAGCTGATGAGAAGGAGCAAATGCCTGTGGTTTGAGGATAAACAGGCGAGATGCTCCAAACGGAAGAGAATTTCATGGTTAGCATTAGTGGTTCATTACAAGAGGATGGGAGTGAAAGTTCCCGGGGCCAGGTTCACGATGACACGTGAAGCCCTTACCCCTGCAGCTCACCCCACACAATCGGGCGTCTCCCGCACATTGCTGTCCTTTGGGGCTCCCCAGTTCCAGGCTGGATTTCATCCCCTGTCTGACTTCTTCCCACTGCTCTGCACCCCTCTCAGCACTTGTTTTCACCCCTTATCCATCAGTCACAGAGTAACTGACATTTCTTGAGCACCAACCATGTGCTGGTTGCTTTGTAAGCTCTAACAGACATGATTATATTTCCTCCTCGACAGTGTTTTGAAATAGATTCTGCATTAGTGTGCCCATTTTGCAGATGAGGAAACTGAGGCTCAGTGAGGTTAAGTGGCTCTGATTGGACAGGAGAGGGAGCCAAGCGCCCAGCACCAAGGACTCCCGGAGACCCCTCTCTCCCCTCCTGTCCCACAGCATCCGTGCAACAGGCCTCCCCCACCCAAGCCGAGGACCGCCTCTTCCAACACCTCTTTAGGGGTTACAACCGCTGGGCGAGGCCGGTGCCCAACACCTCGGACGTGGTGATCGTGCACTTCGGGCTGTCCATCGCCCAGCTCATCGATGTGGTGCGTCTGTCCTACCATCCTTTGCCCCCTTGGGATCAGCCCCAGGCATGGGCCCCTTTCTGGGGCTCCTCGTCCCTCCCCAGCCCCAACCCTCCCAGCCCACCTCAGTCAGAGGATCACCCCTCGGAGCCTGGGGATACTCCATCTCCCTCCTGCTCTCAGCCCTGAAACCCCTCCTGGGAGGGCGTTGACCGGCAGCAGTGGGTTTTCTAAATGCCCTGCCCTGCTTGTTCCACCTGACATAAGCCCAGAGGACCCAGTGGAGATAACCTGACTGAGGGTGGCAGTGTCAGGAGGGGTGGTGGGTTGGCTGGGCTTGCGGTGTCACCTAAGAGGTTCTCTGGTGAGTGGGGGGCCTGAGTAAGCCCCTCCTACTCTACCTTGTTTTCTGGGGCTCGTTCATCACTCTAATTGCTTTCTTTCCCGCTACCGGCCAGGATGAGAAGAACCAAATGATGACCACCAAAGTCTGGCTAAAGCAGGTGAGGGCCCCTCCCCCGGGCAAGACAGGAGCGGGGTGGGAACCCACAGACAGACCCCAGCCCCTCCCAGGACTCTTCCACTAGAAGCATGATTCTGAATTTACCTTTTGCCTGAGTTGCCACTCAGGATGTTCCCAAGGCCAGCCAACTGCAGACTGCTTCTCGTGAGGGGCTGTGCTCTTGTGCGGCCAGGCTCTGTCCAGCACCTGAGAATGTCACCTACAAGAGCCACGTGGCCCCCTTTCTGGGAGTGGGCATTGCCTATGTCCCTGCTACCGTTTGCAGATCAGCTCGCCGAGTCATCACCGAAAACCATGCGAGGTTTAATTCTGCCCGTTTTACAGCTGAGGAAAACAAGCAGAGGGCAGCTGGTCTAGACAAGGGTGGCCCAGGTGTGCCCCACTCAGAACCCCAGGCTCCTTCTGCAGGAGAACGCTGAGTGTTCTGTGTCTACACTGCCTAACAAGCTACCCCCAAACTCACTGGCTTAAAGCAACTGACAGTTTATTACATCTTTAGTTTTTATGGCTAGGAGTTTTAGTGGTTTCTTCTGCTTTGCACGGGGACTCCTGGGGTCACTTGGTGGCATTTGGCTGGTGGCTGGTCTGCTCTGGAGGGTCCAAGATGGTTTCACTCACAGGTTCATCCCTCAGCAGAGATGTCTGGAAGTCTCTGGAAGGTTCTGGAAGCCAGGCCCAGCTGGGCTCTTCTCCTCCAGGCACTTTCAGGGTCTCTCTCTGCCTGTTCTCTCCAGTAGGAGAGTTCGGACTCCTCACCTGACGGCCCAGGGACCCCAGAGCGAGGGTCCAAAGAGATAGGAAATGAAGTTGTTGTCTCTTAACCAGAAACTGGCTCAGCACCAATCCTGGCCAATGGATGGGTAGCCCTCTTTGATGTGCCATTCTTGGGGCAGAACTTGGGGGCACAGGCTTTATAACAGCCTGAATATATTCTTTCCTCTTTACAGATGAGGTGCAGAGCCATGAAGGGACTTGGGAAGCCATAGCAGTGCAAGGGTCAGACCTAGAACCTGGGTGGCCATAATTGTCCCCATAGGCCAGTTACCTAGGCTTCAGGGACTGGAGTAGGGAGGAGAGGAAGGAGCACTGGAGCAGGAGTCAGGCCAGCCAGCACCACCTCTGATTAGCCTGTGATACCATGCAAGTTAGTCTCAGAGCCTCACTTTGCTCATCTGTAAAATGGGGACAATATAATCTATTGCCGATTAATATAACACAACTTGGTGTAGATGCCCCCCAAATGTTGGTTGAACCTGAAAACTTAACAGACAATGGACTGGGGGAAGGGGGTACATTTATGAAGACCAATCCCTTTCAAAATTATTCCTCGGGCTTCCCTGGTGGCGCAGTGGTTGAGAATCTGCCTGCCAATGCAGGCGACATGGGTTCGAGCCCTGGTCTGGGAGGATCCCACATGCCGCGGAGCAACTAAGCCCGTGAGCTACAATTACTGAGCCTGCGCGTCTGGAGCCTGTGCTCCACAACAAGAGAGGCCGCGATAATGAGAGGCCCGTGCACGGTGATGAAGAGTGGCCCCCACTTGCCACAACTAGAGAAAGCCCTCTCACAGAAAAAAAAAAAAATTATTCCTCAATGTCCTGAGAAATCCTGACAATTTTAGCAACATTTTTATCTTTCCTACTTTGCAAGTCTGGCCCCTCTCTCTGCCTAAGCCTTCCCCTACAGAAAATCAATCAGCACCACTGCTGGGCCAGCATCTTCCCAGGTGTGGTTTCGGTACCAACGGCAGTTTTGTGAGATGATTTTAGTTGGGTCGCAATCCTTTTTTAAAAATAGTCATATATTTCTATTTTAGTGGATGGTTTCAAGCGCTGTGGGTTTTCCAGTTATTTCAGTGATGTAAAATTCAAAAATGTATGTAGGTTTAAAAATAATGAACTAATTTAAAGGAAAATACTAAGTAAATGCTAATATAGGCAGTGCAAATATATTGGCAAAAATTATGAAGCTGGGACTTGAGTGCTTGAAGTTTGTGAACCATTGGGCTGGATCAGTGCTTTTCCTCTCATGTGCCTGCTTCCTGCAAACACTCCTGTTTCCCTTACTTCTTCCTGGATCCCTAGCCAGTTGATGTGTTTGTGTAAATGTTACACGACTATCCTTAGAGGGAAAAAGGCACCACGCATGGGAGACTTTTCAAGGGCACATCACTGCCTTATTTTAGTGCAAATGCACAAAAGCAAAATTAGGGCAAGTTTGGAGACAGGGAAGGCTGGGTTCAAGCCCCAGTGCTGCCACTTATTGACAGCGTACCCTCTAAGCCTCACTTGAGAAAACAGATTCGCTTGGACCAGCCGGTGGAAACAGGGCTCCTAGGGGGCGCTCTAGAGCACAGTTGGAAATCCACCGCGTGACTCCCCTTTCTCAGCTGTGTAACTCTGATAAAGGGGTTGTTTTACCCCTCTTGTCCTCAGTTTCCTTATCTGTTAAATGGGGAAATACTTCCACCTGCTCTGCACTCTTTGCCCGGCTGTCCCATTGAGGGTCTTCCTAGACAGGGGGTGTGAAAAACCTTTGTAAACTGCGATGCACTAAAAAATGTTACTACAAATGAGTGAGGCTGCTTGCCGGGGTCGTCCAGCTAAGGAGTGACAGAACAGAGGCGGGACCAGGGCGACCCGTCCTCCAGATGTGCCCGGGACTTTGAGTACAAGAGTGGGGGCAAAGCGAGGGCTAGATTATTTTAGACGGGACTCCCCGTTCCCATCTCGGGGCCCTTTCCGGGCATCGCGGCCCTTTCTATTCTGTGGGGCTAGGTGAGGAGCTCCGGGCGCTCCGGGCGCTCCGGGCGCTCCAGAATCCGGCTGCTGGGCGTCCCCAGGCTGCCCTAGGTTTGCCCCGAGGCTCCCTCCCCCGGCAGGGCTGCTGACCTGACTCCCCTCCCCACGCACAGGAGTGGAACGACTACAAGCTGCGCTGGAACCCGGCCGATTTCGGCAACATCACATCCCTCCGGGTCCCTTCGGAAATGATCTGGATCCCCGACATCGTCCTCTACAACAAGTAGGAAACGGCTGGGGTTGTGGAGGCCCCCTGGGACCCCTGAGACAGGGGGTTCCCTGCGAGGGGCGGGTAACGTGAGGCTAGGCTGGGTTGGACTTGGGAAGTGCGCCCCCTTGTGTCCAAGCTGCGTGGCCTTCCTTTTAACTCCTGCTTTGCTCATCCTCGCCGCACCACCTTTTCTCTTGATTCCCTTATTTCTTTCATCTTGTTCTCTCACTCATACACCCAAAATTTATTGAGCACCTACTGCATATCAGTGCCTGCGCTGTGCTACTGGGACACAGCTGTGCCAACACTGAGCATTATTTGAAAAATATGATTGGCGCAGGCTGTGAAAACAATGCCTAAGTGTTGGAGTTTTGCAGGATGGCATTATTGTTGGAACAGGTAAGCAGCATCCCAGGGTAACAACTTTGAAGGGATCAAGCATGGGTATTTTAAAAAATATTATTTATAGTTGCCCTGTATTCAAAACCGAAGAGGACCAATCTTTGAACATAATGACTAAAAGTTAGTAAAAGGCAGGGGAGTCTAAAGAGAGCCCCAGAGGACCAAGTCGGTTTTTTTTTTAATAGAAGATATAAAGAGCTATAATTTCATTCATGTTTGGCATCAGGTAATTCTTCATTTAGAAATGAAGAACTTAGATGTTTGGCATGATGTTTGTCTAAAAATATTTTCTGAAGTGGGGCTCTAGGGAGCACTAGTTCCTGGAGATATGAATAGGTATGAAAAATAGTTCTGTGGTCAAATAATTTTAGATAACATTGTATGTCGTTAAAACCCTTTCTGCACCCCAGCCCCAGTCCTTTGGAAAATGTCATTTTAAATGTTGTTAGAACTTGTACAGACAAGAAACCCCTTTAGCCCAGCATTTCCCAATTCATTTGACCCACATTTAGAAAAGCTATTTTTAAACAATAGAATAAAGGGAAACAGATCCACTTCTGAAGTTAGGTGTCTCCAGATAGGTCAGAGGGGGGTGACAGTGATCCCTTTACACTGCCCAGTCCTGGTCAGGCCCAAAGCCCTGTCATCTGAGCCATCTCTGTAAACACACATTCAGCATGAATTACCTGCAAGGTCTAACATTGCCACTGGACTCACGGCCCCCTCACCCCATGTCTGCACCCAGAATCTCTCTAGTTTCTGTTTCCTGTGCACCTGGCAGAGGGCAGCAGCAAAGTCCTAGCATCAGATAGGACCCAGAGTTTTAGGATTGCCAGTAAGGCTTTGGCAAGTGTTACTTGATTATAACAGGAAATTCTTTTGATAGGACAAAAGTTTAAACCAAATTCTTGCAGACATTTAAAGAAGGGTATCTCCTCCACCCACTCCACTCCAGGTTAAGAAGACCCAGGGAATTGCTTCTTTCCTTCCTCAAAATGGGGGCACATGTTGCCATCTAGTGGTGCTTCTGTATGATGACAAAAATGCCTTAAAAATTTTTTTTTGAACTTTTGCCCTGATCTGTTTGTAACTCCCTTTCAAAGTTCCGGTTTCCAACCTGCCTAACTCTCTATCCTGGAACTACTTCAAGGGAAAGAAGTCTCTCTTCCTGTGTATTCTTTTTTTTTTTAATTTTATTTATTTTTGGCTGCGTTGGGTCTTCGTTGCTGCACGCGGGCTTTCTCTATTTGCAGAGAGCGGGGGCTTCTCATTGCGGTGGAGGAGAACAGGGTCCAGGCACGCAGGCTTCAGTAGTCGTGGCACGTGGGCTCAGTAGTTGTGGCTCACAGGCTTAGCTGCTCCCTGGCATGTGGGATCTTCCCGGACCAGGGCTCGAACTCGTGTCCCCTGCATTGGCAGGCGGATTCTTAACCACTGCACCACCAGGGAAGTCCCTTTTCTTATGTATTCTTCTGGTTCTCCTGTCTTTAGGATTGACCGTGGGAACTGGAGAGGGAGGGAAGGCGGGGGCTAAAAGCTCACTGCGCCAACTCGCAGGGGGAAATCGGACTCAGGCCCGACTGGTCACCGCTGTTCCAGTGTCCCCTGCGTCCTCATGGGTCCTTAGATGCCTTAAGGGCCCTCACGAC
Source organism: Balaenoptera ricei (assembly GCF_028023285.1). Lineage (NCBI taxonomy): Eukaryota > Metazoa > Chordata > Mammalia > Artiodactyla > Balaenopteridae > Balaenoptera > Balaenoptera ricei. The sequence goes on from NC_082644.1 coordinate 11,750,743, forward strand.
GCCCACTCGGGCCCCGCCCTCACTCACGCCCCGCCCCCAACTCGGCCCAGCAGCTCCTCCAGTCCAAACACACACTGTGAGTTTTATCCTTTCCCTCCTCTGTTCCTTGTTCTGCGGATGCTCTGCTGGTCCGCTCTCCACCCCCAGCTTTCTGCCAAATCCTACCATCCATCAAGGCTTGGCTAAAATGGCAGTGTGCACGGTGACCCTGCTCACCGGAAGCGGGTTCCCCCCAGTAGTTATAATGCTGTTGCCAAACCGCCTGCCTGGCGTTGTAGGTGTTCAGGCCTGCTTCTCATTTCCTCGTGGTTCCCTAAGGGCAGGCATGAGTCTCCCCTCCACCAACAGCTCCTGCAGAGGCCCCAGTGGGTGCGGCTGGCTCAGAAATGCATGTTGAAGGAAGACGGACGGCGTCTTCCATCACCAGCAAAGATGTCAGGTGTCTTCTGAGCAGGGAAGTAAAAATCTCAGGTATAAATGACATGACCCCCAGCAGAGGGGCTTACTCACCATCTGCAGGGGTGGCGGGGTGGAGGAGAGAAAAAATACTCATATAAACAATCACTCTAAAATGTTAAATGAATACAGACAGGCCATCAAACTACATATATACCACATGATCACAAAAACGTAAAAATGCTGTATGTGTTATCCAGATGAAAATCAAATATATATGAGATATAGATATACCTCATATATGTATAGATATAGATCTATAACATCAAAACGTTAATAGTGGTTATTTTTAAAATTCTTGGTACTTTCCTATATTCTTAAAAATTCCTACTTTTGTAGTTAAAAAGATGGTGTTTGAAAGACAACTCAGGTAGCTCTAGGTGTCTGTGTGCTGGGGAGTCTTACTTGCACAAATCCCAACAACCTGGCCCGGTCCTGCTGTGTTATTGGGGTCCCCCTGCTGAGGGTTATCTGGAGCAGTCTGGCTTGGGTGCCTGGGGTGCGCAGGGTCCCCCCAACGCCTCTCCTCTCTGCAGTGCAGATGGGGAGTTCGTGGTGACCCACATGACCAAGGCCCACCTCTTCTCCTCGGGCACCGTGCACTGGGTACCGCCCGCCATCTACAAGAGCTCCTGCAGCATTGACGTCACCTTCTTCCCCTTCGACCAGCAGAACTGCAAGATGAAGTTCGGCTCCTGGTCGTATGACAAGGCCAAGATCGACCTGGTGCAGATGGAGCAGACGGTAGACCTCAAGGACTACTGGGAGAGCGGCGAGTGGGCCATCGTCAACGCCACGGGCACCTACAACACCAAGAAGTACGACTGCTGCGCCGAGATCTACCCTGACGTCACCTACTACTTCGTCATCCGTCGCCTGCCGCTCTTCTACACCATCAACCTCATCATCCCCTGCCTGCTCATCTCCTGCCTCACGGTGCTCGTCTTCTACCTGCCCTCCGACTGCGGCGAGAAGATCACGCTCTGCATCTCCGTGCTGCTCTCGCTCACCGTCTTCCTGCTGCTCATCACCGAGATCATCCCGTCCACCTCGCTGGTCATCCCGCTCATCAGCGAGTACCTGCTCTTCACCATGATCTTCGTCACCCTCTCCATCGTCATCACCGTCTTCGTCCTCAACGTGCACCACCGCTCCGCCAGCACCCACAACATGCCCCACTGGGTGCGGGTGGTCTTTCTGGGCTGCGTGTCCCGGTGGCTTCTGATAAGCCGGCCCCTGCCACCCTTGGAGCTCCGCGACCCCCCAGATCAGAAGCTCTGCCCCTCCTACCGCTGGCTGGAGACCAACGTGGATGCGGAGGAGAAGGAGGAGGAGGAGGAAGGCAGATGGGCGTGTGCGGGTCATTCGTCCCCCTTCACAGGTGTCCCTTACAGCCATGGTGGTCGGCACCCAGGGGCCTCGGGTCCCAAGGCGGAGGCCCAGTTGCCGGAGGGTGGGCTCCTGCTGTCACCCCGCATACAGAAAGCACTGGAGGGCGTGCGCTATATTGCCGACCACCTGCGGGCCGAGGATGCTGACTCCTCAGTGAGTGGGGGCTGGGTGAGGGGCCCGTCCCCCGGGGGACTCCACCAGCCTAGTCGGGAGCCATCCCTCCAGGGTGTCAGCTTGGGTCAACCCAGGCTCCTCCATGAGGACCCATCTCCCTTAGTCACGGCCTTGGAGTCTGGAATGAATTGTGATGGAGAATGTCTAGCTGGCAGCTCTGAAAACGTTTATTGGGTGGGTGGCAGAATAGCAGTGAGAATGTCCCTGCTCGGCCTAACTGGGAGACACAGGACAGAGATGGAGGGGGTCTCCCCACGCCATCCTCACGCAGGCCATTTCCCACCATTGCCCATAGGTGGGGGGGGGAGGGGGAGGAGTGGGGGGAGGGGGAGGGAACTCATCAGGAGACCCCAAACAATCCAGCCTCCCCCTTTGTCCTGACGGGCTCCTCTTCCTTCCTGTTCTGGGCTCTGGGCATTTTGTGAACGTCACTATTCACTCACAAACACTGAGGAAGCTTGGGTGGGCCTGGTGGGCTCCCCTCCCCCGCCCCCTGCTGTGTCCTGCATTATTAGGTAAGCAAGCCACTGCCCAGGGTCACAGAATCCTTCTTATCAACTTAGGGAAGGATGAAAGGCCAGGAGGTTATTACTGGGTGGCCTTGCTGAGTAGATAAGACAAATTAATTGTTATCTAATCCGGGAGCAGCTAGGAGTCCAGATCCACTTGCCTGGGCTGTAGGCCCCAATTCCACAAAGTCCCTACCCCACTGCAGACACCACCCTGCCCTTCCCTGGGCCACACCTACCCTCACCTACCCCCCCAGCGAGTGGGTGAGTGGGTCGGGAGGCAACATGGGGGCCCAAAGTCTTCACCATTTTGTAACTTCTGAGTGTTGCGTTTAAATCACTGCAGGCCCCCTGGGAGGGTCCATGCCCCTGGGTGATTCTAGAACCTTCTGTGTCCCTCCAGCCTCCCTTACCTGGAACTTGAGAGCCTATGGAAAGGCTCTGGGCTATTGTCATAGGGGTGGTATAGGACGGGAATCTCTAGAAGACGGTTGTTTGAGTCTTGAGACATCCCTGTTTACCGCCCCCCCCCCCTCCTTAGCTCCCAAGGTCTCAGTGGCGTCACCGCTATCCCCAGTGCCATTCTTACAGGGGCTGCGCATGCGCGGGACACCTCCCCTTTCCCAAGGCCTCGGTCGGTCACTGTGCACCCATCTCCCCTGCAGGTGAAGGAAGACTGGAGGTATGTGGCCATGGTCATCGACAGGATATTCCTCTGGTTGTTTATCCTCGTTTGCTTCCTGGGGACCATCGGACTCTTTCTCCCTCCGTTCCTCGCTGGAATGATCTGATGCCACATCGCCTGCTTTGGCCCAGACGTGGCACAGCTGACCGTCTTTAACGGCTGCCGCCTCTGGAGTATGCCTTTGGGGTCAACACCATCCAACTACAGGTGCCTTTCCATGGCGTCCGGACATGGAAGGCTTCTTGGAATGATTCACTTGACATTATTGTAGTTTGTGCTGAGAATCTGCTGGGCACGGAGCCCTGTTCGGATGCTGAAGAGCTGGGCCAAAAGGAACTTGCTCTGCAGAAGGTTACGACGTAGTGATGACAACGTGAAGACGTATAAGCTGCTCCTGGGATGCAGACTCTGAGGGATGCGGGTGGGGGGAACCCAGGGGTTGGGGAAGGGCCATGTGAGGAGGCTCAGACCTCAAAGGAGGGGTGTGTAGGGAGAGAGTGCCTCGGGGGGGTGGAAGGGCTGTGAACAACATTTGGGATTCAGGAACGAGCCCCCAAAGGCAGGGGGACAGCCAGGCTGAGGTGGGCTTGAGGCTGGGGAACAGAGGGAGGAGCTTGGAAGGCGAAGAGGAGGAGGAGGGCCACAAGTGGGGCAGATGCAGGTAGCTGGGCCGTTCCACCCACCTGGAAGCTCTTGTGACAGCCCAGACTTCCCCCTACCTTTAGCACCCCCCGCTTCCCCGTTGCAGACCGGCTCAGCACCAGCCGGCCCTCCGAGAGGTGTGGCCGCACTGAGACTCCCCACCTGCAGGGGCGCTATCTGTCCTTCAAAGCGCACGGACAAACCAGAAGGACACCTCCAGCCATTCCTGACCCAACTCAAGCCCGCGGTGCGCTCCCTCCCTCCCGCACGGGGTGAGTGGTGGTCCACCCCCAGGCATCCAGGACTTCTGCTCTGAGGAACTGAGAGGAATGAGCTGGATGGCTTTGGACCCCGAGACGTTGCAGGAACCCTTCCCTTCCCAGCCTGCCCGCCCTTCTTACCCGGAGCCCCGCGATGTCTTCTGACCGGCTCTGTGCAGCCTGTCCTGCCCCTTGGAATCCCGCAGTCCCTCGCCCTGAACTGAGAGGAGCTGCCGGCGGGATCGGGCCTCACCCCAGCGCCGTCCAGCCCGAGGGCAGAACCTCAGCCCTAACAGATGTGGCACTGGGTCCTCCGGACAGGGTGGGGACCCTGGGTGAGCAGCCGAGCAGGGCAAGCATCTAGTTCTCTTTGACCTTCGGAGTCCCCTCCTTCTGAGCCCCACTTGCTCTCCCTGACAGACCCCGGGGGACCCTGCCACAGCGGGCCCAGTCCTCCTGCCTCGGTTCTCTGCGAGACCCCCACTCAGAGGCCATGCTGGTTTCTGGTGCCTTCTGCTCTGCGGACGCAGCTGCAACCTCCCCCGTCCTCCCCGCTGGCTCTCCTGGAGCAGTGGTGCTCCCAGACTGGACCTCCTGGTGCAGCGATGTTCCCTCTGGTTATTCCGTTTCCCACCCAACTGGCAAGTGAGTAAAGAGATCAAATAAAGCTGCAGGGCTGCCCAGTCAGCGGTGGGACCCCTCCGCAGCACCCCAGGGACCACCCCAGCCCCTCAGAGCCCTGGCTATTTGATGGCAGCTGGGAGAGTGCCATTGGCATCCCTGTGTGGCCCTGGAGGGGCTGCCTGGGACCCCACTGGAAAGTCGCCCTTGGCTCAGGTGCGGGGGGCAAAGGCCTGGGGCAAGCGCCTGACCCCGCCGCCCTGGCATCACCGCGTGCCCCGGGGAGGGGGGCTGAGCCCTGGCTTCAGCCTTTGATCTTTGCCCAAAGTAAGCACAATCGATTCCTTCCAGGGCCGCGGTCGGAGGTCATCGTTACCCGCCCCGAAGGTCAAACAAACAAAACAATCAAACCACAAAGCAAATGGTACAATTTTAATTCATCCACAAGTCAAATAGAAAGAAGGTAAAAGAGTGTTCTGCACAAACACAAGAACGGGAGGGAGGGAGTGGATGAGAAAGCGGGAGAGAAGACAAGTAAGAAAAGAGAAGGAAGGGGCCAGGGAGGGAAGAAGGGAAAGGGGGCGAGGAATGCGGGTCGCGCCCCAGTCCAGTTTGGCCTCGTCTCTCCCCTTCTCCCCTCTTGGCGCGTGGACAGCACAGCCGCCTGTGTCCCGACTCCCAGTAGCTTGTCCCTGGACTGTCCCAGGTCTCCCCTCAGGGGGACACACGGCTGCCAGTCCAGACCAAACGCACATTAAATAAATTCCACTATACACTGTACAAGAAAGCCAGCTCCATCCCTCACGGCACCAGCCGCCCGCCTCCCCAGCGAGAGCCCCTCCCGGCCCCTCCCTCTGTGCACGGCGTGGGGCGGGGCTCCGCGGGCGGGGGTGGAAGGAGAAGGAAGAGCTTGGTTCCCCGCTGCCCTTTACACGATGCATAATGCCGGCGTGGCCGCAAGGGGCCCCCGCGTGACCCCCTCAGGCCAGGCAGCAGCGGCTGGCGGACAGCGGCCACGCTCCGAGCCCTCTGTCACCCCCTGCCGTCTGCAGCCCTGAGTCACCTCTGTCCAGCTGCGGCCTGAGCAGCACAGTCTGAGGGCGGGGTGGGGAGAGGGGACGTGCAAAATGGCAGGGGAAGAAGGACTCTCCTCGCCTGCCCCCCCGCCCCGGGGGGACCCACAGGACCGAAGGTCAGGCAGGGGTCGGGGCAGGGAGGGACACGGCGGGCGGGGGCGGAGACGCAGGCGGGGGGCGTTGCCCTCTTCACTCTGCCGGCGGCTGGGCCAGGTTGGCCAGAACCTTGGCCTGGTCCACGGCGTCCAGCAGGTTCTTGGCATCCACAGCCAGCGTGTGGGAGGCGGTGAGCATCTGCCGTTTGCACTCCTCACTCAGGGAGGTCACGGCGTTTTGCTGCGCCAGTCGCATCTTATTGATGAGCTCCGCCAGGTCCTTGTTGAGCAGTTTCTGGGTCCCCTCGATCTGTAGGAAGAGCACACGGGAGGGGCTGGGACCATGAGGGGCTGCGACGTGCAGGCCGGGAGGATGGGGAAGCCACACGGGAGTCCACCTGGCGCTGGCCCAGGAAGTCGGACGTTCTCTGGGGGGCGGGTCTGACCCAGGCTTGGGCTGAATCCAAGGCCAGTGCGGGCTGGGGGCCAGGTCGGCAAGGACAGACACTGCGGGCACCCCAGGCCCCAGCCCGCCTACGCCAGCCCCCTCCGATCCAGCCCCAGAGACCCTCCCTTTGTGCCATCATGCCCTCGTGCTGGCCCGACGTGGAGTGAATGGTCAGGGGTCAAGTGCATTCACTCATTTGTTAACTGTCTGCCATCAAATCAAGAGATCAGGGACAGCGGTTTGGGCTGTAGGGTTTTATTTACCGCCATATCCCCATGCCTAGTGCACTGCTGAACATATACTTGGCGCTCAAGAGATATTTATCAAGTGAAATGAATGACTGGCGCTCTCAAGCCGGACAGGACAGCCTGGGCAGGGGCCACCTAGAGGGAGCCCGGGAAATGCCCAGACCCTCCTGCCCTATGCGTGGTCACAGTGGGGACAGTGGTGGGATGCAGTGTCCACCTGTGTCACATTGCTGACCACTGGGAGATGGTGGCTCAAGCTACAGCCTGGCAGGGGGTGTGGTGTTCTGCTGGAGCCTGTGGCTGGTTTCCAGACAGAAAACCAACGCATGTTCAGAGGCACAGCCTCAGTTTCCAGTTCTGCAGTAACAAATTACCACAAACGCCGTGGCTTAAAACAACGCACGTTTATTCTCTTACAGTTCTGGAGGTCAGAAGTCTGGAATGGGTCCCATGGGGCTAATGTCAAGGTGACGGCTGGGCTGCGTTCCTTCTGCAGGCTCGAGGGGAGAATCTGTTCCCTGCCTTTTGCAGCTTTGAAAGGCTGCTGCCTTCCTTGGCTTGCAGATCCTTCCAGCAGTGGCGTCATTCCAACCTCTGCTTCTATCATCACATCTCCTTCTCTGACTCATAAGACCTCTGCTTCCACCTCCCTCTTACAAGGACCCTTGTGACTACATTGGACCCACTTGGATAATCTCAAGATCCTTCACTTAATCCCATCTGCAAAGTCCCTTTTGTCATGTAAGGTCACATAGTCACAGGTTCTGAGGATGTAGACATCTTAGGGGGCATCACTCTGCCTACCACTGGGACCATCTCAAGTTAGAGCACCAACACTCCCATTTTGGTTTTCAGTGATTGTTTCTCACTTAAATAAAGAAAATCGATTAAATGATCAATTGAAGAAACCTTAACGGCTATTTCCATGACGCACTCACCTTGACCTTAGTATGGTGGGTACTAGACAAAGAATCACAGGGGGCGGTAAAAAGGAGGGTGTGTCATCCTTTGCATGTCCTCACGCAATAAGAAGTCACCACAACCATCTGAGACCTAAACTAGGAAATTCGCCCTAGGAAGCCGGCCGGGTCCCCGGGTGCCAACTCCGCCCCCTTGTGGTGCCTTCCCAGATACGCCGTGCAGAGCCATCCGCTGGCGGCTCCCAGCACAGATGAGGCTGCCCCAGGTGGCCCTTCTGAGTCTCCTGTGCGAAACACAGCTGGCGCAGGTGAAGGGGGCAAGTGACAGCTGATGGCACCGACTGGCACGGGGACACTCACCTCTGTCCGCGAAGACGACGGCAAGGAGGGCAGGAGGTCGTCCACACTCCCGATGAGCTTCCGCAGCGTCAGGCCCACGTTCTGGGAGAGAAAGGGGCGGGGCGACCGTCAGCTTTGCTTCTTTTGAGAAAGCCACGTCTCCCTTGGGAAGAGCCCTGCTGGGATGGTGCCTGCCTTCCGAGGCTACCTGGGACTAGATTCCCTTTGACCCCCTGGCTCTAATGGGGGTCTTCCTGGGAGAGGCACCTACCCGGCAGCCTGGGATGCTCGGCCCCTCCCCCTCCCTTCCAGGGCTGAGCAGCCCGCCTCCCCCGGCCACGGCTCCGCCCTGCCTCTCACCTTCACCACCACCACGTAGCCCTCGGGGGGCAGCTGGCAGAGCTCATTCTTGAGATCCAGCACAGCCCGCACCAGCTGCATGACGTTGAGGTACACCAGGTCGTCGGTCCGGTCCAGGTTGGCTGTGGGCTGGATGGACTGTGCGGTCGGGGGAAGAGAAGCAGAGGGCCCGAGGGGAGGGTGGCGAGTCAGGCGGACACAGACATTCTTTCCTGGGCAGGCACTACCCGGTGCCAACTCAGCCACCAGCCCAACTGGTGAAGACTCTTCTCCGAAATAGCAGCGCCCTGCCCTGGGGGTGCCTCCCTCCCTTCTGCTTCCAGGGCAGTGGTTCTCACATTAGAGTCTGCCTGGGAGTCTTAAAAAAATACTGGTGGCCGGCCTCACACCAGACCAGCTGAACCATCACCTGGGCCTGGGGGCCACGCGGTTTCAAAGCTTGTCAGAGGATTCTAATGCGTAACCAAGGCTGAGAACTGCTGTTCCAGAGTGAAGCAACCAGCATCGGCCCCAGAACCACGTGGGTGCCGGGAGCCAAAGCGCAGCTCGAGAAAGGGAGGCGGGCCACACCTCCTGCTCCTCCGGCTGGACCAGTGAGCTTTCCTCCAGGTCAGGGAGGGGGCACGGGAGACAGGGCACTGGTCTTCCCTTTGCTTTTTTATGAATTAGCTGTGTGGCCTTAGGCAAGGCCAGCTTCAGCAGACCCAGCACGTACCTGCGCGCCCAGCCTCGGTGGCTTCTCTGGGGGGCCCGTGAACTCCGCTGCAAGGGGGGAGGGGGCACAGTGAGCGCAGGGTGTTCTCAGCACCCCGACCCCTCCCTTAGTACCTGCTGAGAACCCAGCAAAGCCCCTCTCCACTACTACCAGGAGACCCGGGGAAATGAAACCCGAATCCCAGGACGATGGCGGGGAAAATAACCTCTGGCCTCCCTGGTCCTCTGTAGTCAGGGACAAGCACTATTGTCCATTTCAAAGACAGAAAAAGCCAAAGTCACGCAGAGATGGAGTGACGGCAGGGGGTGTTCCAGCCTCGGGGCTGCTGCACCCTGGGCCCTGACACCCTGACCTTGACAGTCATGAGGGAGAAGCCCACTCTGCAGGCAGCAGGCGTCCGTGAAGCCCCACCCAGGTGCAACAGCCGCTGTGCAGTAGATTTGTGAGGCTTCCCTCTTGTCTGCTTTGACCATTTGGGGGGTCAAGGAAGTGAACTTGTAGAAGCAGCATGCTATTTTCTCCCCACTCTGATGAGCAAAGGCACACACAAGCCCTGTGGAGCTGCCTGGAGTAGACGTCAGAAGACCTGGGTCCACTCTCACCTCTGCCACCAGGGAGCTGGGTGACCTGGGGCAGCTTACTGACAGTCCCAGGCCCTTAACTGTCTTCTGTCAAATGGGAGGGTTCGCTCAGAAGGGACCCTGCAGGAGCCAGACTGCCTGGGCTCAAATCTCAGCAGATCTGAGCTCTGCTAATCACTAATCATTAGCTCTGCTAATCACTAATCATTAGCTCTGCTAATCACTAATCATTAGCTCTGCTAATCACTGTGGGTAAGTCACTTGACCTTCCTGTGCCTGTTTCATGTCCGTTGTAAAATGGGCATCGTAATAAATTGTGCCTGTCATATAGGAAGGCCTGCTGTGGGATTAAACGAGTTGGCATTTTTCAGCACCTTGGGCCAGTGCTTGTCATTGTCATTGGTCGCTGCCATCGTCACCATCACCATCACCATCGTCATCAGTCCCCCCCCCCCCCAAGCATGGTGATGAAGAGCCTGGCTCACTGCCGGCTCCACCCGGCCAGCCTGCAGCAGAGGGTCTTTAGGCTCCAGGAAAGACCCTGTGGGCTCAGTGGGCCCCGCCCTCTTTCTCTCTTCTGTCCCTGGGGCCTGGGGAGGAGCATCGCCTGGGAGAGATGGGTGGAGCTACTTTAGAGCCTCCAACGGAGTGGGTGGGAGAAAGGAAGGATCACCAAGTCCTCCAAATAAATGCAGCCACCCAGAGAGGTGGGAACAGGGGCGGCAGACGCAGGGGGATCGGGGTGGGGTGGAGGGTGGGAGATGGTGGATATCAACTCCCAAACTGCGCTTCTCTGCACGCTCTGAACTCAAACAGGGCAGACATTTCTTCCAACTACAGACACGCTCCCTTTGCCGCTCTCTGCCCTGGGCAGGGATGGCGGCTGCTCCCAAGGTGTGAAGAGGAAACTCCCGCCAAGAGGAAGGGTGCTCACACTTACTGTAGCCGACCTCCTTCTCTGGGGTCTGGAAGGAAGGAAAGAGAACAGGTCACTGATGCGGCTCTGGGACCACCCACGTCCCTCCTTGGCCTGTTCCCCACCCCCAGGTGTCCATTTAGAGCTTTAGAGATCATAGCTGCAGGAGGACCTGGGGACCTCCTGACCGGAAGCGACCTGGGGGCCCTGTGGCCGAGGAAGGCGGCGCTAAGGGTGCAGCTCAAGTGTGAGCTCAGGGAAGGGGCCTGTGGAGACCAGAGTGAAGGGGAAAGACGCGCTCCTGAGGTGACAGGCAGAAAGGGAGAGATGGGCAGGCCTGGAGCCGGGGTCCCGCTGACTGCCAGGCCCTCCCCGGCCTTCCCCCTAAGGCAGAGACCTCTCCCGGTGACTTACCAACGGGGACGTGTCATTCATGTAAACCATGGGGTCCTGCAGAGGAGGAAACCAAAGCAGGGGACTTAGGATTCTAGAACTAAAGCCCCCGAGGATGCACGGAGAGCGCTCGCTCTAGCCAGCTGGGGAGGCGACAGGGGACACAAAGTGACACGGCGGCCTGCACATCTCTCCCAGGGGAGCGCGGTTATTAGAACGGTCCAGCGGCACCGCGGGAAATGCGCCCCTTCCCCCGGGCGCAGCGGCCGCTCACCAGGGATCTCTCCTCCTGCCTCAGCCACTGGTAGTCCTCCACCATCTGCCTCTGCTGCTTGGCTAGGAGCTGCCGCATCTTCACCCTCTCGGCCTCCCACAGCTGCTGGGCCTCCTCTCGGCTGCTGGGTCGGACGAAGTCCTCCTCCTGGGAGGACAGTGGGGAGACAGGAGAGGACACGGTCAGTCCAGTCCCCACACCCAGGAGGGACAACCCTCCGAACAGCCTTGTGGGAGCCACACGCCTTGGCCTCACCGGCTGCCTTTTGCTTGTAAAGCGGTCCTTAAATCTGCAGCCATCTACGCAGACAGTCATTTGTGGGTCCGTCAGCCGCGAACACACGCCTGTGTGTCAGTGAAATGCCGAACCCAAGCGCACATAGTTTAACAGGCATTGTTTTCAAATGATCACATGATCTGTCACTACCATTTTATTTTCAAATAGCTGTCCTAATAGTATTTTCTCAGTTGGCATTTGTCATGGCTGCTGTCACTTAGTACAGTTGGAAGTGCAAAGCCAGCCCTCTGGGAAGCCTTGGGCGCTTGTCGCCACCTGAGACCGCGGTGGCAGGTCTGGAGGCTTTGAGGAGCAGTGGTGTGATTTCCCCAGAGCTGTCCACAGTGGGGTGGCAGCTGAGAGGAGGTGGAAGCACAGAGCGCACCCACGATCATGCCTCTTTATTAGAACAGACTCTTGATTAAGAAAGTAGCTTGGGTTATTTAACCAAAGGTTAAAACAGATGCATGAGCTAAGAGATAAAGTGAAGAGCAAAATTTAAAGAAATAAGGATCTATAGATACGCAATAAATGCTTCCTCTCCCTAGCTTTATGAATCTAACCCTGTTTTAACTCATGTGTGGGGCTTTGGATCTATTCATAGTTCTACCTGCTATTTCTTAAAGGTTTTGCATGTTTTCCTATTAATTCTCTTCCCTCAATCTTCCCCAGGGTTCATTTATATAAATATCTGCTCAGTCCCTTTAAACTGGCTTGCTTTTTTTCTGCTGCACAAGATTACTTGGGTCTCCTGGACATAGGAGTGTTATTGGCATTCTTTTGATTGCATAAATCCTGAGGCAGCCTTTGCCAGGGGCATGTGGCCTTTCCATGACATTCAGGTTGGCAAGCCACTCAGATTCTTTCCTTTGAACTGGCCAGTTTACATACAAGTCACTTACATAAAATGCTAAAAATTACTCTCAGTCTACTTTAGCAAGGCATAGTCTCTGCCAAGCCTCTAAAAAAGATTATCCCACCAAAGTCTCTAAAACACACTTGAATATAACACACAGTTTGAAAATAGTTACATTGGTATGTTTCTCCTAGGCTTGTTCAGCTACAATTACTGCTCTCAGTTTCTAACAATACTTCTCCTCATAAGTTTATTTTCTTGCTGAAATATTCTTTGTTCGTTACTCTATTCAATAACTGTTTATTAAGCAGCTACTATGTGGCAGGGATGGAGCTGGGTGCTGGGAGGGCAGTGATGGTTAAATATGCAGTGTCCCTGTTCTCATGGGTCCAAGTAACCAATAGTAGACTGGGGTTTCTCAACCTCAGCACAATTAACATTGGGGCCAGATAATTCACTATTGGGGGGAAGATTTCCTGTACCCTGTAGGATGCTTACAGCAACTCCACCCTCTAGACGCCTACAGCACCTCCCCAGTTGTTTAACAAAAATGTCTCCAGATGTCACCAAATGTCCCCTTGGAGTTGAGAGCTACTGAGTTAGATCTTACTTTAGTAAAGCAAATTTCAGAACGTAAGAGTATTTCATAATCATAGAATTGATAAAAATAAATAAGATTTACTTCACAACAGCTGATGCCCCCAAATGAGGGGATTTTAAGGCTGTAAATATCCTCAGTTAAATGCCAACACCTGCAAACACAATGGCATGTCTACCGTAGGCTATTGACAAATAGTGACAAATAGAAACTAAGTGTCAGACATTCTGAAGATAGAGTTAGGAATCTCCAGGTATAAGAAAAATGTACGGACTGAGGAAGACTAGAGTAAATACCGGCAGAAGGAGTTGCCAGACTCAAGAAAACACTATGTAGTTTTGTAATTGCCAAAAGAAGATTCCTACCGCTCAAATGTCTAGTATGTGCCAGGCCTGATCACCACCTTACCAAATATTTTAACATGTATTGGTAGATGTGTTCTTATGTCTTCCAATTGTCTCATAAAACTCAAGGAGCGAATGATTTTTTTTTTTTTTTTTTTTTTAAATTGGACCTCTTCAGGGCTTACTTGTCTGAAGTATACCTCAGGTGTTCTTATCTGGCAATGAATGCTTACATTGCTGGTCATTTTTAAGAGAAATCAGGTCCTTGTGGTGTTTTAAAAAGACTCTGATAAGCTTTGACACCTTTTATAAGTTGGCTACCCCCCATGCCGCCAGTCTTATTTCTACCTCCACACGCACCTCCCTTGTTCTAGACAAACAGCTCCTGCACTCATCCTATGGTTTCCCATCACCCAGTCTTGGCTCCAACTGATGCTTCTGCCTCCTTCATCCCCTGCATCCCAGTGTTTTCCCCTCCAAATCTTCCCCATCTACTTAGGCCCAGCTTCAAAAAAAGAAGCTGGAAAGTGTTGTTTTTCCCTCTGAACTCTCACTGCACTTTCGCTGTACCTCTATGTGCCACTCACAGCTTTCTGGTTTGCATTTCAGGCACGTATGCATCTGCCCTGTTCCTTCTGGCTGATGGTAAGCTCACTGAAGGCAGTTCTCCCTTCAGAACCTAGGACAGAGCCCAGCAAAGTGTCCCTTAAAAAAGGTGCTGTTTATTGAATTCTATTATTATTTTAAACCTCAATTGTGAGGTCTTCAAGAGGGAGATTGCTGCCATCCTGACTCTGGTAGGGAATCCCACAGATTCTCAGATGAGTCAAGCAATAGACTTAGTCAATAGAAAAATTGTTTTTGTGGGAACAAAAATCTCTGATTTTTGTTAAATGCTTTCAAATGCTTTGCAGGGAGCCTATTATACCTTTTCAGCATTCTACCTGGAAGAGGCTTTCTCGATGTTTCTGATGTATACCATAAAATGGAATTTATGTTTTTAACTTTTTTTTTTTTTTTTTGGCTTATTTTAAGAAATGCTCATTATGTTCTTTTAGGCAGACTTTCCTTATGGCAAGTACTTCTAAACCCCTGACAGAAAAGGTCTTCTTTTCCTGCCACACAGTCTGTCTTTACGGAACTGAACAAAGTCCTTATGGTGAATCATGGATTAGAAAAAGGCAGTGCCGTCCCTCAAATGTGCAAAATACCTTCTTACTGAAAGGACACATTTTAAAGCCAATCTCACTAAAACTCAATTAATTATGAATAAAGAGTCAAGGGCAGGAGAGTGGAGGAATTGAACACTGCCTAAATGATAGTACATGCTTAAAAATGCAGTTTTATTATCGTTAAGTATATGCTAAGATATAAATTGGTTACATTAATGTAAAAGAGAAAAATGAGCTAGGTCAGGGGAATATTGATTCCACTAAGATCTCACTGCCTAGAATTCGAAGTTATCTTAATCATTTCAAAGTTTTACTAAATTAAGAATAACGGCACAGGATATCTCAACATACTTTCCTACATTTTGTAAATGTATTATAATAGAAATGTAGCTTCCCCTCAATTTTTAGAGTCTTATATACTGAGTGTGAAATATCATGCATGGTAATGGAGTTAGAGCTAAAATAAGAAGGGTTTTAGTCTGTTATGTCACATATCAAGACTCCGTTTGGTAAAATATATCAAGTGCTCATGGCAACTGACCACAGGGACCATTTGTATTGAAGGAGAAGATGGGTGAGGACAAGTTACAAGTGGACAGGCAAAGGTGCTTTTTTTTTTTTTTTTTTTTTAACAAGACTTGACAATTAGAAGCTAGTCCACAAAATACTCAGGGCCTCATTGGCAGCTGAAAATAAAGAGGTGACTGAGGAGGGTGTGGCTTAGCCCCACACTAGCCCCCGAGCTCCTTCTCTTACAGCAGCAACTTTTACAAAGCAGCAGGAGTGGCAGCCATAAGGAAGCCTTTCCTTTGACCGAGGAGAGATTGAGCAACCACAACAATCAGACAGGAAGGGCAGAGCGGGGCGGAACCTCCAGGATCTTTTACTTTTCTGGCACCATCAGGCTTGATTACCCTCTTCCCATGAGCGAGCTTTCACACAATCGCCAGGGCTGAAGGAAGGGGGGAGATTTTACATCCTTCGCCACAGTACCAGAGTAGGGATGGGGCAGGTCTGGGTCCAGCTGGTGTCCTCAAGAGCAGCACCTGGCTTGGCCCCTTAACTCTGATGTGCTTGCAGAGGAGAGGGAGTCACAGAGCCCCTCAGTGGCCTGACTGGTACATGGACGGCACCTCCTGAGCCCGAGGACGTGGGGTTCCCGGTATCCCAGGTACCTCCCTCTATCAGTCTCTTCGGTCCTGGCTGGGACCCAGCATGCAGAGCCCTCTTACCCGCATGCTGTGGCGCTTGAAGACATTGTGCCGGTGGAGAGGTGGGGTGTGCAGAGAGTTTACGGGAGATGGATACTCCATAGGGCTGGTGAGCGTGGGTGAGCTGGCACACAGACCCTCAGGGACCTATTCAGGAGAAGCAAAGAAGCACCAGGCACAGGGACAAGGCAAGAAGGTGGACAAAAATTAGCTGCTACAAACACGAGCACAAAGAAACGATACAAGAGATCCATGGGAGAAACAGGACTTGCTCTCCAGGAGCTAATAAAGAACAAGTTGTGGGCATTTCATTGGCCCCGTTTGGGAGACACGGCGGAGCGACATACACGGCTCTTGGCTAGAAGTCAGCACAGACACGGTGGTCTCTCTTCCATCCAACAGCCCGCCCTGTGACGTGGTGCATACCATGGGTCCATGTGTGTTACTGACCTACTGAGTACGTCTCCTCCTTCAGGACTCTTCAGAAAAGAGTTATATTCCATCATCATGTTACAAATTTGACAGATATGATTAACCCACAGGTATATGTATATATAATACACACCTTAAAAAAAACCCCACTATTTTAAACATCACAAAATGGTATGTTTAAACATCATAAAGGGTATGTTAATTCTTTTCTGGGTACCCAAGAAGAGCCAATGCAGGCCATCTCCATTGCCCGAGCAGGTGACTACTGCTCCTCTAAGGCACGAGGATGGAATTCCGGGAAGGACCGAGATGAGGAATGGCCCTGAACTTCCCCAGCCCTCTGGTTACATGTTTACCTGGAATTGCAGCTTGGGTGCCAGAAGGTTGGTTTGTGGAGGGGGTCTGTACTTGGGCCGGCTGGGCTGGAGACAGAACACAGAGATGAGTCAGTCCCTGTCTCTCTCCTTGAGTGAGCACAGCTCACCAAGGGGAAGATCAGGTAGGAAACAGGTCGGGCTCGTTCAGAATGAAGAAGATGGGGAACAAAGTTATCACTAAAATCATCTGCGTCCACTAACTGTGCATCTGTTCCTGCTGAGTGATGGGAAGGTACAAAGCGGCCAGCCTCCCTGCCCTCCTGGGGGCTACCGCTAATTGGAGGGGTTACTGATCTCTGTGTGTAGCCTCTATGGATGTGGGAGCACCTGCCAAATTAGCACTCAAGCGCCACAGACATCCAGAGGTGGGTCATGGAAGGCACAGGCACCCACAGCAGCTTCACGGAGGGGACGAAAACTGAGCTGGGCCTGACTGAGGGAAGGTGCAGGGCACAGCAGTCAAGGGGGACAGTGAAAAAGGCCCTGCACCCATAGGGATTTGTTATGGACTGAGTGTCGCCCCCCCCCCCCAACTCATATGTTGAAGTCCTAACCCCCAGTGTGAAGGTATTTGGAGGTGGGGCCTTTGGGAGGTAATTAGGATCAGATGAGGTAACAAGGGTAGGGCCCCTATGATGGGATTAGTGTCCTAATAATAACAACAACAACAGTAATAATAATAATAGACACCAGAGCTCGCTCTCCTCACTGTGTGAGGACATGCGAGAAGGTGGCTATCTGCCAGCCAGGAAGAGAGTCCTCACCAGACGGGAACCTGCCAGCACCTTGGTCTTGGACTTCCCAGCCTCCACGCTGTCTGTTATTTAAGCCGCCCAGTCTGTGGTGCTTTGTATGGCACCCCGAGCTGACTACTACAGGCATGGTCCCTCGCAACCCACCCACCTAATAGCGGGGCAGCGGGGCACTGGCTCCTGTGCCCAGAGATGCCATGGACATCGGAGGCCAGACCTCAGGGGCCCAAGGATGCTCCCCATCATGTACTCTCAAGGGTAAAAACACCAAAAGGAAAAGTGCTCCAGTTTCTCGAGGGAAACATTTCCAGGGTGATCCCCTGCTCCAGCCGTCCCACAAGGTGCCTGCTCTCTTGCTGTCTCAGATTCCATCTGCCGACGTGCTGATGGATGGTTGGGTCGAAGGGCGGAGAGGACCATAGGGGCGCGATCCTACCTACGCTGTGAGGGGAGTTAGGCAGCCAGGCCTGGGAGGGGCCGCACAGGGGCCCAGCTCTGCTGTGATTCACGGGGCCAGTGAGGCCAGGGCTTGACTCACCTTGGGTGGGGGTTCCTGGAAGGCCATGGGCTCCAAGATTTTGGGAGGTCGGTAGCGAGCGTTCCTCTCCTGCTCTATGGTGACGTCCTTCTCCATCTGATAAATGTCACTGCCGGAGAGTCAGGTCAGATAAGGAGAGAGAAACAGGGTCAAAAATGCTACTGGGGGCTCCTCTCTGTGCTCCACCACGGGCCGGATCCCATTCCCATGTCCTCCGCAGAATGCACTGGGGAGACCCCTCGGAGACAGGCTGCAGTACGGACGCTGCGGCCCCCCTCACCGAGGCTGGGAGGATCACGGAATGGGTCCAGGGTGGGGAAAAGTCCTCGGAGAACGAGTCCTAGCCCCACCGGACAGTGCGAGTGTGTCTCCTGCCCACGTCGCCATGCCTCTTGCCCTCCCGTCCCTCCTATTGGCACTGAGCACCTGTGTAGATTTCTGATGTCCCAGACAACCTCGTGACAGAGGCCCGTGCTCTACATCTCCTGTTTTTCATTAAACCTCCCACCCGTGCATTCCTGGTGTGTGCTAATGGGAAAGGGTTGTGGATTCCCTCCCAGATTAGCTAAGTGCATGCTTCTTGCCTTTTTAACCCAATCCAGTGGTTCCCAACCTGGGAATCACAGACCTCAGAGGACTCGAATAATTACAGGGGGTCCATGAATCCACATGTTCACATGAGTACCAAGCACTGTCTGCAGACAAGTATTATGTACTGTTGAAATAAATGTCTAAGCCCAAGAGGGAGCTGCTCCTGCCCAAGGGGGTCACATCAGCAAGCCAAAATGCAGATAACTTTCGTGTCCCTCTAAATGCTCTGCTTGACCAGAAACAAAGTACCATCCAGTTGGCCAACCCCAATGCCAAACCAGCTCTGGGCTTTATACTTACTTCCTGTTCTTTATTCATTCTCTATTTTTCTCTTCCTTGTTCCTTATTCTTTATCCTATAAAAGTGTCCTGACTTCCACCCCATTTTGCACTCTGGCCCTTGGGAACGGAGACTGCCACTTCATGGAGTGTTAAATA
The DNA here is from genome assembly GCF_028023285.1 of Balaenoptera ricei. Lineage (NCBI taxonomy): Eukaryota > Metazoa > Chordata > Mammalia > Artiodactyla > Balaenopteridae > Balaenoptera > Balaenoptera ricei. The sequence continues at coordinate 11,769,431 of NC_082644.1, forward strand.
AAGTTTGTCTGTATCACTTAAATTGTCTTCTTTAATAATTTTTAACAGTACTACTAAATATATAATATTTGGTATTGTGTTTTCAGATGTATATGCATTATATTGTGTGCAATAAAAAATTCATTATACGGCTTACTGCATTCTGTCAATCAGTGGATTCTAAAAGTGTATGTTACATGGAAGAGTTCTCAAAATTCAACATTAAGAGGGTTCTTCCTACCCCCAAAGATTGGAAGACCTCATGAAATCCTTTCTTAGCTCCAGTGGAGGATCGTCAGGCTTGGGCCTGAGGGAGGTATCCTGGGGTCATCAGGGTCATATGAGAGAGTCTCCCCATGTGTCTCAAAGCCTCCAGAATGAATGAAGACCCCGTGACCCCAGAGCTTCTGCCCCCCTCAAGTTACGTCTTTCAAACACTTTTCTCCCGGAACCCTTTGGCTTCTCAAATCTCCCTTATAAGGGGCCAACAGATGAGTCTAGAATTAATCAGGAGTGTCAATGAGGGGAGAGTCAGGAACAGAGAGGCCTTCTAAGCTGGAGGTCTTGCAGACTGTGTTGGAGCCCTGCCCGCAAACAAATGCAGTGTATTTCCCATTGCCTGGACCTGGGGTTCCCAGCCTCCCCCTGGGGCTCCTCCCCACAAGGCAGTTTCTGAGGGCTATTTTCTTTCTCCGAAAAAAATGCCCATATGTTGACAGCAGTGTTTAAAGTTGCAGTATTTAACATTAATTAAACACTAGGTTCCCTAATGTAGGATCCAGCAAACTAGGCCCACAAGGCCAAATATGGTCCCCTGCCTATTTTTGTGTAGCTTTAAACTAAGTATGGTTTTCACATGTTTGAACGACTGAAAAAAATTAAAAGAAGAAAAATATTTTAGGACATGTCAAAATTACATGAAATTCCAATTTCAGTGTCCACAAATAACGTGTCACTGAAACCCAGCTACACTCATTCATTTCATGTATCGTCTTCGGCTGCTTCCGAGCTACGGCAGAGTTGAGTAGTTTCAACAGAGACTGTATAGCCTGCAAAACCACAAATATTTATTGTCTGACCTTTCGTAGAAAAAGTTTGCTGACCCTGGCCCTAAAGGATGCCAAAAGAAGTCAGACCACCCAAGGGGGCACTGGTGGCAGGCGGGCCACCAAGGAAAGAGGAGTACCCTCTAAAAGGCTCTCCAACAGCAACCTTCACCAAGGACCTCCCAGCACCCGGGGGTAATGGCTCTTGGGCAGCTGAGAAGGATCAGACCCTCAGGCCACCAGTGTCTCATTCAGAAGGGAGAGGGGACGCCTTGTCACTGTCTTCACAGCCAAAAATCACTCCTTTCCCTGCTGTCTGGGGGGAACAATCAGAGGCAGAGGAAAGGCACAGGGGTGCTGCCAGGGAAGCAGGTCCCGTGACCAGGCTGGGTGCCTGTAAGATGCACCCCAAACCTCAGCAAAGAGCACAGGCACTGCAGTGAAAGTCTGATGCAGCCTTTGGGCTCAGACCTAAAATATATTCTCTGGGCACATGCTAGGAGCAACGCCCTGTGCTCGCGGTTAAGAGATGCAGAGATGGTGCGGCTGACCCCAGCTCTGCGTCTCTGAGTTCATGTCTGACAGTGAACTCGGGTTCAGCCTCCTGCCTTTGACACAGCACTGAGCCTCTGTAAGGCCTCCTCCGCTGGGAGGATGGGCTAACTCCGCTTGGACACAAGGCGCTGTGCTGGCCAGGGGGCGGGATGGGGGGGGGGGCGGTCCCGGGGCAAGTCCCAGCCCCACCTACCATGCCTTGGGCACTGAGTCACCAGCTGAGCCTGAATTCCCTCCTCCCTCGGAGGGGACCAGGACGCCGGCTGCATCTTGTTTAAGGAAGGATGTTGTAAACCTGTAAGCGCTACTGAAGAGGAGACTTGCTCTTCAGGGGCCCTGGGCCTGCACCCCCTCCGGCCTCCTTGCTCACCTGAGGCTGCACACGAGCTCAGTGAAGCGGGGCCGCTCACTGGGGTCGTAGTCCCAGCAGCGGGTCATGAGGGTGTAGAGAACAGGTGGGCAGAGGTCAGGCTTGGGCAGCCGGTCCCCCTTCTCGAGCACCCCGATGACATCCTTGTTCTCCAGCCAGAAGAAGGGCTGCTTCCCAAAGCTCAGGATTTCCCACATGCACACGGCTGAGGGCGGGAGGAGAGGTCTCAGGGCCCCTGCTGGGGGGGACTCTTGCCTAGAGAGGCGGCCCACCCTCCCCAGGAACAAGCGGGCAGTCCGCACTTGGCGCCTGCCGGGAACCGCCCTGCGTTCCCCCGCTCGCCCTATAGCATCCCTGGGATCTTGCTCACTATGGCGGTCCACCAAGGGACCAATCAGCTGCATCCATAAGCGAACTAATTCCCCCACCCCCCCGGCCCCTTCCACACGGAGCTGTTAGGGTCTGTGGGATGAGGAGGGGACCATCAAAGGCACGTCATTGGGACCACTAGTGCCTCCTCTTAGGAGAGGGTGGAACCTCCAATAGAAAGCTGGTATATATGTCAGTTGGGATGTATATACACTACTATGTATAAAATAGATAACTAATGAGAACCTACTGTATAGCACGGGGAATGCTACTCAGGGCTCTGTGGTGACCTAAATGGGAAGGGAAACTAAAAAAGAGTGAATATATGTAGATGTATAACTGATTCACTTTGCTGTACAGCAGAAACTAACACAACATTGTAAAGCAATTATACTCCAGTAGAAATTAATTTAAAAAAAAAAAGAAGAAAGAAAGCTGGTGTTCAAAGCCTAGCACCAATGCTTGCTGCCTATGTGATCACGGGCAAGCCCCTGACTCGCCTGAGCCTCAGTTTCCTCATCTGGAAAATGGGAAGAATAATAATGAGATTTTACTGGGCTGGTTTTGGGGACCTGAGAGGGAGAATCTACACGGCTGTGTGCTCTGTAAGCAGCTGTCCATCCGTCACCTGGTTTGGCTTTCACCTCACCCTGCACCTCGTTCTCGGAGAAAACCTCAGCTTTGCCTTTGAGGATCCCCTCCAGGGTGGCCCACCTTAGTCCCGGGGCTGGTTGGTGGAGCACATGCTCATCTCAATAGCCTTTTCTGGGAAGATGAACCCAGGCTGGCCCTTAGCCCATGTCACCCCCGACCCACCACTGGCCTCCCCACTTCTGGGACTTCTCAGTGGCTGGAGCAAAACAGGACCTGGGGGTCCAGACCCCTGCTTCCTGTGCCCCCTCTTAACCTGGCCACAGAGGTGAGAATCGAATGCTTTTCCACGCCCTCCAGAAAGTCCACTCACCAAACATCCAGACGTCACTGGCCGTCGTGAAGCGGCGGAAGTTAATGGACTCGGGGGACATCCATTTGATGGGGAGACGCGTCACAGAAGCTTTGGGTGGACAAAGGGTTTACAGTAGTTATCAGAGAAGGAGATCCAGATTTATCCAGAAGTGCAGCCTATTCTCCAGAGACTGTTGGCCTGGGCATGCCTAACAGTCACCTTTTGGGGGGATTTTGGCTTCAGCGACCCCTCCAGGGGACAAGGCCGTAACACCACCTGCACCTCACCTTTGTAATACTCCTCATCCTCGATGTACCGGGAAAGGCCAAAGTCCCCCAGCTTCACACACTCAGGGGAGGCCACCAGGACATTCCGGACAGCGATGTCCCTGGAAGGAAGAGGCAAAGACACGGGTGAGTCGGTTCAGAATGCTTCAGGGGGACAGACAGACAGACAGATGGACAGAGAAGCAAAGGAGAAGAGAGCCTCAGGGCCCCGGCCTCCGGAGCAGAATCGGGCAGCTTCTGTCGGTCAGTCCTTCCTGGCCCCACGAGCCGTCTGGCTGGAGCCCAGCTCAGGCGGGAGGCTCGGCTGGCCCACCGCCCCTGCCACACACATGCCGGTCGTCTCCCTCCATCTCGTTGCTGAGCCCGGTCCCCATCACCCCTTCTCCCGCGTCTCTGCCTCCAAGCCTGTCTCGGTTCCCCAGACTTGCTCCAGTCACCGCCCTGCAGCCTGTATTGTCCCCTCGGCCGGGGATGCCGTCACCCTGCTGACTCTTCAGGGAAGAAGCCCAACCACTCTCCTGGTCACAATTGACCTCTTCTTGTTCTGTGATGCCAGCAGCCGCTCACAGCTCACTTCCAGGGAGCACGGGGCTAGCCAGGACCCTCCAAAGACTACACACACCCGAGCCGTGACACAGAGACCCTCAGAACCCGGGACAGAGGAGGAGACCGGGGCAGAGAGCTGGTGCAACGTGCCCAGCAGCTGGCCGGTGGGGAAAAGCATCAGCCCAGGGCTGAGCTCTCACCCCCCGGGAGCCCGCGCGGACTCAGTTACCTCACGCTCCCGGCATCACTTCTAGCCCCAGACTGGCTGTCTCTTGCTGCTCCCGGACAGGCTGCACACCCTACCGTTTTTCTTTATTATTGAAAAGATGACTTCAAAGCACGACAGCTTCACACAAAGCTGCAAATCTAGTGTCTCACCACCTTTGCCCCATGACTATTCACTCTAGAAGATGCTAGAAGATGAGCTTCACAAGGAAAGGGATTTTTGTCTGTTTTGATTATGACTTCATCCCGGAGCCTAGGACAGTGGCTGGAGGCCCACGGTAGGAGTTCAATAATATTAGTTGCATGAGTGAGTGAATGAATGAATGAATGTTCATATCCCCCGACATAGCTTTGTGTAGTGTCACCCCTACGGCCACATATCTGAGGTTGATGGGCTTGGATTGAAGAAATCACCCGCTCACCCCAGGGCTCTGAGAGCACCCCGTCTGTCTCCTCCAGGGGATCATGTTCCCCATGGTGGGGACCTCCTTTCAGGGAATGGGGACAAAGCCGGGTGGAGAAGGGGCCAGCTCCATAGCCAGATGGAGGATCGGTCTTGGCAGCCTGGAGGTGCCGGGGATCAGGGCAGTGCCAGCCACTTGGGCTGGCAGGGCCCCGACCCCAAGATCATACCAGCGCTGCCAGGACCCAGTCTCTCCTGCCTGGCCAGGTGCCACCAAATGGAACTGCTGGAGGAGAGCAAGCAAGGAGCAAGCAGGGAATTGATTTCCTGGACCCCCAGGGAGGCGGCCTAGACAGCACTGAGTTACAGGCAGGCACCTCGGACTTCGGATTTCCTCTTAATAGCCATCCTGGGAGGAACATATTGCTGTTCTACTCTTCAGAGGAGGAGATAGGTTCCGAGAAGGTGATCACAGTGTCACACAGGCAGGACCAAAGCCAGGCCTGCACCCCTGTTCTGTGCGGCCACAAAGTCCTGCTTGACCCCAACCTCTCCAGGCTCCCCCCCGAGCCCCACCTGTGGACACAGTTGATGCTCTCCAGGTAGGCCATGGCCTTGCAGATCTGCAGCGAGTACAGGACAAGAGTGAGCACCTTCAGGCAGTTCTTGTTTCGCTCCAGGTAGTGGCCCAGCTGCGCGAAGGGGAAGATGCCCTGAGATCCTGCCCGGCCGGGGCATGGAGCTGGGGGGAGGGGGAGGGCACGCCCAGGCTGGCAGGACTGTCTAGCAACTTCCTCTCCAAACGGCCTCTGGGCTCTTTCAGCGGGGAGCTAAGGGCCCCCTGGCTCTGAGCGCGTCCCCCGCCCCCCGAGGCCCTGCTCCTCTGCAGCCCAGCTGTCGTGGCGAGGGTCCTCCTCGGCCCCCTCCAGCTCACCTCCCCGTAGGGGTACAGTTCCATGATGATCCAGGTGGGCTCCTCTTCAATTATGCCGACCAGCTTCACGATGTGGGGGTGCTCCAGGTTCCTCATGATCACTGCAAGTGGCGGCGAGAGAGACGGGCCCGAGCCCTTCTGAGGTCCAAGGTGAGAATCGGGCTTGGCTGGTCCAACCTGGAGACACCGGCGCAACCCTCCTCCCCTGTGGGCGCCAGCGCCGTCCATGGCCTCCCGGCCCACGCTCCGGGCCCTCCCTGTCTCCGGGTCTGCACAGTCTCGGGGCCTTTTCCAGCTCCTGGTCTGGGGGCCTCCTCGGGGACGCCTACCTGCCTCACTTACGAACTTCTCCTTGCTGTCCTGAGTGCAGTCTTTCTTGCAGGTCTTTACAGCCACGTTGATTTTCTCCCCTTTCTGCAACGAGCGTGTGTCCAGGGCCCCTCAGTCCCGGCCAGCACTTCCCTCCCCGGCGTTCCCACGGTCTTCCCACAGGGAAACAGGTGATGTCTGGGCGTCTGGGTCTCTACAAAGCCTGCTCTTCCTCTGTCTCTTCCCCTCCTCCCCTCCCCACCCCCTTCTTCCTGATCAGGACTGGAAGAACTTTCGAGATCAGATCCCTCGCGCCCTGGGCTGTCCAGATGAAGACATGGAGCCTGAGGGGCCATGTGATCTGCCCAAAGTCAGCGGGCTTGTTTGGGGCACGTGCAAGGTCATTGTCAGACATGGCGTCCTGGTCTCTTTCTCTTTATCATTGGTTTTTACATTTTTGCTGCCCCTTTCCTCTGCTCTGGCTTTCCCCCCAGGCCTGGTAGAAGCACAGCCACAAAGGCAAACCTTGTCCCGCCCCACCGGCGGCCTCAGATCCCACCCTTCCTTTTCTCACAACTGCATTACATGGCGCCTCCCCATTGTGCTCTCCCACCAAGAGTCAGTCACCCCCCGGCAGGTGCTGCCTCTCTTTGGATCCCTGCTGTTGCTGCCTTTCTTGGAAATGACTCTTGCTTTCATCACTCCCTGTGTATTTCATAAATACTGCAAAGACCAAGTTGGGGAAGATCCACACACCACGGTAGCCTCCTCCAACTCTACAGTATTCGAGCTCCTTTCTCATTCTACAGAAGAGCAGAGGAGGAGTGTCAGGGAAGAGTCTGGAACTCACGTGACTCGTGTAGACACCTTCGTAGACCTCCCCAAAAAAGCCTTCACCAAGAATACGATTCAGGACCACATCTTCCCGGGCAATGCCATACTGTGGGCCTGCACAGGTGGAGAAAGCAAGACAGTCCTGGAGTGCAGAAACCGGCTGGCACCCCTGGGAATCCGAGTATCTGCATCCCCGGGAACCTGAGCACCTGCATCCCTGGGCAGCTGGGCATCTGCAGGCTCTAACACCTGGCTCCGCCCCCTCCTGCCCAGGCGTTACCAGACCCCCCCCCCCACAGCCCCCGCCAACCCCTCAGCCAGGATCCAGGGGCTGGGCTGGGAAAGGGGATCTAGAAGGTTTCATTGTCTCAGACAGGGGAAGAGTTGTTCCCTCTGAAGGCTGGGTCCCATATCCACAGGCTTAGGTTCCTTCTGCCCCCCTCCCCAGGGCACACAAAAGTTCGATGGTGTGGGGATATAAACAATATTCTCCCCTTTCAGAATCAAAGATGCCTCACTCAGCTTTGTCCTTGTCTGAGGCACACGTGGTAGAGGACAAAGGAAGGAAAGAAAGTCCCCCTTTGGTGTCACATGTGTCCCCAAATGTCACTTGCCAGGGCCCTGGCTGTGGTTGACGTGCAGGGGTGGGGTGGGGCAGTCAGGGATCTACCTCCTGGTCTTCGCAGGGTCTCGTCGGGAATCTCTGCATAGATGTCTGATTCTGGAATGACAGAAGGAGGACACCCCATGGGCAAGATGCTTCAGGGGGCACCACCAGGAACCAGGTGTGGGGCTCCCCCGTGCAGGCCAGTGGAACCAAGCTGACATCACCGGGAGGGGCGTGGGGAGGAGCCAGACAAGAACTGGGCTCCTGTCCTGCATTTCAGAGTGGCCACAGAGCCCAGGGACCTCGGCCTGAGTCCTTGCTCACTGCTGCTCGTGGCTGTTATTTGGGGCAAGTTGGTTCGTCTCCTTTAATCTGTTTCCCTTTCTGTGAAATGAATGTTTCTGAGGAATGCAAAGATTAAATAAAATCATACCTATTATGTATTTAATGCTGTCATGAACTGAATGTTGTGTCCCCCCCCACCAAATGCTTATGTTGAAGCTCTGATCCCCAGTGTGATAGTATTTGGAGCTGGGGCCTTTGGGGGGTGATTAGGTTTAGATGAGGTCATGAGGGTGGAGCCCCCATGATGGCATTAGTGTCCTTAGAAGAAGAGGAAGAGAGACCAGATCTCTCCATCTCTCCACCATGTGAGGACACACAGAAGGCGGCTGTCTGCAAGCCAGGAAGAGAGCCCTCACCAGGACCCAGCCATGCTGGCACCTTGACCTTAGACTTCCAGCCTCCAGAGCTGTGAGAAATCAGTATCTGTTGTCTAAGCTCCTGGGCCAGTGGTTTTTGTTTTGGAGACTGAGCTGACCAAGACAAACACGGTGCCCCATACTAGCTGCCCAACATAGGTTAACTGTTATGATTAATGATATTTTAAGCCATCATTGAGCAGTCATGGGGGAAGTTCATTTTTCTGCAACTTTGAGGGAATACTTGATGATGTCACAGGAGCAGGCAGAAGAGAGGCTCTGGGCGCAGGCAGAGGATGCCAGATGGGCAGGCTTACCTATGCTGCAGCTTTCTGAGAGATGGGGTCGCCGAGCCTCCAGGTTTCTATAGGGGGAGATGGGAGGGCAGGGGCCAAGTGAGCTCAGAGCCTGGCAATGCTCCCCCAGGGCAGCCTCAGCCCCCTCTCTCCCACCCACCCTGCCTGGAGAAGCAGCCTGTCCTTATGGCAATAACCTGGGAGCACGGCCCAGGCAGCCAGGGGGCAGGAGGGAGGGAACAGCAACAATACCACCCCCTCCCCCCATTAAAGATGATGCCAGGTGGCATTAGGACACAGCGATATCCCTGCATGAATTTTCTGGGAGAAATTTACTGGTGAAAAATCACCACTTGTGAAATGCTGGGGTTCCAGCATTTTCTCCTGGGGCCCAGAAACCAGAAACCATGGCGGGGAGGCTCCCTGTTTGTTCTGCCTTTCCTGGGAGGACACAGGCTGAGTGCGGGGCCAGTTCCCCACCTTCCAGGTGTACTCACAGTGTGGGGATCTGGGGCAGGCTGTTGCGCTTCTCACCATCTGGGAAGAGGGGAGGAGGAGAGGGAGCTGGAGTCAGGGACACAGGGTCCTGTGTGCACTGCTCCTAGGGGCCAACACAAGGGACACCCCTCCCGCCTTTCTGTGGCCCCTGAAAGTCGGAGTGGAAGCTGGGTAGGCGTCTGGCCTGAATTGGAATCTTTTTAGTAGAAGAAACTGTCAGGCTTCCTCTGCCACTGTCGAGTGTTCCAGCCTGACCCCTGCTTTCTGACTCCATCCTCAAAGAGGAGGGACCAGCCATGTTCCGGCAATAGCTTTGATCTTCCCGGGGCTACAGATCCTCTCCTCTAGAAGCCAGCCCCCATGCCGCCCTTGGCCAGCGGGGCCAGGGCTGTAGCCAAGGACCCAGGATGGGACCACGGGGAGCAACCAACAGGGCTGGGTGAGCCCCAACCCCACACCTCCAAAGCCTCTTCATTCACATATCAGTCAATGGTTTAGCTTCTCCCGCTCTGCCTCTGGGGGGGTTTGGCTCAGCTGTGCCGCCATCTGCCCGTTGGTCCAATTTACCTTCAAGTGGAAACACACCTTTCTTGGCTCGAATGATGAGAGAGCCTTTGTGCTCCCCCTGCAGCCGGCAGTAACCGTCTACGAGGTCAGCCATGTTCTCGGCCTCTGCCAGAGAGGAGGTTTTGATGGACAAGGACTGCAGGGAAGAGATCAGCCAAGGATGAGACCCCAGAGCCTTGGCTAGAGTCTACCCCAATGGACTGGAGAAGAAACTGCAGGGCTCTGTCGCCCACCCCCGGCCTCGACGCCATCAGCCCCTCTCCTGGGGCTCAGCTTGCATTTCCCACCGCCGCCAGAGGGCGCTCTCATCACCTCTCCCAACTGACCACCCTACACTCTAGGAAGGCAGTTCCAGGTTGGCTTATTCTGGTCCTTCAGGGCATAGCACATGCCTTGTACCTAGGAGGCGCTCAGTATGCAAGAGCAGAAACTGAGAGAAGGGAAGAGGGAAGGAGTGGGGCAGGGGACAGACGGATGAAAGGAGAGATAGACAAACTGTTCACAGCCTGAGGTCTCTCTGATTCTCCCACCCACAAAAAGCCCTGGGGCCCCAAGGCCTTGATTCTGAGTCATTGTCACTTGTTCAAAGTTAGACCTCTGACCCATACCTTGATTTCTGATCACTTTACCCCCGCTCCCCGCTCCCCCCCCCCCCCAATCTCCTACAACTTCTTTCTTGACATTTTTAACAATAACGTTGCTTCCTGAGATAGTTTCTTTAATTTATCATCATCCTGCTACCTCGTCTAAGAACTAGGTGCCATTTTCTTAACAAGATCTCAGCAGTCAGGGAAGCCCCGGCCAGGCTGGCCTGAGCAGGAGCTCCCAGCCTGCAGCTGTTCCCAATGTTTCCAAGCTTCTGGGTGCCCAGAGATGCTCACCTGGGGGGCGCCTTCAATGCCTAGCTGCAGTACCGCCTGGCCCTCCTCCAGCGGGAGGCACCTGATGGACTTGATCTGCTTGAACTCGGCCAGGCAGGTGGGCTGTGGGAAAAGAAGGGGTCCTTCAGACCATCCCATTCCTGGGATCAGGCCATGCAGATTGGTCAGTATGGTGTGTGGATGGGGCCCAAGAAAGAACTGAGAACTGGAGTCTCTCAGGGGGATGAAGAGGGACTCAACGATGATTAAGGAGGATCATCTAGCCCAAGCCCCTTGCAGAAGAAAACAATTAGCCTGGAGAGAGCCAGGGCTTGCCCAAGGTCATACGCCAAGTTGGTGGTAGAGCCAGGGCTGGACCCAGACCTTCTGACTCCCGGGGGCATGATTACCCCATTTTGCCATTGAAAGAGCAACTCTTTCATCTGAGCCAGAAGAACAATAGTAGTGTCCTTCCCTCATCCCCTCCCCGCTAAACCACCCCTGCCCCCCTCCTCTGTGCAGGGGACAGTCACAGGGATTTAAAGAACCATCTGCCCCATGCTGTTATCCCAAACACCCTCTCCACAGCTACTGATAACCAAGGGCCTCTGTGCTCTCAGCAATGGGGGAGGAAGAACCGATGGGGCAGGCCAGGGTACAAGGTAGCAGAAAGGGGAAGACGGCTCTGCCTGGGGCTGGGTGGGGCCTGCCCCCCCACCTGTCTCTACCTTTGCATCTTGACTTGTCAGCTGGCGGATGCCTTTAGGACCAATGACCAGGTCCACAGTAATGTTCCATCCTTGCTGGAATCAAAGGAGAGATGGGCTGTTGCCCCAGCTCTGCCCGCCCATATTTCAGAAATCTGAAAACAGCTCACTAAGCTAGACACGCGCCATTGTCTCCCGGGCCCTCCAGCTCCTTCCATCCTAACCGCACCCCGCCATACAGATTACCCGCCTCCCAGCACCCTGCCAGCACTGCCCACCTCCCAGAGCTGGAGCCAAGATTTCAGTCCCCTTCGTCAGGCAAGTGGCTTAGCGTTAGTTGCATTTTTGGATACATTAGGGAGGCCCTGATGCTACAGAACTTACAAGCAAGCAAAGCCTCTTCTCGGCACGTCCTGCGCCCCGCTCCCCCCCTCCTCCCCCCGCCCCCCCACCGAGTTGCCCTCATGGCCCCCTAGCCTGAGAGGCCTGGAATTCAGGTCAGGGAGAGAATAAAGAGAGCGTGGCATTACAATGAGTTCACAGCGATAGGTCTCCTGGTCGATGCTGGCAAAGCCTGCAAGGGTGTTGAAGAACTTCATGACGCACTCCTCCTCCCGGAGCGAGGCATACTGCTGGAACGTCTGCTGGATCATCTTTCGGAATTGCTTGGGCTGGGGGAGAGGGCCAGGGGTGAGCGGGGCCTGATTCCTTCCCTTACGATCTCATCACAAGCCTGCCTGCTGCTGTAGGATGGTCCCCAGGCCTCTGCCACGAGGGCAGTGGTAATGTCTTACCTAAAGTGCACATCTGTTGTCTCAAGGGAGCTCACCATGGCCCGGCCCTGGGAGGGAGGCAGGGGAGATGGCATCCCCAGTGCTCAGGACACGAAGCTAATTGGCCTCTGATGTGGAACTAGAGCCAGGTTTCTTGATTCCCAGCCACAGAAAGGGCCCGCTGGGTGCATGGAGCGGTCCTATGTCCAGATGGCCCAAGGCAGTGCAGACGCCTGGCTTCCCTGACTACCTCCAGCCCCATCCCTTTAGCTCTAGTCCTAGGGGGACACAAAGGAGACACACAGGGAGCCTTTCTGAGCTTCTCACCCACTGGCTTCCTCACCTTTAAGTTCTCCTGCATCTGCTTTGGGAAAAACAGGTCCAGCCCCACTTCTTTCCTGAAAGAAGGGGGAGGAAAGCAGCATTTGACTCCCCTTCACCCCCAACCCAGGACTTCTGGGCAATCAGGGAAAGGCGAGAGGACCAGGGAGACAGGTCCTTCCTGGCTGTGGTCTGGGGATGAAGGGGCGTATGGGGTGGCAGGAAGAGCAGGGCAGGAGGAAAGGAAGGGAGGAGAGGCTGGGGCCGGTCCCAGGACTTACTCCAGGAGCTCGAAGTTGGACTTTTTGTCCAGTGCGTTGTGGGGCATGTCCTTGAAGAACCGCCTGGAGAGAGAGAAGCCAGGGAGAGGCTGATGGCTGGGGAATGGGGCCATCGGAGCCGGGTCACCCAATGCCCACACGTTGGCCTAGAAGCCCCCTCCCCTGCCCGATGTGGGAACCACTGGGAGGGAAAAGTTAGGAGAGTCGAAAAATTCGATATTTAGAAAACCATGAAGAAAAGGAAAACCCACAAATTTCCTTCCTAGAAAAGACTCCAGCTGTGCTCTGGGGGGCCCAGATCTGGGACTACACAGTTGTTGGGCAGAGGAAGAAGATGGTGCTTCTACCAGTGGCCTCTAAAAATAAATGACCCAAGGCTGCCAACACTTGACCTATCAGCTAAGGAACACCTACCTCCACCTTTAGGCTTTGGGTTCCCTTTGTGATTTCCTTTTCCCTCATTTGCTATCTCTGTATATGTGTGTATGTAAATAATTGTTAAATGTATTAATAGTACACAGGAAAACTTTAGAATTTATGGAACAGAAGATGAAAATAAAAATAATCCATAATCCTGCCACCAGGGGTGACATCTATTAATTTGTTATACATATTCTTTAAGTCCCATTTTCTCTTAAAAATGTATGTCTTGATGAAGATTTTTTTATGTATTATGTATTTATAACAATTAAGTGGAGATCAAATAGCCAATGTCCCCATTTGTGTTATCCTCCCTTCCCTGCTTGGATCACTGTGTCTAGTAATTTCTTCAACCGTTGCAGACATTGTCCCACTCTTGATTGTACATTAGAGTAACTCAGTGTTACTTTAACTCGGGTGTCCTTGTGCACATCTGGGAATAGTTTTAAGCTACAGACACCATAAGCAGAGAGGGGCAAGCACCTTATGATTCAAAAGCAATAAATTTACATAATTCACAGTGTTTAGAAAAGAGTAAGGTTAGATCCTCACCTCGTACTTTATTCTAAATATTTATTCTAGATGGATTAAAGGGGGAAATGTTAATAATGAAACTATTTTAAAACTAGAAGAAAAGCTAGGGAAATATTCCCAAATCATGGGATTGAGAAGAATATCTAAAGCATGAAATCACAGAAGAGATCTCCAATAAAAACTTAAAACATGTAGTGCTATGTCCTTAACAATTTTTAATAAATGGTATTTTTGAATATATTGTCAATCAAGATAAGTAGTTATCTTTTAATAATTATGGTCTCAATTTTAGAGAAAAAAATGCATTGGAAAAAACCTGACTGGATCTACCCTGCTAATGGAGGTTATCTCTGGTTAATGAAATTTCAAATGATTTTAGTCATTTTTTCCCCCTTTCTACATGTCCCAAATACTCCACATTGAACAGGTATTACCCTTTTTACCTGAAAAAAATGTAAGGCAGTGAGATTAGTCAAACCATCGTAATGCACGAGTTTTCTGGGTTCACTCCCTGCTGAGATGGCATCCTCTACACGTTTCCCCTATGTAGAAAGTTCTTCTTTCTTTCCCGTCCTCTCATTAGGACCCTGGAGCTACGGAGACTAACTTTAATCCTTTCTTAGATGCCATATATTTGAAGGCAATTCTTTTATCATCACTTCTCTCTTCATTATGGTCCGCTCTCTTCTTACAGCCCCCAACACACACACACGCACGTGCACACATACACACATGCACACACGTGCACACACACACACACACACACACACCAGGGCATTGTCCTCAATTACTTCAACCGCTTCACTCAGATGACAAAAAGTGATGCAAAGTAAGAATGAGAAAGAAAAATTGGCTCTGTGGTGAGAGGGGCACAGGAAGACAAGTGGTTCTTTCCAGTTGGGGCAGGGCCAGTTATTTCAAATGCCAGCAGTTGGAATGGAGGGAAAGCAAAAGATAAAAAGTTTCATATAAAATTTCTCTTATAGAATCAAAGATGAGTACATTAAAATGAGTTTCAAGGAGTAATAATATTTAATAACAGCTCAGTAAATATTATTGAATTATATTTCACAATATTGAAATGTATTTCTAGTCTATCTCCTTCTAAGAAAAGATGCAAGGATACAGTTTTTTTTTTTTTTTCTTTTTTTGTTGCTGTTGTTCTTTTTGGGGTTTTTTTGGCTGTGTTGTGCGGCATGCAGCATCTCAGTTCCCCGACCAGGGATGGAACCCGTGCCCCCTGCATTGGGAGCCCAGAGTCTTAACCACTGGACCACCAGGGAAGTCCCTAAGATACAGTTTTAAAACATATTTAAACAAAATAGAGTTAGAAAGAAATCAGGCAATGAGGTAAATGAGATAAAAAAATGTGCCAACCTGTGGCTTGGGGTGGCTGTCCTGGCAGCCAGGGTAGTGGACAGAAAACCCCACCAAGTGCTTAGTTCATCAGGAGATAATATTAATCATAAAACAAGGACTGCATTTCGTAAATTAAAAAGTTCGAAAAACCACTGATTGAAAGAAAACTAATAGACGTAACATTCATTTTACCAAAAAAATGTGAAGCCAATTTCATGGTTTTTTCCCTCCTGCTGCAATTTTGGTAAATACCAGTCATATAACATTAAAGCACAATTCAGTAAATGTGAGAGTAGGAGGGCCTGACTAAATGTGGTCTGAGTGTATGACCTTCCAATGGTCTAATTCAGTGGTTTTCAACCAGAGGCAATTTTGCTCCCTCTCCCCAGCCTGGAAACATTTGTCAATGTCTGGAGATCTTTTTTCAGTCACAGCTGGTTGGGATGAGGGGTGGTCCTACCAGCATCTAGTGTGTAAAAGCCAGGGATGCAGCTAAATATACTACAATGCATAGGATGGCCCCTACAACAAGGAATTATCCAGCCCCAAATGTCCTTCTTGCTGAGGCTGGGAACCCCTGGGAACCTGATCCAAGGGGAGAACTTGGGAAACTAGAAAGAGTGGCTCTTCCCTAACCCCACTTCTTGCTACCGGGTGCCTGACAGAGCGGGACTGCAGATGCTGGAGGTGTGTTCTAGCTGAGTAAGGGCAGATCTGCACTCTGGAAATCAGACAGCAGGTGAGCAGGGATGACATTCAGTTATAGGGCATGAGGAACTTATCCAGGGTTCTCCCCTGGATGGAAGATCATTTTCCTCCTACTTCCACCTGAAGGCACTTGCAGTTAAGATCCAAAATTTCCAGTCAATCACGGCAGCTTTAGAAAGTTTTCTGAGCCAGTGTTCCCTGCGGCTCTCCGCATTCATAGGAAAGCTCAGAGCACGCCTGTGCGGCTTCCACGACAGGCAGCACAGACACCCGCATTTCCTCCTGGGGTGAGTGAGCTGCAAAATGTACTCCCAGGTAACTGAACGAATTGGCTTGCTGCACGCAATTATGTAACTCTAACAGAATAAATGTTAGCACGTGTCCACCAGAGAAGAGGAATTGAGATCTTTCAGGGTTATCCATTCATTCAAATACATACTGTGCTCTCATCGTGTGCCAGGTGAAGGCGGCACCAACCCTGAGTTCCAAGGTTTGATAGATTTCAGACTAGCGGATGTGAACCACTCGGTGCCTGCCGCATAAGTATGGCAGATCCCTGCAGGGTAGGATGGGTGGGGAGGGCATAGGGAAGGGGAAGGTTTCGAGGTGGAGAGACCCTTGAGGTGGCTCTGCAGGAAGAGCCCAGGGCCACATTGCTTATTGCCAACATTTCACAGGTGTGCTCTGAGGTTTTCTATGAATGTAGAGGGCAAGTGGGCAACCCTGGCTCAGTGCATTTTCTAAAGCTGCCAGAACAAGGAATAGTTTATCAGGCTGAAAAGGGGTACCAGGCGAGTATTCCAGACAGAGGGGATGCACTACCCACGGAGGGGGTGACATCTGCTTCCCAGTCCCAGGTGACAGTGGTCTGTTAATATCACTCCTGGTTTACAATAACGAATGAATGAATGAATGAGTTTTGAGACTAGGGATGGATGAAAGAATTCTGAGGACTGGGGTATTTAAATAAGTCTTAGTAAAAAAAAAAAAAAATTGGGGTTGGCTAAATGGAAAGGTGAACAAATTTGGAAATGAACACCAAGGAATTAAAAAGCATGAAAAATAATAGCAATTTTAGAATGATTAAGGAGGTGGTGAGTGGAAAAATTTTTTATTAGGAAAAAGGAAGATAACACATCTACACCATCCCAATCTCTAGAAATCCAGCTTACTGCCTATATCACTGATGGCCCTTCTCTCATGCACTACAGATCATTTATTGTGTAACTTTGGACAAAGGTGCCCAGTCACTCAAGTGTGCTGTGATCTGTGTCCCTAATGTTTGGATCATTTGAACATCACTGGGATGTCCGGGAGAAGCAGTCACCACCCCTCATCAGATGTACCCTCTCGCCTGAGACTGATCTTCCCAATCCTCTGTGCTGAGCCCCGTCTCAGCTGCTGTCAGCGATCCCCAACCCGCCCTGACTGCCATCCTTGAATGAGGCTGCACCTGCTAGGAGTACCCTCTAGTGCCTGGCTGGTTCTCCGCAGCCTGGGCCGCCACTGTGACTGGCAAACACCAGGTGGGCAGCAGGGCCTCTGGGCTGGCACAGGTCCCTGACTGATACTCAGGTAAGGACAGCAGAAAGTAAAGAAAAGCAACAGAAATATTAACTCACCGCCAACATTTATAAATCAACTATGAGATAAAATGCCTTTTGAAACAAGCTGAGTGTTCTTTCTCTAATCTTTACTTATTATCCGTTACTACCTAACTACTGTTGGGTTACACATTCACTCTGAGTTTTTAGGTCAGAGTGTTCTGGGGCTCTGCTGGGAGTGGACAATAGTCCTGGATGTCTCTGGTGAGGGGGAGGCTATTTGGTTCCTCAAACTGGGAGGGTACTCTAGCATGTGGGCCATGAATTTCACACTTTAATTCATAGGGGGATATTTAGAGAAAATATTTGGCATTTATAAAGCACTTCCAGTAAATCAACAAAAAAAATTAATTAAGTATGATTCCAACTATATGACATTCTGGAAAAGGCCAAATATAACGACAGTAAAAGATGAGTGGTTTTCAGGGGTTGGGAGGGGAGGGAGGGAGGAATAGGGAGCACAGGGGATTTTTAGGGCAGTGAAACTGTTCTTTAAGATACCGTAATGGTAGATACATTGTCACTGTACACTTGTCAAAACTCACAGAATGTACAATACCAAGAGTGAACCCTAGGGTAAACTATGGGCTTCGAGTAATCATCATGTGTAAATGTAGGTTCATCAGTTGTAACGAATGAACCATGCTGGTGGCGGATGTTGATGGGGACAGGGGTTTATGGGAACTCTCTGTACTCTCCACTCAATTTTGCTGTGAACCTAAAACTGTTCTAAAAAATAAAGTCAACTGAAGTAAATAAACAACAAAATAAAGGTAAAGAGAAAAAATTAATTAGTACAAATGATGAATAGCTAGTGAATACTTCTGTCTCTATCACTGTTCTAACTACTTTAAGTATGTTAACTCATTTATTCCTCATAACAACCCTGTAGGGTTGCTACCATTATCATCCTTCCCATTTTACAGATGAAGGAACTGAGGCTCAGAGAGATGAAGTAACTTGCCCAGCAAGTGGAAGACCCAGGATGCAAATTCAGGCAGCCCAGCTTCAGACCCTTTGCTCTTCATCATTATGCCCAATGGCTCCTCGCTATGAATTGAGTCCATTGAGGATTCATCTTGGTAATCTCATATCTTGTGCATATACCATACTTCTTGTTTAAGCTAGGAAAGAATACATTTTTTTTTTTCTGGAGACACTATATTATCAGTAGGCAGGTGACACAACAATGTTAATAGGACTTTTGCCCATGATCTGTAGGTAGACTGCACTCTGGAACCTTTTCAGGAAAAAAAATCACAGCCTTGGAAAATTCTGCATTATGGCCTGATTTTCAGAAGTGTATCTGTCTCTCTTGGTGAGAAATAGTCATAACTTGACTTTAAAATAGTCCTTGATAACGGATAGCTTTGTATTCAACTTTAAAAATTATAGGCTTGAAAATCTATGAAGTTTACAAAATAGGTGTTTTCCATATCCTTTCCCGAATATATAAGTTGTATCTCAAAGGTCAGCCCATAAGAATAGGAACATTTATCTGACTCTGCTCATCAGGCTAGGGGAGATGTGAAATAATACATCCCTGTCGTAAAACAAGCATGCGTTTTGGAATAATCCTGAGTTGATAAGATAGCCAACACCAAGAGACTATCCATTCCTTGTAAGACTATAAATGGAGCTACGTCAGTTGTTGCGCTTTGTCCTCCAGTGTATTTAGCCCAGTGCCTGGTGCTAAATAATAATAGTCATTATTATTACAACCAATAATAGTTTGGGAGTGATTCGAGGAAAGAAGAACATGAACTAGAATGCTCACGGGTCTTCTCTACGCTGCTATTTTACTACTAAGTGATGATATTTTGATAGTGACTTCAGTGATCAGAGTCTCAAAGTGACACTGGAGTTCTGGGTATGAGATCCACAAACAAAAAGGTAAAGGTGGGCTTTTCTGAGTTGTCTAATTTCAGAGGAGAAGACAGGCGTGTGTAAGTTGCAATGCTGTGATGGTCTTGGAGGGCATAAATGGCACACGTAATAAGGTAAACTTCGCGGAGAGCCCCCGAACCAGCAGCACGCAACTCCCAGGACCACTGCCAACTGCGGCGAGGTGGTCTGTCTTCCAGCTGGCATCAGGGGTGCAGACTTCCTCTGTGCAGGGGACCCTTTGCTCCCTGGCTTGCTGAGACAGCCACCAAGCAGGAAAGCAAGGAGGAGCCCTCTGAGGCTGTCCTTGACCTATTCTGTCACAGATGCCAACAGTTTCAGAAGCCCCCCTTCCCATCCCACGGCTCTCCCTGGGGGACATCTCAGCACTCTCTCTGATACCCAGGATGGGAGCCAGAATTCCTCGATGCCCCCCAACTTAGCAGAAGCAGCAGCAGAGTCCTATTCTCTATACCTTTAAGGTCACAGATAGGGCAAGACTCACCCTGGAACCGTCACCTCATACGAGGCTGTCTCTAAATCATCCGGAGGACTTGTCAAAAACGCATGTCCTGGGACTTCCCTGGTGGCGCAGTGGTTAAGAATCTGCCTGCCAACGCAGGGGACATGGGTTTGAGCCCTGGTCCGGGAAGATCCCACATGCTGTGGAGCAACTAAGCCCGTGTGCCACAACTACTGAGCCTGTGCTCTAGAGCCCGCGAGCCACAGCTACTGAGCCCGCATGCCACAACTACTGAAGCCCGCATGCTTAGAGCCTGCGCTCCGCAACAAGAGAAGCTACCACAATGAAAAGCCCGCGCACAGCAACGAAGACCCAACGCAGCCAAATAAATAAATAAATGAATGAATGAATGAATAAATAAATAAATTAAATAAATAAAATTTTTTAAAAAAGCACATCTACTAAACCAGAGTTTCCAAGGGTGGGGTTAGGGAATCTCTAATTTAATGAGCTCCCAGATGATTATGATCTGCAACCAGATTTCAGAACCACTGTTCTAGGACAGACAAGGAGTACAGAAAAGGTGATGAGAGGGCAGAATGGGTCATGGATACTGGTGGATGGTGAAAGTGAATGGTGCTGCTTTGGTTGAGAAAGTGCTAGAGCACGGTCTTAACATCCTCCCCCTCTGCCCCCAGTGCTCTCAACAGCCAAGAATAAGGTTTATTTCTTAGACTGTCATTCAAAGTCTTCCACCATCGACCCCAACTCACCTCCCTAAGCTCATCTCCCACAGTCCTCCAGTCTGCTCTTTTCCTGCCACTGGTCCCTGAGCCCAGAATGCACCCTCCCCCACCTCCCAGTTCCCCCCAGTATCTACCGATGGACATCGTTCTCTTGCTTCCTGGACCAGTTCACATCCCCTCTTCCTGATGTCCTCGGGCAGGATTACTGGCTCCTATATGTATGTCTATTTGGTGCTTATTTCATTCTGCTGTATTATGATCAATTGTAGACACACTTGTCACCTCCCAAACACTGTAAGTTTACGGGCCTCCCCGGATGATTTACTAACTTTGTCCATATCTATTAGCACCTACTGGAGCTGGGGGTACAGCAGTGAATGATACAGATGGAATCCCAGCGTTTGAATATCTCCCAGAAACTTGCCTAGTGCTCAAAGAAACGTTTACTGGATCACTTGGATGGCAGGTACACTGAAGCAGCAGGCAAACTGGAGGCAAGAGCAGTGGCAGCCAAAGGAAGATAGGGGACACCGACCGCAGAGGGAGCTGGCACCTCTCTCCCAACGACCAGACGCTGAGCACCTCGGGGCCTTACCCTCTGTCGGCCACAACTCGTCCCTTTCCAGCTCTCACATACCCACTCTTGCTTCCCACACTGGAGGAAAGTCCAAGCTGGCCAAGAGCCCAGTACAGGAGGGGAGGTGCAGGCACCCACTCTGGAGAGGCCTTGAGGCCACATACCTGAGCTCCAGACAGCCCAGCTGCAGGGCCATGCCCTCGCTGACCTTGCTGGCATAGTGTTGCATGTAGTCATTGCGGAGCTGGCAGGGAGAAAGGCCAAAGTTCAGACTCCCGCCCTTGTTCCCTGCTGCCCTGAGATGAGCAGGGCCCCAGGAGATGGTGGGTGCTTTGAACACCATCCTGCCGCCCTGAGCTACCTCTCACCCCCTCCCCCAGCTATGCACAAATGCTTAGCAGGAGATAAATAGCAGGAAGGGGAGACTCAGGAAGAGCCCTGGGCAGTGGTGATCCCCCACAGGCTGAGGCCCTCGAGTTTCTGAAGCACTTTCAGGGCACATTCTTTCATGGATCCACGAGGCAGGAAGTTCAGGCTCCCCTCCCCCACTCCTCATTTTGGAGATAAGGATGCTGGGGATTTGGGGAGGACTCAGTAATTTATCCAAAGCCTTGTTGGTAAGTGGTGACAGATGTCATCCACTGTAGAAGAAAAGTCTGGCTTGGTCTCTAGGGAACCGGGAGGGAGGTGTAGGAGGGGGCTAAGGCCAGGCAGAAAACAACGAGGGCAACTCCCTGTTCCCGGCACTCACTCCCTGCCGGGTCCCGTTCTGGGCACGTCATGTGCATTATAGCCAGGGGTGTGGTGAGCAGCTCTAAACAGCTCATGGAAGCCAGTTATTACGTTTTCCAAAATCTCGCAAGCTGGTTGAAATATTGGTAGTTTGAAATAGACCACAATGGGAGTATTTACACCATGGAAATTGGCAAGTGCTACAACTCAGAGAGCTGGTTTACCAGCACACTGCTAATGCTATCATTAGGCCTTCACATGAGCCCTGTAAAGTAGGTATTCTTACTATCATCCCAATTTTACAGAAGAAGAAACAGCCTCGTGCAGGTAAATTAAGTCCCGAGGGATACCGGGTTAGGAAGCGGTACAGCTGGGTAGATACCAGGTGTGTCAGACGGCCGAGCCTGTGTGCTAAGACTATTGCCTCCTCTTTGGACCTGCTCTGCCTGCTTCCCCAGCCAGGTCTCCTGGGCACTAGGAAAAGCCACTAGGAAAGCCCAAGAGAGGCTGAGCCTACGGGGTGGGGTTAGCCAACCCTTAGCTGTGAGGGAAGCAGGGTTGGACAGCTGACCAGGGACCAAGGAATGTCCCCGAGAGAAGTTTCCTGGAATGGGACCTCCAAAATCTAAGCTTTGTCTTTCCATCTCCCCAGGAGAAGATGGTCATATGACCATGGGGACCACAAGATAAAATACTTTTACCTGTTGGTAAAAATAAAGCAGTGTGGTCCTGTCTTCTTTCAGGCTCTCCATGAAGTCCTCTGGCAGGTAGCGGATTTGAAGGTCATACCTGGGACAGGAAATTCAGACTCTCTGGTTGACACAGGCAACCTGGTCATACCAGGGGCTGCCCGTGGAGCTCCTGGCCTCCCATTCAGGACTTGCTCCTCTTTCCTTCCTCTGTGTTTGGTTGGAGGACCATGAAGGACAGAGGGGTGGCTGGCCAGCGCATGGTGGTCAGTGCTGGTCCTGACTCTCCATCTTCTCCCTCTGATGGCAGCTGTTTACCTTAGGTTCACAGACCAGCCCTTGGCCTGGCTCTCCCTCTTCCCTGCACTTCTGTTCTTCCTTCTCCATAGTGCCAACGGCATCCTGTTTAGGGCTGTGCCTAGATATCTGTCTTGGGATGTTCTGTGAGCCCATATTAGCTCTTAGCAAACACATGCATTGGACGCTGCAGAAGGACCAACTTAAAATGCCACTGCGATGTTCTAGAATATTCTCAGAGGTTGGGAAGTGCTCCAAGAAAGGACCTCCCAGGGTCTCCCCACTCCTCACTTACCGCCCCCCCCCCCCCATTTAGGAGCACAGGGCTCCTCTCCTACCTCCACTCAGCTTCCATGTGTAGACACTCGTACTTGTCCTGCACCTCGCCCACCGTCATCTGCGGGTGCAGCCAGTGGATCTCATCCGACTTCATGTGCTTCAGCCTCAGCCCGTAGCAGTCCGCCAGCTGGATGTTGGGCCCGATCCGCCCGCTCAGCAGGATGGAGGTGATGACCTCCTACAGAGGAGAAGAGAGGGGGCATGACTCAGGGGTGCCCCTGCTAGGCCCCCACAGTCCTCATGCAGGCCCTGGAGGTGTGATTCTCTAGGGTGGGATTCCGACTTAACGTTTTATTCATCACTGATTCCCTAGCACTTAGTGCAAGGCGTGGTACACAGTAGGCTCTACGTGATGAATGGGCAAGTTGGCAAAATGACACAGAGATGGAGGAACTGAGAGGAGACAGGAGAAGCCAAGGGGAAAATGCAGTGAGGCAAAGAACATGGATTCTGTGCTTCTGTATTTCATTCCAACCAAACCAATCAAACCAAGCATCCGCTGTGTAAGAAGGACCCTCTGAATGGTTCCCAATTCAGCCAGCATTACTGAGCGTCTGCAGTAGGCACTTCTGGGCACCGTGCATGCATTGTTTCATTGAATCTGTGCAACACAGGGGAGCAGGTGTCACATCCCCATTTGGCGGATGAGGAAACTGAGGGAGGTCACACAGCTCATGGAATTAAGCTGGGATCTTGAACCCTGAGCCACTGGACTCTGAGGACTTGTACTAGACCAAGCTGCTTAATGGGAAGGTGGGCTGGGCAAGATAGAAGGACAGGACTTGCATTAAAGATTAAATGGCACAATTCCCACACAAGAAGCATGGCCACTGGAAATAGAGTGTTGACAAGAAATTAGGTGCTCTCCCTATTCCTGCTTTCTTGACCAGAAGCCAACCTGCCCCACAACCTGATGCCATAGCTTCCTGGCCTAGAGCCAGAGCTGGATTAAGAGGGGATCCACTGGCAGCTGCCTGGAAACCCATCATCTATAAGGTCCCGTCTAGTTCTGAAATCACATTGGTTTCACTTTAACTCAGGTTTCTCATGTGGTTCCATGCGTAACTGGTGAATCAAGCCCACTCCTGATGGAGCAAAAAGTACCCTCAAAGGCAAATTTAAAAACTCACAAGCACTGTCTAATCTCTGTTGAGTACCTTTGCAACGCATGCCACCAAGCCTATATACAACCAGCCCGAAGGCAGAACAATGCAGGGTGGGTTGCTGTCTGATCAGGAAGAACAGTGACCCCAGATTATTTAAATTTTATGTTTTTGTTACATCTCCCAAGAAGTTGTCTAATGTAGTAAATCAAATATAATCAATTCCTTAATTGGAACAAAAAGAAAGGTATACCATTTTTCTTAGAAGAAAATCAGTTTCTTCTTATTTTCACTAATAAAATGTCCAACTAATATTTAAAAAATACTGTTTTGAAAGAACACCAAATTCTTCTTCAGCCTGTGCACCCACATGTCTTAGTCCAGTTCTGCCTCCTGTCAGTCCTCTTTAACTCCATGGAGTTGTGAAGCTAAAAGACTCTAAGCTTGAAAAATCCCTTCCCCATTAGGAAAGCAAATGCCCATCAGAGCAGTCAAGTATTGCTCTGAGATGGAAACTGAGGCACAAAATGCAGATGTTAACTGTGGTAACAAACCAGCACAGGAATCAGAACTTCGGTCCTGGAATGAGGAAGAAGGTTGTGATCAATGGTACCTACAGTGAGAGGGACACAGACAAGAGGAAGAGTTCAAGACTGTGAAGTTGACCATTTTGTCATTATTTCCACCCATTTCTCTTGCCACTCACCCTCTGTACTTCTCTGTCCACTTGGCCATCCAGAGCCCCCATGTCAGTTCCATACAGACTCCCAAAGTGGAGTCCCAGGCTCTGGTGTTTTTAAACTTAGAGACTTCCCTACCCAAGTTAAAACTTATATAACTAAAGTCTGATATCCCCAGAACTGGGACCCCTGTGATTATTGAAAATTTCAAATATATACGAAGAAAACAGAAGTCAGTAGAATAGTATAATAAACCCCCATGTACACATCGCCCAGCTTCAACAATTATTAACATTCAGCCATTCTTGCTTCTTCTACAACACCATCTACTCCCTAACCATCACTCAACTATTATCAATTTTTACAGTTCTTCTTTTACAGTGAAATTTATATTAATTTAAACACGCAAATTTTAGCTATACAATTTGACACATGAATACACCTGTGCAACCCACACACCAATTAAGAGATTTCCAGATCCCCAGAAAGTTCCCTCATATCCCTTTTCAGTCAAACTTCATGCACATTCCCACCTCCAATTCTAGGCAATGATTTTTTTCCTCCCACTTTTACTTAGTTTCGCCTGTTGTAGAACTTCATATAAATGGAATCACTTAGCATATATTATTCATTCCCCTGTTGCTAAATACCTGGGCTATTTCTCATTTTTGGCTATTGTAAATAAAATTACTATGAACATTAATGTACAAGTCTTTTTGTGTATGTATGCTGTCATTTCCTTTGGACAAATACCTAGGAGAGGAATGACTAGGTCAAAGGTAGATAAATATTTAACTTTATAAGAAATTGCCAAGATTATTCTATTTTATATTTCCACTGTGATATATGAGATTTCCATTACACCACCTCCTTACCAACATGTGGTGTTATATAAGTATTTTTAATATTAGTCATTTTAGTGAGTATGCATAGAATCTCATTGAGCTTTTAATTTGCATTTTCCTGGTGACTAACAATATTGAGCACTTTTTCATCTGCTTATTGACCATTAATATGTCTTCCTTTGTGAAGTACTTGTTTAAATTCTTTGCCCACTTTGTTTCGGTGTGAGTGTGTGTGTGTGTGTTTATTGAAGTAGGAGATCCTTATACATTCTAGCTAAAAGTACTTTGTATATGTTTTATGAATATCTTCTCTAGGTCTGTACTGTGCCTGTTATTTATTTCCTTAACAGCATCTTTTGATAAAGTCTCAGTTATCAAAATGTTCTTTTATGATTAGTGCTTTTTGCATCCTGTCTAAGAAATTTTTGCCTGCCTCCAAATCATGAAGATATTCTCTTTTCTTTTATAAGCTTCATAGTTTTAACTTTCACCTTTAGCTCTGTGATTGATATTGAATTAACTTTTGTGTATGGTGTGAGGTAGGGGTCAAAATACATTTTTTTCTCTCATAAAGATCTATGGTTATTCAACATTGGTTGTTGACCTTCATCTCCCAACTGAATTATTTTGCTGTCTTTGTCAAACTCAATTGGCCATATAAGTTTAGGTCTATTTCTGGACTCTCAGTTCTGTTCTATTGATCTGTGTCTACACTATGCCAGCACCACGCTGTCTGCATTACTGTAGCTTTCGAGGAGATCTTGAAGTCAAACAGCGTAAGCCTTCCACCATTTCCTCCCCAAGATTATTGTGCTATTCTGGGTCTCTGCATTTCCATATACATTTTTGAATCAGTTTGTCACTTTCTATTTAAAATGTTTGCTGAATTATGATTGAGACTGTGTTACATCTATAGCTTAGTGAGGGAGAATTGGCATCTTAACAGCACTGAGTCTTCCAATCCTCACACATGGTATATCTTTCCACTTATTTTGCTCGTCTTTAATGTTTGCCAGCAACGATTTGTAGTTCCTAGTATATACGTTGTACAGGTCTTTTGTTAAATTTATTCCTAATTTATTCTTTTGTTAAATTTATTTGATACTTCTGTAAATTAAAAAAAAATAAATTAAAATTTCTATTTTGGTATTCACCCTCTCTGTGGCTCCCTGTTTTCCAGGACTTTCCTCAATCTTCTGGCTATGCTGCCAGCCCCAAGTTCTATCCTCTGACACCTCAAACCTGTAAGGCTGCTGCTTTCTGCCCCTCTAGCCCCTCCCAGATTGGAAAGTGCCATTAGGCAAAAGCCACAAATTTGCAGATTTCGTTCTTTGCAGTTCAGCTCTCAAGAGCAGATTTTCCTTCTGCTTTGCTGTGGTCTCTCTCCAGAATCTTCAAGAGAATTTGATTTTTTATTTTGTCCAGATTTTATCATTATTCTATGTGGGAAGATTAGTCCAGCCAAGCGACACCATTTTTGAAATCTATGTAGTATGTTAATGAACAAATCTGTCTTCTCTGCAGATGGGAAAGGGTTGGGGAGCAGAGAGCTCTCTTCAAGTCACAGGCAGCCATCATGCAACACAGCAATAGCCAGAAGTACAAGCCCTGGTGTCAAACTTCTACAAGTGCTCCATCCACCCACCACCACGTAGCTAGTTTTCCTTGGACAACATATTTAAGCTCTTTGCATTCAGTGTTCTCATCTGTGACATGGAGAAAATAGCAGTATCTATTTTTAATGGTCTTACGAGGATTAAATTAGATAAAACCCCTTAAGACAGAACTTGGCGCAAGGTAAACACTCAAAAAAACCTTAGCATTATTTTAACACAGCAATCTCTTATAGATTCTGGTGCTTTTGTAAAAACAAAGAAAGATCGGAAATACAAAACAAAACTCTGCTTTCCTCTTCTGCTACCTTTTTATCTCCTTTTCTTTCTTCTTTCCCTTGGAGGTGGTGGTTTGCCCAGGGGTCAAAGTAGTGAGGCTGAGGGGTTGGCAGTGGCTGCAGAGCCAGGAGCGGATCAAAGGAGGAGGTGGGGCCAGGGGTGGAGAGGTCTGGAGTGGTTAGGAAATTGGTTACATACAGGTGGATTGAGCAAAGGAGTCAATATATTGAGGATAATGGGAAATAGGTTTCTTACTGTTGGAGAAAGTATTTGAAATATAGAGAAAGGAAGAATAGAGAGGAACCTTAGGTGAGGAACTGGAATTAAAAGCATTGGTGAGAGAGAGAGTGAGAGAGAGAGAGAGAGAGAGGTTTGTTTACTGAGAAAGTCTAGGACCAATGACACCCTGATAGTCAAGTGCATACCAAGCACCCAGTCTTACTTTCCAAATACCCTTCTCCACTAAATGGATCTAGGGTTCCTTGGAGAAATGGCTGATTCCAGGGCTGGGGCAAAGAAGGTACAAGATGAGCCTGGAATATCTTTTTGTGCTAGAAAAAAGGAAGTGTTTAGAGAATGTTGGGGACATATAACAAGGAAGCAGTATCAGCTTAAAGGGGCTGGCACGGGCCAAGTCTGGGAGAACCTAAGCATTGAAGTCTATAATGGTAGGAATGGATTGCATCCACTGAATAAAATAGAATCTAGGACAGATAGATAAATAAATGGGGGAGAAGAGGATGCTCTTCTTTCCAGGAGATTGCTAACTAGTAAATGTAGAAGGAAGGATGGAAATAGAAAACCACCATTTGGCAACAAACTCAGTGTCGGTTGGTTCATCAATGGATGATAAAGCTGGAGGGTGGAGGTCTGATGATGAATAGGACATTGACACAGTCTTAGTGTATCTCCTTTCAGACACTAATCAAATACAAAGGAAACCCTGGCAGACACAAATGACCAGGTCATCAAAGTTAACATCACCAGCGTTAGAACAAGGTAAACAGGACATGCCTCCCACCTTGATACACTGAGAAGGGTATAGCATCATTTCTGAGATATTCCTGCTAAGAGTTCATGATGAGTCTAGTCATGAGACCTGGGTGAGGGGTCTCCTCAGAGATTGATAGAATAAAAGGCCTGTACTCTTTCAGACTGAGAAACTCTTCCAGATTGGAGGAGACCAAAGAGATATGACAACGCAATGTAATGTGTGTTCCTGGACCAGACAGGAAAAAGAGACATTGTAGGTACAGTTGGTAAAATCTGAATGGGCTCTGTGTTTCGGAGGGTAGAGCTGTTTGCAGCAATGGCGATTTCCTGATCTAGATGGTCGCAGTATAGCTCTGTAGGAGAGTGTCCTTGTGTGGGGAAATAAACACTGGAGTCTTTTCAGTGATGGAGCAGTATTGCTGCAACTTGCTTCCAAATAATTCAGAAAGAGAATAATGATAGTGGGCATATTGTATGTGTGTTTATCAAGAGATAGAGCTACTACATATGGCAAATGATACATCTGAACAATTGGGGAATCTGGGTGAAGGTGATATGGGAGTTCTTTGGACTGTTTTTTCAACTTTTTTTTATAAGTTTGAAATAATTTCAAAATGAAGAGACACTCTGGTGAGGGAGACTCCCAGCCATATGAGAAGTAAAGGCACCATATCAAATGGACAAATAAAATTTTTGCCAGGCTAGATGGGGCTTTTCAGCTTCTCTTCCACTCAGTCTCTGAGAGGGGCCTGACTGAATCCAGCTCTTGGCTCTGTGGTTTGTGAAACTCTCCAGGGCATAATTTATGCAAAATTTTTTCTAGTTTTCCTGCTAAAAAGCAACCAATTTCTGTTGTAGGGATGTTGGGATAAGGTTAACTCTAGATCCTTGGGGTGGAAATTCATTAAGAGACTCTTCATCCAACAGATTTTCAAAGGAAGACTGATTTCAGTTTCAGGTAAGGAAGAATCTGGGGATTTTCTAAACATGAAATGCATTCTTGGGAGGCTGCCTGGTACTGAACGGACTTTTTATTGGGTTGCAGGGGAGCTTCTTCCTGGAGGAGAAAACCTGAAGTTCCTGGGGGAGATGGAGCTTTACCAAATGGCTACTCCACCCACCATCACTGTCACCCTGCTGGTTACTGATGACAGGATGTTGTATAGGAAAGAACTTGGCTGGTCTTTGTCCTTGCTTCTGGGAAGGGAGCCTCTGAATGCTTGGAATTTCCTAAGTGATGAGTGTCTTTATTGTTCCTGATGGGTACCTTGGACCAAACCTCACCACCAAGGTTTATGGTGATGAGGTAACTCATGGTGGGCCCTTAGGAAGTCTCATGATGAGGGCTGGCCTTGTTGGAAAGATCAACCATGTGATTAGAGGTTTGGAGCTTTGAGTCACATGATATCAGCCTGGCATCCAGGGTGACGAGGAGGGCTGGAGATTGAGTCAAATTACATGGCCAATGACCCAATCAACCAACAGTCAATCAATCAATCAAGTATGTCTACATCATTAAACCCCAATAAAAACTTTAGACACTAAAGCTGGGGGGAGCTGCCTGGTTGGTAATGCTAGCTGGAGGGTGACATGTTCTAAGAACACAGAAACTTCATGTTTAGGACCCTCCTAGAACTCACCCTATGTGTCTCTTCATTTGGCTGGTTCCTATTTGTATCCTTTATAATAAAAATTTTAATTGGCCTGAGTTTTGTGAGTCATTCTAGTAAATTATTGAAACTGAGGTAGTGGGAGCCCCTAAATTTTTAGCCAGTTGGTCAGAAGTGTGGGTAGCCTGGGAACTCTAAGGAAGGGTGTCTTGTGGAGGACTGTGTCCTCAACCTGTGAAGTCTGTGCTAGCTCCCCAATTGCACTGGGTCAGAACTTCACTGCAAAGTGTGTCCATCCTCCAGGCATACCTGGGGAGAGGCAAAGTTGACAACTACAGGTGACATACAAAGAGCACTAACTTTGGAGTCACCCAAGCCCAGGCTGTGAACCCCGTTCTGACATGTACTTCTAGTAGGATGACAAGCTCCCCGAGCCACAGCCTCCTTCCTGCTGTTCCCTGCCCTTGTCCTGTGAAGCTGCAGACGGTTCCTTCATTCCAACCATCAGCAACTATCTATGACGTATGCATTCTGCAAAGTGTAGCAGGAGCCCTAGAGCTCACGCAGAGCCCTCTCCTCAAGAAGCTTCTATTCAGGGGGTGAGAGGAGGAAAGCAGCTTAAGTGGCGGGTGCCCCAGAGTGGGCTGGGAAATCAGCTTAAAAGAAAAAACTTTAAGGTTTGACATGATCTCCCCGTGGAGGCTTCTGCATCAGCCCTGGCTTTCCCTCACACTTCATTGCCTCTTCTCTCATATTTACAAAGCTTCTCATGCAAATGGTGGGAGCAGCAAAACAAGCCCTCCACCCACGGCTCACAATTTGTCATTAATGAGTTCCATATTTCTTTCTCTATGAATAAATCGCTTTTAAAAACAACAGTATAAGATATTTACCTACTCACAAAATTGCCATATGTAACATGACAGAAAAGAAAAAAAAAAGCTGTCTTCATTTTATCAATTGTTATTTAGCTAAGCCCAGGATTCTATTTTGCTACAGGAAAAACCTTTCCTTCCACCCACGTTGAGGGCTACTGAAAAGCAGGCCCCCGGACAGCCCATGGCTCACAGCTTCTGAGGCTTTCTTGCAAACAGTGGGATTTCTATGGCTTTTCTTCCTGCTTGGCTGACGTTGATTTATTGGCTTTATCAAATAGCGTGAAGACCCCAAACTGCCTTCACCTCTCTCCCTATTCTCTGGTACTTCCTCT
This sequence comes from Balaenoptera ricei, assembly GCF_028023285.1. Classification (NCBI taxonomy): domain Eukaryota; kingdom Metazoa; phylum Chordata; class Mammalia; order Artiodactyla; family Balaenopteridae; genus Balaenoptera; species Balaenoptera ricei. The sequence goes on from NC_082644.1 coordinate 11,800,530, forward strand.
TGCCCATCAGAAACAAAGAAGGAACAGGACTAGATGCTTGTCCCCAGGCCCAGAACAATTTATTTCCAAAGAGAAAAAGGTCACCCAAGCAATTAATTACTCAATCCACTTTCTCACTCATTTGTTGGAGCTGAGTCACATTTTTATAATCTGAAATTGATTTTTGTATATAGCATGAGGTATGGCTGAACATGAATTTGATTTCACCAAGATATCTAATATTCAGGGCCTATATGTGTGGGGCCGTTTCTTGTCTCTTTCTCTGTTGCTTTGATCTAATAGTCCTTGTACCTCGGTCACATTTTATAACTTCTGTAGTAATCCCTGTATTCTCGTGATTTTCTCAGGTTCACCTAATTTTCTTTTTATAAAACACCTAAGCTTTTTGGTTTTTCTCCCTTGAGCTTATGAAACATATTTTATGTTAGTGGCTGGGTTTTTAGAAACAGCCTGACAGCTGCATTCCCCACTCTCTCTCCCAGAAGTGGCTGCACCTTGCCTGAGGTCACACCCCTTACTGGGGGCAGCCTGCAGCCACTGACTGGTTACCCTGGGGGTTTAAAGGCCCTGTCCTTTCATCCTAATTTGGAACAGCTCTGCTGGGCCATCCCAGCTCCAGCGCTCCCTGTGGTGTGGCCGTGTCACAGCCCAACTTTTCTCTCTGCCCATTCCTGCCCTGTCATTCCCTGCAGGTGAGGTTCACGGGGGCTTTACTGATGCTTCCTGCCTGCAAAGGGCACCTCAGGGTCTGCTTCCCGGGAACCCATCTGAGGATCTGGCCTTCATTTGTTTTCCAGGCTTGATTTGACTCACCCTCTCTACTCTTTGGCTTATGAAGACAAAATGCTCCTCTTTTTAAAAACGATGGAACTTAAAATTTTAATAACTTGAAGCCTTAGTTTGATAAAGTCCTGCTTAAATTCTCTTTAAAAAGATATCCCTTTGAGATGGAAGGCAAATTTAAACAGGTGACTTTTGTCACTGGGTCCTCATTTTCTATGTGATAACATCCAGACTCTTTAGCGTGAGGCATAAAAGGCCCTATGGAATTTTCCTCTGTACGTTTTTTCCAGCCACATCTCCCACGCTCACCCATGATGCACTCTAAGTGCCCGCCTCCCAGGACTACTGTCTTTCTTCTCCAAGCCCAGCATGCTCTTCCCACCTGGAGGACACCTGGCCCCCTCCCCTCCTGTCCTCCCCCTCGCTGAGCTGCAAGTTATCCTTTTTAAGGCCCATTAGCACTGTGAGGTCCCCTGGCAAGCCCTCCCTGACTTGCCTAGACAGGGTTTGTTTCCGCCCCTGGGTTCCCAAAGAAGTTTGCACACACATCTTACAAGATGCTGTTACGGGTTGAATTTTGTCTCCCCCAAAAGGTAGGTTGAAATCCTAACCGCCAGTACCTTAGAATGTGACCTTATTTGGAAACAGGGTCTTTACAGACTAATCAAGTTAAAATGAGGTAGGTAAGGTGGGCCCTAATCCAACGTGACTGATGTCTTTATAAAAAAGGGAAATTTGGACACAGAGGGAGACATGTACACAGGGAGAATGCCATGTAAAGATGGGGGATTTGAGTTATACCTCTATGAGCCCAGGAACACTAATGATTGCCAGCAACCCACCGGACACTAGGAAGACGCAAGGAAAGACTGTTCTCCTACAGGTTTCAGAGGGACCATGGCCCTGCCGACACCTTGATCTTGGACTTCTAGCCTCCAGGTCTGTGATACAATGAATTTTTGTTGTTCTGAGTCACCCCATTTGTGATACTTTGTTATAGCAGCGCTAAGAAATGAATACAGACATTTACCAATTAGAACTAAGATAATTACTGATGTTTGCCTTTTTAACCTTTCAAATGCAAGGTCAAAAGGCAAACCTTAGATGCAGTATTGTCCTCTACAAGCCCAGAGCTTGGCCCAAAGTAGATCCTCAAATACCTGAGGAATGAATGAATGATTAAATGAATAGGAGCCAGCTCTCTGGATAACAAGTTGGGGTTATGAGGCACAGTGACCCACATTCAAAAATGTTCAAGAGATCAGGAGTGTGGTGATTAATGACATCACCAAGGCTTTGGTGTCTACTGGATCTGGCCAAGACTGTGTGGTCGTGGCTGTGTCACTTAATCTCCATTTCCTCATCTGTAAAATGGGGAGCATATCTCTTCCATCATGAGATTTTTGGGTGGGATTAGATAAGATAACATGTGATATGAATAAAAGGAGCAGATATAAAATTATAAACATGTGACACTGCCTGCCCCCCCCCATCATCTAAGGAGGTTTCCATGTACCACTCAACTCTTGAACTTTTGTCGTGTGAACTTGGTAATGGGGGAGCGTGAAGCAGAGAGGTTCCAATCCAGTTGAATTTGACTTACACACTGGAAGAAGCAAAAAGTGACTGAGGGAAAAAAAAGAATGGATTTTGCCATGAGCAATAGAGGGGAGAAAGATAAGAGCCTTCGTGGACTGGATTTCAGGAATTTTTAAAAATGCAAGTAAAGATATTTTTGGACAGGAGCCAACCCTATTGGATATTAAGAAATGGTGATAAAAATTTTCAGAAATTTTGCTATTTATCTTGAAAGTGATCCCTCAATGATATTTTTCCCCAAAGAGATTTCAGTAAAGATTTAAATTGATTTCCAATTATTTTTACATGACAGACTAATAGTTTTTTGGAATGTGATACTACTGAGACTGGCTTCGAGGGAAAAGCAAGCTGGCCAGTTTTATGTGGGTTCCAGACACGTAAAGAGCTTAGCCTAATGGTAGCACACAGTAGGTGCTAAATAAATGCTGGCCATGGTCATGATGGGCGGACAAAGAAGAAGGGATAAGCATGGCTCAAGCTCAAGCCATCCTGGGGAGTAATTAGCTCAAGAAGTCTATAACCGAGACATGTATTTGAGAGCCTGAAATGGAGTCTAAGGGTCTCTGGGCAGAGAGGCTCCTCAGACTCTCCCAGCCTGAGTGGGAGCTGGTGCCCTGGGAACGGGATCCACTCCCGTGGAGTAACTGGCTGAGCAGTGGCCAAGGAGGGAGCCATGGTTGCTGGTAACTTCCAACAGCCCTTCAGGTCCACAGAAGAGGTGCAGGTTGGGGAGGAAAGCCATCTCTGGAAAAGGGATCTGAGACCGTTTCCAAGCTTAAGCTGGTAGTGGCAGCAGCAGGAGGCTGACGCGTGATGAATGAGCCTTGGAGGATGTCAGGTCGTGGCCATGGAGAAGAAAAAATGCAGAGAAAAGTGACTTCCTTCTGCCTGGAGCAAGAAAGCCACGAAGGGCTTTATGTTCCTAGGGCGAAGCTCACGATAGCAGGCTCCTTCCTTTCCCCTTCTGCTACACGTGCAGACAGGAAGTGAGGGTCTGAGAAAGTGCAAAAACAGGTGGAAAAGGCAACAAGAGGCCTTCTTTTTAAATGACTTGAACCGAACATAAGAGGCGGCTCCGAAAAATATTCTGTTAAAAATAACACTATTATGTCAAATGTTTGGATTTACTAATAACCCACAAGGAAAGGCTCTGGATGCCAAGCTGAGATTTAGAAGGGATGAAGAATGTGATAGGTCCATTAGGACAGAACCGGGAGGACTTCATGAACTTCTTTGAAAAAGTCTTCCTACCAAAATATCTCTTAAAGTAATGACTGTGATTTGTTTGTGTGGCGTGTAGTGTCTGCCTCAGAGTGAGTCACTTCAGCATGACTAGTGAGGTTTTATTCTCACACAGGGTGATGGGTTTGGGGTGTTCATTTCACCATAATGCTCCATAACTCACATTAGTGAGTCCCAACGGGCGCCGTTGGCATTTGGGGCCAGATGATTCTTTGTTGTGTGGTGCCATTCAGCACCCACAAATGCCTTGCCCCTGGTCCTGGTCATCCTGACAATGATGACAACGTGACAAGCAAAATAAAGAAGGCTCGTACACGTTTCCAAACACCACTTTCCAGGAGATGTGGAACAGCCCCCAGGGAGAACCGCCGACTCGTCTATTTGGTACCTATTTTCTTCTGCATATACCAAGAATTACACAAGAAAACCTCTCAGTGATTCTTACCTATGCATTCAACAATTACATACTGGGCACTTTCCCCGTATCAGGCCCCCTTCTAGGTGCTATGGATACAGCAGAGAGTGAGACAAAGTCCCAGCCCCGGAGAGCTCTCATCCTACTGCAAGGACAGATACCAAAGGAGTATATGTTTGTATCAAGAACCTGAAATGTGTTTATATCTTGGCCTTAGTTCTATGCCTGGAAGCATGCTGTGGACTGAATGTTGGTGTCACCCCCAAATTCATATGCTGAAGCCCTAATACTCAATGTGATGGTGTCTAGAAGTGAAGCCTTTGAGAGGTACTTAGGTCATAAGAGTGGAGCCCTCATGAATAAGATTAGTGCCCTTATAAGAAGAGACACAAGAGTGATGAGCTCTCTCTCTCTGCCACGTGAGGACAGCAAGAAATGGCCATCTGCAAGCCAGGAAGAGGGCTCTCACCAGAACCCAGCCATCCTGGCACCCTGATCTTGGACTTCCAGCCTCCATAACTGGGAGAAATAAATTTCTCTTGTTTAAGCCCCCAGGCCCGTGGCATTTTGTTATGGCAGCCAAAGCATAAATTGAAGAAACGATTTAAAATACAGAAATATTCTGTATACAAAGAAACTCACTGTAGCAATTTTAAAAACAGCAAAAGCCCCACAGTTAAGCAACAAATCCAAATAGTTTGAAAAGGACCATGAAAATGATGGGAGGACCACACAGGGTTTATGTGCTAGTTTGTAAAATTGTATAAAGAGCTTGTTAACTCCCTGTTACGATAGTGGGAGTTATAGTATATAAAATCATATACAAAGCATGATAGGGATAGAAGTATAAATAAACAAATCCAGAATGAAACATATCACAATGTTAACAGTGTTGTCTTGCAGGGGTGCAATTATACACAGATGTGTTTATTCTTCTGGGTTTCCTGTGTTTGAACTTCTGTATATATTGTAGTGGTTCAGAGAATGGCCTCAAGAGTCAGAGTCTCTGATTTGCTTCCTGACTTTGGGCAAATTAACTTCTCTGCTTTGGTTTCCTCATTTGTATAATGTAAAAATTTTCCTGTTTCATAGGGTTCTTGTGAGGGTTTAACGAAATGATACAAGTAAAGAGGTCAGCAAAATGCCTTGTCCATAACAGTGCTAAATAAAATGCTATTATTATTATTATTATTGTTATTGAGTGAACATGTATTCATTCTACATATTGTTGGATTCAATTTTCTAATATTTTGTTGAGGATTTTTGCATATACATTCATGAGAGATGATTTATAGTTTTCCTCTCATGTTTGTCTTCCATGTATTTATTTTATACTTGTAAAAAAATCTCTTCAAAAATAAATGTCTAAGTTTAGCTATTGTATTGGGCTTGGTTTAGCAGATTAGGCATAAAAAATCCACAGTTAAATGACAGGAGAAGACATCAGCTTCCAACTTGAGACAAATGCCATATCTTATGCCCACGAGCTTGGTTCACGTGCTACCCAGTGGAGACCTCCTCCCCTGCTTATAGGCTCAGCTTTTAAGAGATGAATAAACTCCTTGTAAAATATAAAACTCTAAAATTAAAATGCTGGGAATTCCCTGGCAGTCCAATGGCTAGGACGCCGCCCTTCCACTGCAGGCGGCAAGGGTTCGATCCCTGGTTGGGGAACTAAGATCCCAAGTGCTGCACGGTGCGGCCAATAAATAAATAAGTAAATAAAATAAAAATTCTGACTAGACAGTAAATGTCACAGGGCTAGAGAGAAAAAGAATGGCCAAAATTCACTCAGGTCTTGATGAAAGTTAAGCTGAACGGCTATTTTGCCTTCTAGATCCTAGAAGCTCATATGTGAAAGCAAACCTCACTGATGCGGCCATAAGAATAAAATCTACAACTCCACAGATATTCAACTATTCAGACTTTAATAAGCTCATAAAACTTGGACCAGAATTTTAGAGCCTTAAGTAAATTTAGAGATCACTTAATTTGATTCTGATTTTAAATGAAGACACTGAGACCCAGGGAGGTCAAGTGACTTGCCCAGGAGTATACAGGAAATTCTATCTGAAACCAGCTGAGATTCTATTAACCCTCCTACACTTTATCATTTATGAAGGCCAAACTTCCTTCCAGTCAACTTCCTATTTGGTCTTTATATCAAGCGATGTAGGAGATTCCTAGTCTCATTTGTGCTCTGTAGGCTCAGCTCATTCACTTGTTCATTCATTCATTATACAGACATCTACTGAGTGCCTACTTTGTGTTAGGCTCTAAGTAGGCACTGGGGAGATAATGATGAGCAAGATATAATCCCTGCTTTCCAGGAGGCCACCTTTGTTTAGAGACTGACAAGAGGCAATTACGATACAACCTGTCAAGTGCTTGGATGAGGGAAACGGGAGCAAAATGTGCCACCTCCAAGCACCTGATGCCCACCTACACACCTTGTCTTCAATTCTGCCCCATCAAGCCTGCTCCTGTCATCCTTTCACAGACCCTCCAAGACTCTGAGTATCTTGTGAGTTCTCAGATCCTCTACCATGACTTCTTGCCCTGGGGCTCCGCCCCACCTGGGGGATGGTTGATAACCCTTCCCCAGGGCATGTGAGCCAGGTAGGCATCCTGCAGGAAGAAGTGGGTACTTCAGGGCAGTGGCCAGTCCCAGCACCCCTGAGCTTCTGATTCAGTGAATTTGGATGCGACTTGCACAACTGATATTTTTCAATGCCCCTGGTGACTTCAGATAGCTTGCCTCATCTGGGAAGACTGTAGCAGTGGTTATATGAAACCCTCTGCCCACACCCCATTCACAGCACCTCTTGGCATTTAATGCCACTGACCCCAGACACCGCCCCCTGTACACACCAGGTCAGCCTGAAGCTCCCTCTCCCTTACTGGAATCTAGAGTTGAGACATGGAATTCTAACCAGTCTCTGTGGTCTTTATAACTGGAATCCATCCATCCATCCATCCATCCATCATTAAATAACTACTCATTAATTAATTCAGCAAACTGGGGAAACAAAACATCTCTCTCTCATGGAGCTTATTTTCTATTGGGGGTTAACAATAAACAAATAAGCATAATAATATCTCAGGTTCTGATAAGTGTTAGGAAGACAAACAAAGCAGGTAAGGGCACAAGAATGACGCCGGGGGAGGGGTTGGGTGGGGGTGCTATTTTACATGGAGTGGCCAGCAAAGTCCTCTCTGATACGGGGGCATTTGAATGGATCCCTGAAGGAAGTCAGGGAGAGAGGGGTGGCCTCGTGGGGGAAGACCCTTCCAGGCAAAGGGACCAGATTGCACAGAGACCCCGAGGTGGGCATCTACGAGGCCCTGTGTGCTTGGCACATCTGGGTGACTGTGAAGAGGCCAGTGGGGAGGGAACGGAGGAAAGTGATGTGGGAAAAGGTCAGAAGGGCCAGGCCAGGGCTCGGCAAACTTTTTCTACAAATGGTCAGGTAGTAAATATTTTAGGCTTTGTGGGCCAGACGGTCTCTGTTGCAACTACTCAACTCTGCCCTTGTAGCTCAAAAGCACCATAAACAATAGTAAACAACTGAGTGGGGTTTTGTCCCAATAAAGCTTTATTTACAAAAATGGGTGGTGGGCCCTATTTGGCCTGCAGGCCTTGCTTGCTGACCCCCGTTGCAGGCCAGGGTAAGGACTTTGGATCTTATTTTGAGCGAGGAAGGTAGTCATCAGAGGTTGAAGTAGAGCAGTGATATGCTCGAAGCTATACCTTAAATATATCCCTCCAACTGACCTGTGTTTTAAAAATTCACCATGGCCGCTACCTGTGGAATGGATCACAGGGGGATAAGGGCAGAGGCAGTTCGGAGGTGAATGCGTCATTCCAGGTAAGAGATGCTGACAGCCTGGACCAGGGAAGAGGCAACGGAAGTGGCCAGAAGGAAATGGTCAGAATCCGGATATGTTTTGCTGGTAGAGCAGACAGGATTTCCTGATGGATGAAGTACAGAGTGTGAGAGGAAGAAAGAATTCAAGGAAGACTCCTAGGGCGAAAGCCTGAGACACAATAACTGAAAGAACTTAGCTGCAGTTAGTGGAGCCGGACAGACTGGAGGAGAAGCAGAGTTTCAGGAGAGGATTCTGAGCTGATTCTTCGCATGGAGGCTGGGTGGCCAGCGGAGATGGCAGGCAGGCAGGTGGACATGTGGCCTGGAGTTATGGGAGGAGGCTGGAGCCAGCGTTTCAGATTTGGGCACCACTGGGTAAAATGAGAATTTCAAGCTATGTGACTGGCTGAGATCACCTGAGGAGTGACAAGGGACCAGCCTGTGGCGACATACAGGCTGTCAGTGTCACGGGAATCAGGCCAGGGAGGGGACAACCCACAGCCGGCCGGCAACTGAGAATCCCAGGAAAGGGCAAGGAAAAGTGACAGGCTTTCATCAGCCTGTGGTCACTTTCCGACACTCAGCCTTACGTCACTGTGGGTGTGCATACGTGTGCAAAATGCTCATACTCCCCTGTGTGCTGTGTACGTGTGTCTGTGTGCCCCTGAATGGGGGTGCCAGCAACTGCCATTGTGATCCCAACTAATGGCTGTCGTGGCTTGAGTGGTGGCCCCCAGAAGATGAGTCCATTCCCTGGAACCTGTGAATTGACCTCATTTGGAAAAAGAGTCTTCGCAGATGTCATTAAGTTCAGGACCTCAAGATGAGATCATTCTGGACTATCTAGGGGGGGCTCTTAAATCCAATGAAAAGTGTCCTTATAAAAGACACACAGAGGAGAGACGCACAGAAGGAAGAGAAAGGAAGAGAAAGGAATGCGAAGATGAAGGCTGAGATTGGAGTGATGCAGCCATAAGCCAAGGAAGCCTGGAGCCACCAAAAGCTGAAGGAAGCAAGGACGGATTCCACCCTAGAGCCTCGGAGGGAGCCCAGTGCTGCGACCCCTTGAAACAGTCCGGCCTTTGGAACTGCGAGAGAACACACTTCTGTTGTTTTAGGCCATGAGGATCATGGTAGTTTGTTACAGCAGCCCTAGGAAACAAATAACAACAGCAATACGAGTTCTGAGTTCTTCACACACCTAAGGGATAATTTTTTTAAAATTATATATACACTAATACGTATACAATGGATAACAAATAAGAGCCTGCTGTATAAAAAAATAAATAAAACAGAACTCAAAAACTCAAAAAAAAAAAATGATTGAAGAGCAAAATAATAAAAGTTAACATAACTTACTGTGAAAGCTTTCATTTGGATGTGCTAAAAGCCTGTACCTAACAAGGACATTCAGCAATGCGACTGCTGTTTAAAAATAGAAACGTAAGCGCAGGCACCTGGCTGTTGATTTGTGGACGGCATGAATCTGGGCGCACAGTGAATAAAGGGGCCCAGAATGCTGCACGTCTGCCTCGAGCTTGCCTCTGCAGGTGTCAGGGCTGGGTGGGCTGGCCTGCCGCGCACATACAGGAACTGGGGACGGGGTGCGGAAAGGAGGGGGTCCTTGTGAATGTGCCTCTTTTTATAGCACTGTGAGTGTCTCTGTGGTGTTGGTCCGTGGTTTCCTGGATGAACCCCTTGTCTCAGGTTTCCCAGGGCTGTTCTCATGCATGGGGGACTGGCCTTGTGTGGCTCCGTTATTCTCTTTAGGGTAACCTTTCTTTTAGCGACAGCAGCTTCCCGGGACAAGGAGTCACAAATTCCCTTCCTCTTGCACCTCAACCTCATGGTCTTGCCCGCGGAGACGTGTGAAGAGGGCAGAGGGGATTGTTCTGGAAACAAAGGACGTGGGCCCACGAACTGTGGCCTGGAGACTCTCCTCTGACCACACGGAGCTGCTGCCCCTGTGTCTGCTCGGGCTGCTACAACAGACTGGGTGGCTTACATGACAACATCTATTCCTCAGTGTTCTAGAGGCTGAGAAGTCCAAGATCAAGGGGCCAGGAGACTGGGTTCATGGTGGGTGCTCTCTTCCTGGTTTGCAGACAGCCGCCCTCTGGCTGTGCCCTCACACGGCAGGGGAGAGAGCTCTGGTCTCTTCACCTTCTTCTCAGGACACTAAGCCATCGTGGGAGCCCAACTGTCATGACCTCAAGCCGACCTCCTAATACCATTGCATTGGGGGTTAGGGCTTCAACATATGGATTTGAGGGGGAGGATCGGGGGGAACACACATTCAATCCATAATACCCTGTGTCTGGTTAAGTGATAGGTTTAAACTTGAAAGTACCTGGGATGAATGTCTGATGAGTCTAGTGCAGGGCCAGTGGGTCGCAGTATCTGAAATCTGCTTCTCTGGGAATATTCTGGAATGTACTGTATGACCGCTGAGTCTACAGGGAGGGCAGTTAGTCCAAGCATGTGTACAGCAGGCTGCCTTTGGGACTGGACTGTGCTCTCCTCACATGCCAGGCGAGCGGCACCTGCTGGCCAACCCGCAGCCTGGAATCCCTGCTGTCGAGGGGAGGGGACACCACTGGACCAGCGGGAAGGGTACAGGATGGCTCCGTCTCTAACCCTCCCAGGGATGTAAATGTGGATGCTAAGTGGGGTGACGCTTCGGGACAAAACAAGGCTGGGTCTTGATCGTGGCTTTTCAGCACGATAGAGGCTGGCCGAGGGAGAGGGCTTTTGAATGTGGGTGCTGTGCTGGCATCCTTGGAAGCACACCATATCACACACAACTGCCTCATTTTCTGCTTAAGGCCCTCCTGTGTGAGACACAGATGGTCCACTGATGGATAGAGATGGGCCCATGCAGGGAGTGGGTCAGCTGGGGTCAGCAGGGGAAGGAAAAACACCACGAGTCAGCAAGTCAGTGTGCCAGGCAGAGAGGAGTGAGAACGGCAATTAGCAGTAGGTGACCATTTATCCTCCGATTCATGATGCTCTTGAGATTGGCAGGGGCACTGTTCATAGTCACCCTTGGACAGTGTGTGTAAACTAGGACTGTCTGATTGGCCGGGACATATGGTCAACCTACCCCGAAGAGAGTAAGAATGGAGATGGGAAAAGGAGCAGGGAGAGGGAGAGAGAGAGAGAGAAATGAAGGAGAGGCTGTAAGAGTCAAAGAGAGACGTTCTGTGTGGGCACGTCTGGGTGGCATTCTGCTGGTTGTTTACAAAGTGTTATCTTAACCCCTTTCCCAGACAAGCAAATTAGCATGTTAGAAAAATACATAATGATAGAAGACTCCACTTGCTCCAGAGCTCCAGAGCTCCCAAACAAACACAATTTCCTATGAATATCAATCAAAAGGGAAATGGAAAATCAAGAAGAACAAAATCCATTTCTCATTCGGCACGTTGCTCCCTTCCCTCCGACACCTGTCTAATTTCTGTTGGGTCCTAAGCACAAGGGCCAGAGCTTATTTACATAGCTTTTAACAACCCAGAGAAAGCATCTGAGGATATTACATTTGTATAGAAAGAAGCTGAGAATAAAAAGGAAAACATGAAATCAGCAAGTATGCATGGAGTAACCATGTTTTGAAAATGTTTTACCACATGGACTGTGCCAGGGCGATTCTGCATTGCTTCTATTTGATCAGACACAGCTGTACGGAGGTGTCAGAATTTTAGGAGTGTTCTTATGGAAGGACAAGTGCTTGGCAAGCTTGAAAGGGCTGGTAGTACTTTGACACATAGAAGATGGTGAAAGAAGATAGAGAGCTGGAAGTAGAAAAATCCATTAGAGGATGCAGCCCAGCTAGGCAAGGAGACTGCAAGAAATGCTCTGTGGAAGCAGCGGGTGGGAGGGGCCGGTCCAGGAGATTCTCAGGCAGGGAAGCTGGTCTGGACCTACACGACTGGACACAGCATCTACAAACAGGCCCAGAATAGCAAAGCAGTTCCTTGACGTCTGGACCAAGCTCTTTTGTCTTCTGTGCTCTCACAGAATCTTTATCTTCTTGTCAGAGCTCTTGCCTCCATTTGTAAAGGTTTATTCATTAGTGGGGATCAACGTCATTCATTAGTGTGAGTCCTTGGCCTCAAAACCCATTGAAAGCAGGGAGTGCCTCTGGGTTTTGGGATTTGATGATACTTCCAGGTCATAACCAGCCTGGTGTCAGGTACTTTTTCCCATGGTATACATGTAACTCCAAGATCCACATCCCAGAATTGTTTGTATTCTGTTTTTACAGCTTTGTTTAAAGCCCAAGCCATCTTAATGACCTTGGACTCAATTTTATATGACACGGAACTAAGTTTCTGAGGAGCCCAAAATGCATCTTGTCAATGAACCATGCAGACATAAGCACAGCTTCTGGGAGGAATCATATTAATGGATTCAATCTGTCCAAACTCTTCAAACAGGTGGGTAAATCTTGCTGCGTTGCTGTCTTGTCTACCCACAGAGTAGTACTACATACACTTAATGTTTTAGATCTAATTGGAGGCAATCCCTTCTTCTGTTGTTCTTTCTCCCTTTCTCTAGCTCTTCTTTCACTTGAGTATGAGCGTGATGATTTCCTTTTTCTTTCTCCAGAGCGTTCTTTCTCCCTTTCAACACATACTTGTGAAATGGATGATGAAATTATTCAGGATTCCTTCATTAATGAACTTACCCATAGCCATGGCTTTAACCACCACCCAGAGGCTGATAAGGTTCAAATGTCTCTCTCCAGCCCAGTTCTTTCCTCCAGAATCACATATCAAAAAGCCTACTTAACATTTTCACATATTTAATGTAACGTGAAAATGTTACAGCATCCCAGCTGCACTTGACAGGTCCAAAACTGAACCTGTGAGTTCCCCACTCCCCAACCAGTTTCTCCTAAGTCTTCTTCATCTTGGGGAGTGGGACTTTCTCCACCTGAACTAGGGCTGCTGTTCTTTCTTCCTTTTTATTTTTTTTTTTTTGGGCCATGCCGTGTGGCTTGCGGTATCTTAGTTCCCCGACCACGGATCAAACCCGGGCCCTCGGCAGTGAAAGCGTGCAGTCCTAACCACTGGACTGCCAGGGAATTCCCAGGGCTGTTGTTCTTGACACCTCCCTCTTCTTTATTCCTGCATCTCTGGTCCATCAGCAAAACCTTTCATTTTCATCTCTTAAATTTTCTGGATTACAATCACTTCTCTCCATAGACCATGGTGGTTAAGAGTGCAGGCTCTGGAGGTGGATTGCCTGGGTTTGAAAACAGTCTCCACCACTTACTAGCAATTTGCTTAACTCTTCTGAACCTTGTTTCCTTATATATAAAATGGAGATAATAATAGTATGTGCTTCATAGGATTCTTCTGAGAAGTCGATGAGATAATGCATATGATGTGCTTTCAAAAGGGTAGCTGCTATTATCACCACCACCACCACCATAAGCAGCACCAATATCAACATCGTCACTATCACCATCATCATCACCATCATCATCACGATCTCCACCATCATCATCATTGCTACCATCACCATCATCACCACCACCAACACCATCAACATTATCATCATCAATCCTTACCATCACCACTACCATCATCATCATCATCACCATCACCATAAACATCACCATCATCATCACTACCATCACTATAAACACCATACCACCACCACCACCATCATCAACAGCATCAACATTATCATCACCATCATCATCATCACCATGAACATCATCATTATCATCATCACTACCATCACCATAACACCATCACCATCACCACCACCATCATCATCACCATCACCACCATCAACATTATCATCACCATCATGATCATCATCATCATCTCTGTGGCTACAATCCTAATCTAAGCTATCAACATCTCTTATCTGGATCACTCCAATAGCCACCTAACATCTCCTCACATCCATTCTTGCCTTTTCCAGTCTATTTTCCACTATGTAACCCAAGTGACCTTTTAAAAATGCAATCTCGTATCACTCACATATTTAAACTATATCAGTGGCTTCCCACGGAAGATGGGGTAAAATCCAAAATCATTAACATGGTCTAACTAGTCAACCTTGGACATCCTTTAGCCTCAAACCTGACATGTGTGTTGGTCACTTCAGGATCTTAGCATATGCTATTTCCTCTGCCAGTAACACTGTTCCTCCTTCCTTCCCTTCATGAGCAAAACCTCTCTGAAATGGTAACATTCACTGTCTCCACTCTCCAACTGACTGCACAATGGCTTCTGCCCCCATCTCTTCACTGAAACTGCCCAGTAAAAGATCATCATAGCACCTGTTGCTGAAGTCAATGAACCAATTTTTAGCCTTATCTGATTTGACCTTTCTGAGTGTCTGACACTGCTAACCACTCTTTCCTCAAAGTTTCCTCTGCTTCTGTCTCCTTCCTGTTCTCTTGGTTCTTTTCACCTTTCTCCGGATGATTCTTCTTTTTCCCTTCATTTGTCCCTCTTTATCAGCCACTTAGAGGTTGGTTTCCCAAGGTTTCCTAATTGGAACTCCTTCTCTTGCTCTGCTCATTCTCCATGGGTGATTCTACCTATTCGCATGGTATCCACTGCAGAATGACTCCCAAATCCTCACCTCTAGGTCCTTTCTCCCTCTTCAGCTCCAGGCCCACGTTCCTCTACGAGTGTGTTTCACAAACACTTCAAACACAGCACATGTAAAGCTGAAATCTCAGAACACCCTTCCTTTCTCTGATGGTATCTCAGTGAATGGCATCAACACCCATTCAGCTGCCCAAGCAAAAGCTTGAGTCATCCTTGTCTCCTTCCTTTCTCTTCCTCCCTACGTCTAGTTAATCATCAAGTTCTGTTGACTCTGCTTATTTAGATGCACTTAGATCTGTTGACTTGTCTTTGTTCCCAATGCCGCTCCCCTAGTTCATCATTTCCCACCCACACTATGGCCACAGCTTCCTAATCCATCTCCCTTTCACCAGCGTTTCCTCTTTCTTACCCTTTCTGTACTTTGGTCAGAGTTTAGGAAAAACGGATCCCTAAATGATTTCCTAGAGAACTGGTTGTCCAACTTTTAAGAGAAGGGTTTCTTAGGCAAATAAGAAATGGCTGACTTAAGAAAACATCACCTCTGTGGCTCTTTCTTGGTGACCCACCATGCATGACAGCATATTTAAGATTCTGAGAAGTCCTGTCACAAAGGAATTGGTTCAGAATTGTTTAACCAAGCATTTCCCAAACTTCTTCGACCATAAAAACCCTTCTCCAGGATGCACGTCCTAACATCTTGCAGGACACTACATACTGTTTCAAAATACAAATCTGATCATCTTACTTTATTTGAAAATATGACAGATAAGTGGATAAACACTAAAAGAAGATGATTTGAACTTTATTCTGTGGGTGATTAGAAACCCTTGGAGATTCTTGAGCAGGGTAATGACCCACACAGTCAATAGCTTCCAATGATTGAGCTCCTGCTATATGCTGGATGCTTCTCATCTATCATCTCTGATCCTTACAACAAGGTTACAGGTGGGCATAATCCCCAAGTGAAGGGACTGAGCCAGGTTAGTTAAGTGTTGTGTCTAAGGCCATAAAACCAATAAGAGTAGAGCAGTATTGGGCTCAAAGTCTAGGTGATTCGAAAGCCATGGCTGTTTGCAATAAGCAGGTGACATGTTGCCTATAGGACACATTGGAAACAGGCAAAATCAGAAGGCTGGGACATAAATGCCTAGAAGGCTATCACTTCTTTCTCTGTTCTTTTTCCACCTCTGTTCTCACACCCCTCCAGGTAATGCCTCAAGAGCTAGCCATTCTTCTTAAGCTTGGGTCTCACTGCCCTTCCTGTAGGCTGTTGTATTTTTTCCCCTTAGACACCTAGCAAGACATCAGACAGCTCCAGGAAAGCTTCTCCCCTGCTTAAAAGCTGTGTGTTTCTAATGCCTGTCCAAATACAAATTCCTTAGCTTGATATTCTAGGCCCTCCCTTATTGGCCATCAAATTTCCTTTCTGATCTTGACTTTAGATACTTTTTTTTTTTTAATTAATTAATTTATTTATTTATTTATTTATTTATGGCTGTGTTGGGTCTTCGTTTCTGTGCGAGGGCTTTCTCCAGTTGCGGCAAGCGGGGGCCACTCTTCATCGCGGTGCGCGGGCCTCTCACTATCGCGGCCTCTCCTGTTGGGGAGCACAGGCTCCAGACGCGCAGGCTCAGTAATTGTGGCTCACGGGCCCAACTGCTCTGCGGCATGTGGGATCTTCCCAGACCAGGGCTCGAACCCGTGTCCCCTGCACTGGCAGGCAGATTCTCAACCACTGCGCCACCAGGGAAGCCCCGATACTTTTCTAAATATAACCCACACTCCAGCCTCCCTGGAGGCTTCCATGAGCAGCCTCTCTGCCTTTGTTCTTGCTGCCCCTCCTTTTGGAAAGCCCCCTGCTCTCCTCAGCACTGCCTCTTCAAATCTACCAATCCTTTAGGGTCCCTTTTCACCATAATGCCACAGAACATGTCCTAATCTGGTCTAAGCAGATGCTCTTTGGGTTTCAGCACAAAAAGGCAGGGAGGTGCTCCGAACATGGGAATCAGGCTGCCTTCTGAAAATTCAACTCGTAAACCCCACAGTGGATGGCATCAGCTATCTGCGAAGATGATACACCCAAAGGAAGACTCAAGAAGTAGATAGTTAAGGAGACATGAAAACGTCCTCCTGGAGGAAGGTGCCCAGGGCTTGCTCTCGGGACACAAGTGTACCTACGGATCTGGAACCATAAGATGCAAACAAGGCCCTAATCAAATCAGTTATAGGAAACAGAGGGAAGAACCAAACCATAATCAGTTGTGACAACTGGCTAAGACAGTGACCTAATCAATTACATTCTGCTCGGGTGTACTGAAGTACAGCGTGTGCTGTTACAGACAGAAGGCAGCCAGAGGGACAGACGTGGAGAGGTTGCTGCCAGCACCGACCAGGAAAGACGCTGACTGAGTTTGGGGGATGCTGACTTCCAGGGCAGGGAAGGATTAGTGATGAGAGGATTGGAGATGGTTCATCCAGCTTTCTCAGACCTGGGTGGTTTTCCCAAGGTTCCCCTGCTTCCTTTGTTCAAATTACAGACCCACTAAGCAACCTCTGGAGAATCGATTTGGCTTTCTTTTGCATCATCAGAAAGGAATATTCTGAGCAGTGGAAAGGGATATCCTCATTGTATCCACCTCATGGCGTTGTGGGGAGGATTCAATGAGATAATGTAAAGGGATTGATTCAGGCATGTATATAGTAATTATTCAATAAATGTAGGCATTTAAAATCAATCAGTGTATTGTGAATCTGCTTCTGACGACAAGTTCTTACACGTTTGGCTAAAGAGAACTGGCTTCCTGGTGTCTAGGTGCCCTGATGACTGTGGGTACCTGGATTTGCAAAACAGATTCCGAGGCCCTGGGTGAAAGTGAGCCAGCTGAAGTACTGCCTCAGAAAGGGCCTGGCAACCATGCCCCTGGTCGAGGGCATCTCTAGTTCATTAGCATCCTCTAAACATCTCACAGCTCCCTTCTGTAAGCACCCAGCACATGCCCTAAACCACTTTTGTTCTATTTTCAATGCAATCGCTTGTGTATTCCAATTCCATGAGAGTGTAAACCCCCTGAAGGGGGGGGGGGGCACTTACATCCCTTGCAGAGCCTCAAATGTCATAAATATTGAATGAGTTGAAATGAGATAAATCAAAGCTTGAGCAAATGATCCGGGGTTCAAACAAAGGCTACACAATCTGTGCCTCAGGCTGCAGAGCCCTGGAGAGGAGGCCTGGAGCCACAGGCTGAGAACATCCCTCCAGGGCCCCCAGCCCAGGTGGCGGATACAGGAGAGCCTGCTAGGCTGAAGGAGGGATGCTCAGCTGCCCAGGAAGGTGAGGGAGAGACAGACAAACGGACGGAGCAGGCAGCACCCACCACACTCACCCGGATCTCGGTCTGCACGGTGCATTTAACTAGTTTGAAGTTCTTCCCGGGGTTGAAGCTGTTGCTATAGAAGCAGACCTTGAGGATCCTCACGTCTTCCTTTTCCACGTCTACTGGCACTGCCACCATGGGCTCTGGGGGACCTTCAGGCCGACGTAACGTGCCCACCTTCACTCGGCTCAGGGCCTCAGAAACCCCGGACATCCTCTCAGACGGCAGCTAGGACCGGCACATCGCAGTCCTGCGGAGACAGCAGAGGGACAGCCCTGAAATGAGTGGTGTGGGCCCACACGCGTCATCCCCCAGGGACAGCACCCAACAAGCTCTGAGACCTCTGCAAAGAACACATCCTCCCACTCCCGAAAACCCCCCTTAAAGGCATCCGGCTTCACGGATGGGGAAGCGGAAGCACAGGGGAGCAGTTTGCGTAAACGTCCAGGTATCGACCTGGACCCGGAGCTCGCAGGCTGTGAGCTCTCTGCTAGAAGCCCCCTCTCGCCATCGCTTTTCTCCTCCCACGCTGGCTCCCAGGCAAGGGGCCCACACTCTGCAAACGCAGCTCTGAGAGGAGGCAGCCCCAGCCTGGTTCCAAGGCACAGCTGAGCAGAAAAAGCGAAGAGCGAGACAGTAGAAAATAGCAGGAGAAAAACAGGGACAAGGGGAGAGAAGCCGAGAAGGAATTGAAGTGGAGAACAGGTGGCCTGCAGGGCACTGGAATGGGAAAGACAGGCAAGGGCCCAGGCTGGGGGGCCAGCCTAGCAGCTGAGGGCTTCGCCCACCCCCACCTGCAGCCGCCAACCTGGGCTTTCAGGGCTCGAAGCCTCAGTCCCACAGGAAGTCATCTCCCAGAGCATCATGCACCGCATGCAGAGGGACAGCACCCCGGCAGCCCAATGTGCGAGGTCTTTCTGCTGGGGGGAGAGGGGGTGGGGCTGGGCCTCCATACCCAGCCCAGTTCTGATGACAGTTTGGTTGATATCTACATAGACTGTAAGAGCCCTAGGAGTCTTTAGATCACCCCAAATCTCAGCCAGATTGGTCCTGGCCTCTTGATCCAACAACAAACAGCTCTGTAGGGTTTATTCCCACTGGTCTAAAGCAGAAATACCCAAAGGAAGCAATAGAAGTTCTATCTCCAGACTGGAGGTGTCGATCTTGGCTCCACATTAGGAGCCCCTGGGAAGCTGTCAAGAAAGTCTAACTGCAGACCCTGTGCCCAGAGATTGTCACTGAGGTGGTCCATGGGAGGCCTGGCATTGGTATTTTTAAATTTCTAAGGATGTTTCTAACATTCAGGCTGGGTTGGGAACCTCTTCTAGACTAAGCTTAGCTCTCATTTGGAACCCATTCTTACAGAAGCATCTCTCCCTTCTAACAGGAGACTGTGATTTTAGGGGAACATTCCTCAGACTAGGAGTTGGGGGCTGAAGGACGGAGTTGGCAAAGTTAAAACACAAATGTGACAAACGAACTTATTTACAAAACAGAAGTAGAGTCACAGATATAGAAAACAAACTTACAGTTACCAAGAGGGAAGAGGGGGGGAGGGATAAATTGGGAGATTGGGATTGACACATACACACTACTATATATAAAACAGATAACTATTAAGGACCTACCGTATAGCACAGGGAACTCTACTCAATACTCTGTAATGACCTATATGGGAAAAGAATCTAAAAAAGACTGGATATATATGTATATATATAACATACATTTTGCTGTACAGCAGAAACTAACACAACATTGTAAATCAACTAGACTCCAATAAAAATTAATTAAAAAAGTACAAATGTGGAGTCAAATATTTTAGATGTGGAAGCAAAGTCTATGTTCATTCAATCACACTGCTGGGCACTAGAAGAGAAACGTAGACAGTCACTAGCTGCAAGGAGTCATTCCTTTAAAAAGCCAGCGTGTATTATGAAGACATGAAAGAGATGCTATGAGGACAAGGAAAGAAGCAGGACGTGTCCCTTCCACCGGGGCAGGCAGACAAGGAGCAGAGCGCCAGCCTGAGCTCACCTGGGCAGGCAGAATTTGGGACAAGACAGATGGAGAAAAGATTATCCAGTCTGCTTTATTTTAGAGACCAGTATGTGTATTCTAGAAGCATCCATGCCTTCTTTCAATGTCTACTGGACCTGTCCCATGTGCCAATCCTCTGCTACGTACTGGGTGTGTGTCTCGGTTTCCCCAGACCTTCAATAAGGAAACCGAGGAAGTAGCTTGAGAGGCAACCCCAGGAAACCTACTAGGGAGTGGGACGTGCGGGACAGAGAAAGGAAGGCGGCCTGTTATCAATGGAGCGATCGCTTGGACAACTGCAGAGGAACCCTGCTGGGAGCCCTGGGAGCGAGGACAGAACCCAGCTGCAGAGCCACTCCAGCCAGGGAGGGAGGGAGCCACGCCACTGCTTAACCGTCATTGTCCCAGCGTTTCCAGCCAGTTCTGCACAAGCACAGAGTGGACTCAGAGCCAGAGGAAGTCCCCAGGCAAAAGGACGCAGATGCTGGCAGGGAAAAGTAAGCCGAATACCGAAATGGCGAGGCCCAAGGGGACATCAGAAGGGACCATGACAAACCTGCTATAGGATGTGAAGATGAGGGAAGGATGTCTTGCCCCTGAAGAGCATACACTCTAGTCATAGAGACAAACCGCATATATATATGTAACCATCAATAACACACACATATCTGGTCCTAGTCCTAGATTCAGGATCTCCTGTGTCTACTGAGCCAGGGGCCCCATGACCCCAGGGCATCTGTTTGTATAAACTAATTTCCAGGCAGGGGTCTCATGACACAGTTTTGTGGAACAGGCATCTGGGTAGGAAGGAAATGGAGCAGTATATGGTGTCTGTCCCCAGGGACTAGATCATGTCAATGGAAGCCAAAAGGCCTACACCCCAAAGACCATTTGGAAAATAGGGGTGCAAGCAGTGTCATCATGTTGACCAGTGGGAACGAGGACTCACAGCTGGAAGGAGGTCGTTATACCCACAACTGCAGGTCACACCACGTGGCTTCTGGACATCCACAGTGAAGGGGATGGGGTGCCATTCAGAAGATACCCCCCAGCCCAGGCAGCATTCCCACCCAAAGGGTACTGGTGCTGGTGAGCACACAGAGACACCCTGGGGACTCCCCGAAACACTAGGGGAGAGTTTAAAAGAGAACAGTTAAGTAGGAATAATATGTCAGTAAAATTCAAGAGATCTGGCTGTTACGATCTTGGAAGCTCCACTTTCACATGTGATGTGTGTCATTGGCTGAAGAGAAGAGTGAAGGAGAGAAGCCCTCTCTGAAAGGCAGAGCCCAGTATCAGAGGTAGAGCAAGTCAGAAAGCTTCGCCAGGAGAGAGGTCAGGGCAGAGTCTGCAGTGGGGAGGGGTTAGACCCCCACGGTGCTTTTAACCTTGCAGTTGCAGCCAGTGGTGCAATGAGATGCGGTACTTTTAAACTTGAGGAGCCAAGAGGATGTAAACATGTAACGAGGATGTGGAGCAACAGGAATGCTCATTTATCGCTGGTGCAAACTTCGGAAGACAGTTGTATGGTTTCTTACAAAACTGAACAGACTCTTATACGATTTATCAGTCATGCTCCTTGGTATTTACCCAAAGGAGCTGAAAACTTATGTCCACACAAAAACCTGCACATGGATGTTTATAGCAACTTTATTCATAATTACCAAAAGTTAGAAGCAATCAAGATGTCCTTCAGTAGGTGAACAGATAAATAAGCTGTGGTACATCCAGACAATGGAATATTTTTTTGTTTGTTTAATAAACTTTTTATTTTAAACTAGTTTTAGATTTACAGGAAAGTTGCAAAGATAATACAGAGAGTGCTCATATACCCCTCACTCAGTTTCCCCTATTCTTAACATCTTACCTTACTATGGTACACCCAGACGATGGAATATGATTCGATGCCCAAAAGATATGCTCTATCGAGCCATGAAAAGGCATGGAGGAACCTTAAATGCATATTACTAACTGAACGAAGCCAATCTGAAAAGGCTACAGACTGTATGGTTTCAACTATATGACATTCTGGAAAAGGCAAAACTACGGCGACAGTAAAAAGATCAGTGGTTGCCAGGAGTTGGGGGAAAGGAGAGATGAGTCGGAGGAGCATGGAGGATTTTGAGGGCAGTGAAAATACTCTCCATGATATTATAGCGATGGATACATGTCATCATACATTTGTCGGAACTCATGGAATGCACAACCCCGACACTGAACCCTGATGTAAACTATGGACTTTGGGTGATAGTAATGCATCACTGTAGGTTCATAAATTGTAAAAAATGTACCACTCTGGTGGGGAATGTTGTGCTTGTTTGAGTGCAAGTGGTAGGTGGCAGATCTCTGGACCTTCCGCTCAATTTTCCTGTGAACCTAAAACTGCTCTGAAAAATAAAGTGTATTAAGGGGGAAAAAAATGTGATGATGAGAAACCACAGCCCGATAGTTGACTCCCCTTTCCCAGCCTGACTGGGCGGTGCCTGGCCCACGCAGGAGCCAGCCCGCACCAGACCCTGATCAGAGAGAAGTATTCATGTTCTACATCCAACCTAGACTGATACGTTGGCCATCACCAACACACTCGGATGACACTGGTTTCTTATCATCATCAGTTTTTTCCTGGCCTTTCGTTCAGGAGCCATCATTCATAGTAGTCAACCTGGCTCCCATTGAAATATTTTAGCAAAGTCATTTCAGTCACCCGGGATCTACCTTTGCCTTCAGACCGATGCTGGTCCCTCAGGTCTGCCTTCAGTCCTTTGTAGTGGTAACCTTGGGCTATCCATTCCAAAAACAATTACAATGACCTCAGCCCAGAAAGGTGGTGCCCACATCTCTGCTGACACGTGGCAACTCCCTCAAGGGCATCCAAAACTCCCAACTGTCAGTACAGATCTGCAGTAAACTGCCAAGGGGTCCCCCAAAACTCTCTGAAGCAGAGTAACTGAAAGGTGTTATATACGGAAAGCCTCAGTCACCTGCCTTGGGGGTCTTGGAGAACACAGCCCTCAACGTCACGCACGGTCTTCTCTCCAGGCCCACAACGGCTGATTTCAAGCTACCAACATACGGCACTGGGCGTAGTTAGGAAGACATGAGAACGACCTGCTGACTCTAGCTTCTGTTTCTGGACCACAGAACTTGCCTGTTCCTCCAGACTTTGCCTGATTACTTGAATTTCTCATCAGTAGCTTGTCTCTGGATTTTGTTGATCACAAAGTCCTCTGACTCTAAGTGTGTGAGCCAAAACCCCTGCTCCTTCCTGCCGGCCGGACCTGGACCCCAGCCTGGCGATCCTTCCTCCCTACATGCTGGCCTGCCCTAGACCCTATGAGCACTGTCACGAGGAGAGACCGTCCGTCCCACTGCACTGGAGAAAACCCTGGCTCACAGCCACCGTGGGCTCCGGCTGTCTCCCAACCCCCAGATCTGCCCAAGGCAAAGCCAAAGAATAACAAACACAAGGAAATGGGCTCAAATTAAAACAGGAAAAGTTTTGATTGGCTATAAGAACGTCTTGGCCAAGACCTGCCAAGGGCACTGAGGGAAGCTGTACAACCTCTGAGTCCCTGAAGTCTTCAGGAAGAAAATAAATGACACTCTTCCTGCACGGCAAGACATTCACCTGCCTGAAGGGGGAGGGGAGACTGAAGCAGCACTGAAGTCCCTTCAGATACTCTGGGTTGTCACCGTCCCCAGGGCTGTGCTCCTGCTGTGGGGAAAATGTCAGGGTTACAGGGGTCAACATCACAGAAAAATACACTCTTGATCTTGAAGACACTGCAAGGTAATGTTACGTCTTATTGAACACCTACTGTGTGCTAGGGAGTTTATGTAAGTAACCTCTAATTCTCTGGGAGGATTCTGCAGGATAGGTAACGTTAGAGAGGTCTAGCGAGGTGACTGTCCAGAGCATACAACTGGTAAGCGGTAGAGAATTAAGGCCACCATGTTGCCAATGGCGAGAGGGCTGCTGGTGTCACGTCCTGCCACCATGCTTAGGACTTAGTGTCCGGCTCTGCCACCAACTGGCTCTGATGCCTTGAGACGTCACGCTGGGATGGGACAGAGTTCCCAAACAGCAGTTGGCAGCTGGATGATGGCCTTTGGTGATGTTTTGCCGTGTCCATGGCAAAATGAGAAAAATAAGAACACTGTAAAGAATCCATCATAAAGCTGAATGTATTCCATTTGAGAGGCAGTCTTTTATTCTAACTTTGTCTTTCCACCTTTTTTTTTTTTTTTTTGGTTTTTCAATGTTAATTCATTTATGAGATGACAACGATAGCCTTTACCAATTGGCCTCGAAGCTTGGCCTCTTCGGGAACCAGACTTGAGAGTGACGCTGGGAGTTCCAAGGGTAAAAGGCAATGTCTTGAGGATTGAAAGTTCTGCCCATGATTTCAGGGAGCACAGAAAGGGCACCATTCGTCAGGAAGGTGGCACGATGTCAGGGAGAAGGCGCACACATCTGACTCATTTGAACCTGGGTTTAAAACTCATGTCCTCGGGGCTGCCATGCTGCAGAAGTCTAGGCCGTTAATTCACGAAGGATTTCAGAGCTAGGCAACGTGGTGGCCTTAAGTGTCTGCCACTTACCAGTTGTGTGATCTGGACAAGGTCACCTCTCTAGACCTCAGTTTCCTCTCTTGGAATAGGAGGCTAACATTCCCTATCCTGCAGAACTTTCTGGAAAATCAGAGATTACTTCTGTAAACTCCCTGGCACATGTATTTTTAAAACGCCTGTGACTTGGCAGAAGAAAGAACCAGAAACCCAATACCAGCGCCCACTTAAAAATATTAAACTGGCCCAGTAAGTCGAGGCTCAGGGGGTGGAGGCAGCCCCTCCTGTCTCCAGGGCTCTGAGGCTGCCTTTCCTCCAAGACCCACCTTCTCCACCTGCCGGGGCACCTGAAAAGAACACCTCTACCTCCTACTCTCTGCTCACATGGAGGGCCGTCGTCTGTCCTGAGAACCCACAGAAGCGTGGACCGAGGCCACACAGGACACAGTCGAAACACCAGCCCTTTGGATCTAGCAGAAGCCAGAATGTCATGAGACACACATTTTATTTCCACTCTGTCTCTGAGTCACTTCCTCTTGCCGTTTCCCCATCAACAAAATGGGGAACACATGCCTTTCCTCTGCAAAGGCCTGCTGAGAACAGCCACTTCACCACCTGGCAATGACCTTGCCGTTGGGGAGCCAGGCCTGTGTGTCTGGGAAGCTGGGCCCTCCTGGCTCCACGCAGCGCTCCCTCCCCAGCCCCAAGCCCTTTCAAACCCCAGGTCCCATGAGGGCCGGGCACTCTGCCCGCCCCAGGGCCACCCAATCCATCACTTGGTTAATCCTCTCCCCTCCTCTCCGAGCGTCCCTCCCCATTACCTTGCAAAGGAAGGAGCCAGGAAGGTTGTGATTAGCACCAGCTATAATTCAATGTAATTCAAAAAACCTTTATTGAGAGTCTCCCACATTTTCAGCTCGCCACCCCCGCGCACACGACCCACTCAAGACCATTCTGTTGCCAGCACTTTGCGACCCAGAGGTCACCTGACTCGTAGCTGGCTCTCAGGGCACTGGGAGGGGGGCGACAGAGACGCAGTACCTGTCCTTCCTTGTTAACAGAACCTCTGTTCTCTCACTGGTTCAAGGACTTTGATCCCTGCAGCAGGGCAGAGTTTTCTTACCTCCTGTGTGACTTCTGGGCGCCGCTAGCTCCCCAACCCTTCAAGAAATCCCATTCACCTTGCTCCTAGCCGGCCAGCTCATGAGTGATTCGGACTGGACCGTTTTTCTCCCCCCCCCCACCACCCCCCGCCGCCTTTCTTCTTTTTCCTCTTCGCCCCTTTCCCTCCTCCCCCACCCCTCCACTTCTCTCTCTCTCTCTCTGCCTTGCTTTCAGGAGACACACCAGACTCCGGAGGTATGAAGATAAACAAAAGTGGGAAGAGGGTCCCCGTCCAGCAGAGACTCACAATACCGTAAAAGGGACAAAGATTAGAGCAAAGCAGCCACCATATGATATGGGATCTAATAGGGGTCTCTGCTGGGTATTAGATGATCACAGGAGAGGACTTGTCTCTGGGGCCCCTGGATCTCAGGAAAAGGTGACACAGCAAGCTCAGGAAATCACATGCTATGATATAGGGCTGGTCAGGAGGGTGTTGAAGGGTTGCTGGGAAATGAGAGGAGATGGTGACAATATAAGACCCCATGGAGAAGCAGATTTTCACTTAAAAAATATAATTTTGGCCATAGGATGAAGCCAGGCATGAGCTAGGAGGCAGAAGAGTGGCTCACATAAGGCCTTGGCATGAATTTCACCAGTAATCCAGGGCAAAGATGGCCAGATCTGCAGCATTTGCCAATTTCTCTTGTGTAGATACTTCCGTCATTGCTGATTTCAAGCTACCAACATGATCTCACTGACGGCAGACTTGGGGAGAAACGGGTGTTATGAGAGCTGATTGCAGCACCACACGGCCTGAACAGTGAGTGACCCAGGAGTAGGATGGGGGCAGATTCTATAGTCACTTGCTTCAAGCCTGCCTCTGACCCTTGATGTTGTCTGGTCCCGGCAGTGGTATCGCCACCCAACACTTCAAGATAGCAATCTACAAGGTGCACGGCAGCACAGAATTTTAAGATGTGCTCCTTCCTCCAAGGAGCTCCTGTTACTTTCCAATTTCCTAAAAAGTTGTAATTTTCAAAGCCACACTCTGTCCTCATTAACCTCAAACTAAATTCTTCTCCACTTCAAGTCCCAATCTCAGCCTCTTCCTTCTCTCCCAGCCTGCAGCTCCAGCAAATCCCATTTCCCTCTCTGCGTGCGATACAGAGTTGGTTGTTGGGCTGGGAAATTTGGTACCATAATGAGTCAGTGCTACAGTTGAGTATTTTGAGTTCTTCCCCATTTTCTTGAGAGGAAAATGAGGAGGCCAAGTGACAAGGAGGTGAATTCATAACTGGCCAAATGGTTTTTCCCAACAACTGCTGGTCAAGTGTCTGTATTAACCTGAGGACCTATGGCTTTTTGAATGGGTCCTTGTTCACGCCTCTTAATTTGGCATTAAGGAGTTTGTGGTTATCAGACAAAAAGCACCATGTTGAGCACAGGATTAGGGGAGACTGTGACTCTGGTTGAAGACCACAAAGGGCCCCTGACATCTGCACAGGCAGGCAAGACACGCCAAGGGGAACAGAATGCAAGCCAGTGAAATGGGATGAATGTGAAGTTCTTCACGTAGACTTTAAAAAAAAAAAAAAAAAATCTTCCCCAGTCTGGGATGAGGAAGATGTGGTTTAGCAACAGCATGGATTTAAAAAATGGGGTTTAAGCTGTGAACTCACTGTTAGTCACTATGAAATAGCTGCCAAAAAAGTTAACGTGGTTTTGGGGTTACTAGAAAATCCCTAAAATAAGGACAGTGATATTTCCCCCGGGGCGTGGAAACAACTGCATCTACAGAAGTGGTGGCCCACAGCCCCGAGGTTTGAGAGACTGTGTTCTGTGGTGAACGTCCCAGGACTTTCAGAGCATGGGGAGCCTGGGAGGCAGACCCTTAGGCTAAAGGGAGATGGGAGTCCTGGGCAGTGAGGACGGGATTGCTGGTTTCAAATGGCTGCAGGGCTGCCACTCAAGAGATGGACCCCACTCCTCCATCCAAGTCAAGGTTTTTTAAAAAGCGCAACAGGCTTGTTTGCAAAACTACAATAAGATATCACCTCACACCAGTCAAAATGGCTATCATCGAAAAATCCGCAAACAATAAATGCTGGCGAGGGTGTGGAGAGAAGGGGACCCTCCTACACTGTTGGTGGGAATGTAAACTGGTGCAACCACTATGGAGAACAGTATGGAAGTTCCTTTAAAAACTAAAAATAGAGCTACCAGATGACCCTGCAATCCCACTCCTGGGCATATATCCAGAGAAAGCTATGGTTTGAAAGGATACATGCACCCTAATGTTCACTGCAGCGCTGGTTACAATAGCCAAGACATGGAAGCAACCTAAATGTCCATCGACAGAGGAATGGATAAAGAAGATGTGGTACATATATACAATGGAATATTACTCAGACATTAAAAAGAATGAAATAATGCCAGTTGCAGCAACATGGAAGGACCTAGAGATTGTCATACTGAGTGAAGTACGTCAGACAGAGAAAGAGAAATATCGTATGATATCCCTTATATGTGGAATCTAAAAAGAAATGATACACATCAACTTATTTACAAAACAGAAACAGACTCACAGACTTAGAGAACGAACTTATGGTTACCGGGGGGAAGGGTGGAAGGAAGGGATGGTCAGGGAGTTTGGGATCGACACGTACACACTGCTATATTTAAAACGGATAACCAGGGACCTTCTTGGTGGCGCAGTGGTTAAGAATCTGCCTGCCAATGCAGGGGACACAGGTTCGAGCCCTTGTCCAGGAAGATCCCACATGTCACGGAGCAACTAAGCCCGTGCGCCACAACTACTGGGCCTGCACTCTAGAGCCCGTGAGCCACAACTACTGAGCCCACGTGCCACAACTACTGAGCCCATGCGCCACAACTACTGAGCCCACACGCCACAACTACTGAAGCCTGTGCGCCTAGAGCCCGTGCTCCGCAACAAGAGAAGCCACCGCAATGAGAAGCCTGTGCACCGCAACAAAGACTAGCCTCCGCTCGCCGCAACTAGAGAAAGCCCGCGTGCAGCAACAAAGACCCAACGTAGCCAATAAATAAAATTAAATAAATAAATAAATAAATAAAATGGATAACCAACAAGGACCTACTGTATAGCACGGGGAACTCTGCTCAATGTTATACGGCAGCCTGGATGGGAGGGGAGTCTGGGTGAATGAATACATGTATATGTATGACTGAGTCGCTTTGTTGTGTGCCTGAAACTATCACAACATTGTTAATTGGCTATGCTCCAATATAAAATAAAAAGTTTAAAAAAACGATACAAAAAAAGAGCGGTGGTCTTTACATGCGCAGAACACCCACCGTGCACCCCTTTCTAGAGTGTTTGCACCCTCGCTATCTTGCTCCTATCTCCCAAGGCAGACGCCACTCCCATTTGGAGGATGGGGAAAAGTGACCAAGCACTTTGCCTGGGGTCACTTTTCTTAAGTGGCAGCGGCAGGACCAGCCCTCAGATTTCCCATTTTAGCCCAGCAAACACAGCCCACAGCCCAAGTCCCACCACTAGGGGCTGTGTCTCCGCACAGCAAGGTGGTTCCAGATGAACACTGCTTTTCTGATATGGCCCCAGAATTCTGCTCACACAAAAACTTACACATAAACATCAGTTTCCAGCCCTGCAGCGCTAAAAGGAATACTGGCCTTTTATATATTAATATGTGTAATAATCATGGGGACGTAGAATTTTGTTATCTTTGACAATACATTTAATAAACAGAAAAAAAATTGACAGTGAAAAGAAAACTCAAGTACTTTTTTTTTTTTCAACCAGAAAGTACAAAGCCAGGTCTGACAGTAGAGGTATAGTTGCCTCATCCAGTACCACCTTAAACACAACCAAACATCTTCCTGAACAAGCTTCTCCACCTACCAACCCCAATCTGCTACTCTTTGCAACTCCAGTAGACACTGCAAATTTGCTTTCTGTAAACAGATATTCAAACCATTAAATAGGACGGTGCCCCCAATCTGTACACTGCACTGATCAGCTTTCACTTTAGTGGGAATTTAGATGCTCCGTCCAGCAAACAGGATGCCACCTGTGTGTGAAAAGACTCGGGAAAATTAAAAATAGATGGGAAAATCCTCAGCAGTTAAAAATGCTAATAAAAACCACTTTGAGGTATCACTACAAACCTTTTAAACAGCCAAGATACCTGGAGAAAAATAATAAAATCTTATGTTTATGGGCTTGAAATGAAACTGGTACAATTGCCTGTTGATTCAGAACCGGCTTCCTGAAGAGCAAGCTAGTTGAATAGAAAACGACTCACGTGGGGCAGAAGACCTAGACAGACATTTCTCCAAAGAAGACATACGGATGGCCAACAGGCACATGAAAAGATGCTCAACATCACTAATAGAGAAATGCAAATCAAAACTACAATGAGGTATCACCTCACACCGGTCAGAATGGCTATCATCAAAAAATCTACAAACAATAATTGCTGGAGAGGATGCGGAGAAAAGGGAACCCTCCTACACTGTTGGTGGGAATGTAAATTGGTACAGCCACTATGGAGAACAGTAGGGAGGTTCCTTAAAAAACTAAAAATAGAGTTACCATATGATCCAGCCATCCCACTCCCTGGCATATATCCAGAAAAGACAAAAACTCTAATTCGAAAAGACACATGCACCCCAATGTTCATAGCAACACTATTTACAATAGCCAAGACGTGGAAGCAACCTAAGTGTCCATCGACAGATAAATGGATAAAGATGTGGTATATATATATATATATATATATATATATATATACAATGGAATACTACTCAGCCATAAAAAAGAATGAAATAATGCCATCTGCAACAACCTGCAGGACCTAGAGATTATCGTACTAAGTGAAGTAAGTCAGACAGAGAAAGGCAAATATCATACGATATCACTTATATGTGCAATCTAAAAAACAGTGCAAACGAATTTATCTACAAAACAGAAACAGACTCACAGACATAGAAAACAAACTTATGGGTACCAAAGGGGAAAGGGTGGGGGGGAGGGAGGGATAAATTAGGAGTTTGGGATTAAGAGATACACACTGCTATATATAAAACAGATAAACAACAAGGATTTACTGTATAGCACAGGTAACTATATTCAATATCCTGTAATAACTTATAATGGAAAAGAATCTGAAAAAAAATTCACACACACACACACATGTGTATAACTGAATTACTTTGCTGTACACCAGAAACAAATACAACACTGTAAATCAACTACACTTCAATAAAAAACAAACAACTCACATGTATTGGCTTGGCCACCCAACTGTGGGAATTGCACACCCCACATATCTAAAGAGGAAGCAAGGATCACATGCACAAAGATGTTCATAGCCGTACTATTTATAATAGAGAGAAAGTGAAATCAGAACAAAATGTTCAGGGAAATGCTGAGGGGGGGAATTCTAAGCAATATCAATCATGATATACTCCATTAAAAAACATGAACAGTGGTGATTCATGAAAATATTTATATTAAAAATGTTAAGTGACAGGGAATGAAGTTCACATACTGATTATAACTATAACTACGTAAAAATGCATGTACGTTTAGAATTACATACAGTTAATAGACCTGAAGTTTTGCTGTTATGTTGGTTAAATATATATAAACATTAAGTGGCTTCCACGAGGCCAGATGCTGGCCCTCTTTCTCCTTTCAACCTCTAGCTCCTCCTCTGACAGCCTGACTTTCTTACTTTCTGTACTCTCCACGTAGCCCAGAGTGGCCAATCCTCTTACCCCAGAGTTAGGCTAGAGAGCAAATAGGCCCCAAATCTAGATGTCAGGACTTCCCTGGCGGTCCAGTGGTTAAGACTCCACGCTTCCACTGCAGGGGGCGCAGGTTCGATCCCTGGTCAGGGAACTAAGATCCCGCAGGCCACCTGGCCAAACAGGAAAAAAAAAAAAAAAAAAAGGAATTGGGGTGAATAAGGCAGAGAGAAAGCTCAATAAAATCTGTCAAGAGAAACTGGGACTACAGAAAGTTATCCTTAACCCTAGACAGTCCTCCAAGAGACCAGAGCACCTGCCAAGGCCTGGGGGGGTCTTCGCCACACTGTGACCTTGATTCTGTCTCCAGCCCTGAGCCCCTGAGCCCGTGTCCCCTTCCTTTCTCCTCCCCTGCACGCCTGCAGCAGGCTCACTTCTGAGAACTGACAGCGGTTAACCCAGAGCCCGTTCAATCCTAAGAAGAAATTGAAAAGGTAGGTACTGTTAATCACCCATCTCAAGGATGGGGCAGCTGAGGCTGAGCGAAATGACTTCCTGAAGATCACAGGGCAGGTAGAGACCAGACTGGAATTCCCATGTTGTCCCGAGGGCTCCGGGTGTGGGCTCTTTACTGCCACACCCTGCAGTAATGGGTCTGGGACTGCCGGAGAAGGAGGCCTCCGCCCACAGACAACCCCAGGGCTCTGGATTCTAACGGTGAGAACAGTGGACTATTTGACCTGACACATCACCCCTAACAGCACTTGGACCCGGCCTTCCTCACCTGGCTGTGGGCACATGTGTTAATACACGTCTAGACAAAGATTCTCTCCACGACCAAACTTCAGTCAGGCTCCTCTGAACCCTCTGCTCTAGTAGGCCTGGACGTCGGCTTCCATCTCTGTCTTTGCAGAGTCCGGCTTTAGCAAGAATCCCACTAAGTGGGTTTAGCCAGAATTCCCCACCTTCTATAGCTGCCCATCCCCACCCCCCAGGTAACGTCTGGTCACTGGAGCCTGTCTTCAGTAAGAGTCCTGTTAGGTCAACTTAGAAAAGGAATACCCTGCCCCCTCACCCTGTCCATCCACTGGCCACCCCACCAGCACCGCCACCCTGGTCCTTGGCGATCGTTTCCACTTTTCCTTGTTTTATTTCAATTTCTTTCCCCTACGGCAAAACTCCACTGTAGTAGTTTCCCTGAATAAAGTCTGCCTTACCATTCTTTAGCAAGTATCTGAATAATTTTGCTTTAACAATATATATATATGTATACGTATATATATATATCCCAAGTCTCAGTCCTGTCTTCCTCTCCATGAATGGAGACCTCTGGGCTGAGGCCCAGCCATCTGTATTTTTAAATCACAACCCAGGTGATTCTGATACATACCAGTGAGGGTGCAGAACAGCTGGTTTGGCCCTTGTCTTGCTGGTGAGCATGGAGTTTCAGAGAGACTAAAATGCAAGGCCTCTCGGCTGGAACCCAGGTCTCCCCATTCCCAGGCTGCAGGCTCCCACTGGCAGGGTGGGGTCTGACAAACACTTGGTGCTGTGACAGACCTCAGTGAATTACGATTCTTAAGTGTGGGACCTTCCTGGCTGTCTCTGAGACGGAGTCCAGAGCACAGTGGTGGTTTCTGTTTTAGTTTCTTACTGTTACCCAAGCCTATTATTGAGAAATGGGCAGAAAGAGCAGAAACAGGTGGCTTCAGTTATTCGGAGCTCAGAAAAATCAAAAAATTGGGGGGAACTCTGGCCTTTTCGAACTCTGGCCACAGTAGTTCCAAGGGAGGGAAACCCTGAGTACGGTGGCAAGAAATCCCCCGGCTTGTAGCTCTTCTCTCACAATGTTCTCAACCACTTCTCAAAGTGTGGTAGGAATTTTTTCTCGCCTGGTTAGAAAAACAAAATAAAATACAAAGGGAAATCCCAAGCCAAAATTTTCTGAGCCCGAATGGTAGCAAAATTGCTGTTATCCTTTTAGAGAGCTATGGAAGAAAAAGCTCTCATGGACCCAAAGGCAGGCATACAAACTTGGAGCCAGGTGGCTAGGCTAGGCTGGGGAAGAAATGACCCTTAGGGACCCAACTGTGGGTCACAATTTGAGTAGGAGGCCCTGAGAATGGGGGTTTATGGGCAGGTAGCTCACAATGTGCCATCAGAAAAAAAAAAAAAGAGAAGGAAGGAAAGAAGGGAGGGAGGGAGGGAGGAAGAAAGAAAAAGAGCGAGCCTCACGTTTCCCCATAGTTCTGTCTTTCTCACCCAGGTACAGAGCTTCACTCATAAATCAATTCCTGCCGTGTTCTAAAAGGTACTTGTAAAGAGACTACTTAGGCATACACAATTAAAGTAAAATAAAAAAACTCCAAAGATTCTATGCATATTTGCTACACAAATACGCGCCCACGGTTATAGCAAGGTGTATGCAGAAAAGAGAAATTAAAACAGTTGTGGTAGAGAGGTAATTAAGCGTTCCACTTTAATGGGTTTGGTTTCAGTGATAAATGCTTCTCAAGAGTCACTTAGGCTACCTCCCAAGGTACAGTTGATCCAAACCTGAAAATATCCAGGACCCCCCTACCTACTTCCAGCCCCAAGCGTTTGTGCTCCCTAGAAGACAGGTAGGAAATGGGGGGGGGCAGTCAGAATCCTGGGCTCTCTTTCTACAGGAATCATGAATCTCTTCCCCCCCACAAGGTCGGATGTAAGTCTATGTTTGGCATAACGGTCCTCAGCCCTTTCTTCCTTTAGCTGTTCTTTCACTGAGGTTTCCGAAGCACACAGGAAGTCAGAAAAAAGAACAGCCAACCCACTTGTCCACAGCTTCACCGCAGACCTGGAGGGACAAGGCACAGCAGAACCCAGAAAGGGCCCCGCGTCAGAGGAGGGGCTGGGGGAGCCAAGAGCCGTCGGTGGGCCCTCCTCACACCACAGGGCAGGGGTGGGAGCCGGCAGAGATGGGAGGGAGGGCGGTGAGGGTTATGTTCACAGCCGGGCCTTCCAGAGTCCCCAGAGGAAACCAGTTCTAGTACTTCTCTCCTGTTGACTGAGAATTTTCTCTTTTTCTAATTAATTTTTATTAGAGTATAGTTGCTTCCCAATGTTGTGTGAGCTTCTGCTGTGTAGCAAAGTGAATCAGCTGTACGTATTCGTATACCCCCTCTTTTTTGGATTTCCTTCCCATTTAGGTCACCACAGAGCACTGAGTAGAGTTCCCTGTGCTATACAGTAGGTTCTCATTAGTTTTCTATTTTATACATAGTAGTGTATATATGTCAATCCCGATCTCCCAATTCATCCCACCCCACCCCCCTTGCCCCCTTGATATCCGTACGTTTGTTCTCTACGCAGAAATAGAGACACAGACGCTGAGAATTTTCCGGTTACCTCACGTACACCCACAAAAGCTACAGCATTTAAAATCTTTTGAATCACAGCTAACCTAAATGCCAGAAAGATACTTAGATAACTCAGTCAAGTCACCTCACCTCCTGGGACCTCAATTTTCTCATCTGAAAAGTGAGGGGATTGAGTGAGAGGAATGTTTTTTCCAACAAAGTCTTGAGCACAAATGTTTCAAACTCTACCAGTGGCTCCTGGGGTGGCTTAATTCATTGTTTGGCTGAAATGCTTCCATGTTTATAAACCCCTCCAAAACACCTTTCAGTGGCCCTGAATTCCAGGCTAAAGCCGCTGGACCAGATTAGATGCTTCCCAAAATGCCCTCTTGGATATAAAAGTCTTGGAGCTAAGATCATTAGCCCCAAGGAGAGACCCTGGGTCATTGAAACAGGAGCAGGGAGGGGTAAGTCATTAGGACAAAAAGAAAAGGAACAATCTGGGATATTGATGAGGGAGAAAACATAACAACTCTGATTATAAATTCATTGGTGGTGAGAACCAGAGCTGAAGGGACTCATAAATGATGTATTTTTACCTCCTTTGTCTTACGGGTGAGGAAACTGAGGTCAGAGATGTCAAGGGACCTTCCCAAAGACACAGAGCTGAAATCTTGATGCGGGGAGCAGAGCAGGGACCCTCTGATGCATCAACCACAGGACTGGAGGACCTGAGTTTTTGTCAGGAGGTCCATCTCACCCAAACGAAATCCCCTGTGGGTGCTAGAGTCCTGGTGACCCCATATGGACTGACTACTCAGGTGATGCCAGCCGGGCACAGAGTTAAACAGAGGAGGCCTCTGCCTTCTAGAACTTTCTGCATCTGGTTCCAACACTTCGGTGGTCTTTACCTCGCCCTGCCCATGGTGGACTGCCCTCTTGGGAGAGGTTTCTTCCTGCCCAGAAAGGGAGTCTACATTTTAATGGCGGCCTAAGGTAGAAGTCCTCTCCCCTCACACATGTAGTAGCAAGCGACAGTCCACAGACCACCTGTCCTTCTCCTTTCTCCTCTCTCTGGAGGTGGTACAGGCCCCTTTACAAGGGAGGGGACACTGGCTCAGAAAGGGTAAGGCCCACGCTCAGCAGGAGGCAGAAGCGGGGCCAGAACTGAGGCCTCCCAACCAGCAGCCAAAGGAGGCCTTCCGGGAGAGGAAAGTTTCATATCATACTGGGCACGGAAGAAGCATGTATTTGGAGGTCTGCCCCCGCCCAGGCAATTCAGCTGGGACAAATCCTGTCACCTCCCTGAAGCTCACTGTTCTCACCCACAGGAGCTGGGTATGTTAATACTATCTTCCCTGAACTGTTGTGAAGATGAATGAAAACAATGAATATAAAAACACTTGGTAAACTCCAAATCCTCAACATCAAGCGTCGGTCATAATCACACCTCATCCGTGATCCTCTGGTTCCTTCAAGTGTTTACGCAAACGTTTCCATGACAGAGACTCATTCCTGTCAAAGAAACTCATTTGTCCCATTTTGGGGCCGTTTTCAGTACTGGAGAGGTCTTTCCTATGCTGTGTTAAAGGAGTTTTTCTGCAGCTTCGACCAGTAGGTGCTAGATCTGCCTCAGGAGCTGCCAGGCATGAGCCCTGCCCCCTCACCCCTGCTTCGCACAGCCAGTCCTGGTTCTAAACACAAGGCTGCAGAGAAACATGCGGGTTTGGGGGACTCACAGATCATTCTACACCAGGACCACCCGCTGCACATACACACTTTAATGCCAACCTCAAGAAGCCCGTAGAAATCGTTTGGATGAGCTATGCCAACACCAGTGATGGGAACCGGCTGCCTGCAGAGGCCACTCAACCTCCAGCGGTCAAGGCCCCCAGGGCCTGCCCAGACGTGCCTGGCTTGAGCCTGCCCCAGCTCCCAGCTGTCTGGGTCTAGACTTAGGTTCTTAGGATTTTAGAGCTGCATATGGGCTTTGAAGACCATACACGCCCAGCCCTTCTCCCACGGCCTTGCAGTCACCGATGGGGCTCCTGGGAACACTCAGTCCACTGTGAACACTGGTCCCTGCTCATCCTCGAGCTGAGGTGACAACCACACCCCCCTTCATCCCCACAGCACTGGCTGAGCAAACAACCTCCCACTCGCGGGTTCTATTCTCGGTTGTCAACATCGCCATCACCATCCCCATTGTCTGCCAAGTGTCTAATTGCACGTGGCTGTGTGCCAGGTGAGGGGAATAAAGGACCCAGAACATGGGCTGCCCTGTGTGCTGCTGCAGCCCACGGCCCTTCTGAGAGCAAACAGGTTGTAAGGGCAGAATGCTGCACCAGACGTGGATGGACACGGTGCACTTGTTACATACTCTGGGCTCACCAAAAGTGGGGAGCAGGGCTAAGTGCATAACTGGGGGTGGGGAGAGGCTCACTGTGGGCGAGACATGTGGGGGAGAGGAAAGAACTCAGCCCCAGGAGGCAGGGCCATGCGCTTCCTATGCTGAAACCCTAGCTGACACCCAGGACCTCAGAATGTGACTGCATTTGGATTTAGGGCCTTTAAAGAAGAAATGAAGGTAAAATGAAGCCATTAAGGTAGGCCCTAATCCAATCTGATTGGTGTCCTTATGAAAAGAGGAAATTTGGGCATGCAAAGAGACACCAGCTGCATGCAGAGAAACAAGCTTGTGAGAGAAGACAGCCGTCTGCAAGCCAAACAAGAGGCCTCAGAAGAAACCAACACTGCTGATACCTTGAATCTTGGACTTCCAGCCTCCAGAGCTCTGAGGAATAAATGTAAGCCCCCCAGTCCGTGGTATCTATTTCTGGCAGCTCGAGCAGACTAACACAGGCAGGAGATGTGGGTTCTGATTCTCACCCCTTCCCTCCCCACGTGGACCAGCCTGGACAGACCAGAACACTGTGGAATTTAGCATCCGAGACGGTCTCTAAGATTCCCCAGTCTGGATGCTCCTCAGGGGCAGACTGTCACGAATACAGGCGGCTCACTCTAGATCTATCGGGTAGAACGAGTGGGTGGGGCAGAGGAAGAGGAACCTCTATTTTAACAGGAAGGATGACATACAGCAGGTTGGGAATGACTGGATCACAGTTGATAAGCCTGATACCAGGGAGGGAGAAAAGCTGCCCAAGTCAGACCCTCAGAGCAGGGCCAACAAAGCTGGGACCTGCGTAGGGGCTCCCCGTCGCAGGCTGCACCTGCTCTAAGATCCCGGTCCTAGGTCTTCCTTGTGCATCCAGGGCAGAGGAGGGGGAGTCAGGAGCTTTGCTGTGCTGGCAGGAGCTGCGCTTCTGACCTGCCCTGGGGACCCCGGGTGCCGCAGGCTACAG
Organism: Balaenoptera ricei; assembly: GCF_028023285.1. Taxonomy (NCBI): domain Eukaryota; kingdom Metazoa; phylum Chordata; class Mammalia; order Artiodactyla; family Balaenopteridae; genus Balaenoptera; species Balaenoptera ricei. The sequence continues at coordinate 11,838,554 of NC_082644.1, forward strand.
GCGTTTCCTAGTCCATGTTCTCCTATCGTGGACTCCCACGGATGAGGATTCTCTGCCTTCTCCCTCCAGCCCCTTCCAACCGCAGAGAGCGGCCCGAAGAGCACCGGGTTCCGGGCCCTGCTCTGCAGTGAACCTGAGACTTTGACTAAGTCCATTCACCTCTTTGGGTCCAGGGTCCCCCTCTGAACAAAGAGAGACTAAGGCTGGACTCTTGGGTCACTTCTCGCTCGGAGGTGCTGTCTGATAGACAGCACCTCTGGGCTGGAAGGAAACAGGCAACACCTCGTCTGGCACTCCCCTCCTGGTGCACCTGGAGGAACCCATCTCCTCAGCCCTCGGGCCCATGGGCAGAGCCTTGTTAATAACCGTGTTTCCAGGTTTCTGTATTTGGTGCTCTGAGCCCTGGGGCCTTGCTGACTCTGGAGGGACTGCTCCTCGCTCTGTCAGCAAATTCTTGAGTAGGTGCCTTTCCTGTACAAACCAACCAATCCAGAGCCCCTAATCACCCCGGAATCACCTCATTTACTGGGCTCTCACGCTCTGGTCACTAACCCCCTGCCCTAATCACCCCAGGGCCAGGTACCAGACAACCAGGGACACTCCCCATGTCCCAGGGCCTGCTGAAATTATTCAAAATAGCTAATCCTAAACTTGCTTACCCGGTTTTACTTGTTCCTTTCCAGGGAAATCACATGGAAGGATTTTTTAAAGATTTTTTTTGGATGTGGACCATTTTTAAAGTCTTTATTGAATTTGTCACAATATTGCTTCTGTTTTATGTTTTGGTTTTTTGGTCGCAAGGCATGTGGAATCTTAGCTCCCAGACCAGGGATTGAACCTGCACCCCCTGCATTGGAAGGTGAAGTCTTAACCACTGGACCACCAGGGAAGTCCGTCACATGGAAGGCTTTTGCCCACGTTTTTCCCTCACTCCCTCTGCCTCCTGACGCTCCCTGGTGCTTCCCTATGTGAACCCCCAACGTGGCATTCTCTGCCTCTTATTTTAGGGACCCGTGAGTGTCAACTTCTTCCTGCAGGACAGTCATCTCCGTGTCTGCATGTCTTTCCAGACCTGCCTAAAATTAATCCCTGGTCTCCTCAAAACTGCCATGGCCTGGAACTCTAGGCCTGTATGCAACCCCTTTTGGGGTTAAAATCCCCACTAGTTAACCTCCCACGTGTCCTACAAATATTTTCACCGTCTACATGTACCACCCACGAAGGAGGTTTGGGACCACTGATCCAGTCAACCTTCAGTCTAACCATCAAATCCCCTCTGTAGCCTCCACTGCCCCCTCAGCCATGGGGCCTTACTGCCTTACGCACTAGGCCTTTCTACTTCTAAGGAGCCCCCCTTGCTAGAAAAGTCTGCATTATGCTCACCACAAACCTGCCTTCTCATGGCTGTTGGTCCCTGGTTGGATTCCTGCCCTCGGGATGTACAGAGTTGGTGCAATCCTGCTTCCGATGACATCCCTTCAGCTTCTTAAAAGCAGCTCTTGGTTCCCCTAGAGGCATTTCTTCTTCCAGCTAAATACCCCCGGTTCCTTCCTTGTGCCTCATCAGTGGAAAGTCATGTTTTTCATGATTCTTTGACTCTAGAAGATTCCATCCTAGGGCCCATCTCTGAGCATCAAGCTTGAAGGAGAAGAAAAGACACCCTGACCTTAAAGATGCCCGACTTCCATGTGACCACTTCTTCTAGTTTTTCACAAGATTTTGAATGTGAAGTCTAATTTTTAAATGTTGATACAAACTTATAAAACATGGCAGCAGCATGGAGCTGCTGGTCCTCTCCCAGCCACTCGCTCAAGGCCAATTCCCTCTGGATGGCTTGGCTACTCCCTGGTTGGAGGGGATCTTAAGTTTTCCCACTGCCACCTAAGGCCCTTGTCAGTCAAACAGCTATGGAAGGTCTGTGGTCACAACGACACTTTGGAGAGAAGCTTGTGAGGGAACCGGGGCAAGATCTCGGGTGTGTATTTTGCCTCCCCCTCTGCTCTCACAAGGAGATGACATAGCATGCTGTCGGCATGGGCTCTCTGCTGGGGGCAGCGGGGGAGCCCTGATGTTCAGGTCGGGTGTCTTTTCTCCTACAGCAGGAGTGGTAGTAACAGATATGAGTGCAGTGGGTCAGATGTGGGTGGTGGAGGCTAAGCCAGCAGGCTGGGGTTACCCAGGCTGGGGGGCAGCCCTGGCTCAATTGTCTAACCTCTACGTGACCACTTCTATTTTTTCATGAGAAGCTAGAAATTCAGACTTTTAATGTGAACACTTTAAAATATTGGCAAAAACTTACAAAACACAGTGTAAACTATCAATAACACATCTTCACAGAGCCCCAGGAAAACTAGTTTGCATCCTGTCCTGATCTCAGCCAGGGTTACCTTCCCCTTCAGGGCTGGGTGGTCGCTCAGTGATTCTCCGAGGGCTTTCTCAGCTACAACATCCTCCAGCCACGGGTCCCTTTGCTGGCTGATTTTATGTGCCAACTTGACTGGGCCACAGGGTGCCTAGATATTTTGTCAAAGATTATTCTGGGTATTTCTGTAAGGGTGTTTTAGATTGAGGTTAATTTGAATTGGTAAACTGAGTAAAGCAGATTGCCCTCCCTAATGTGGGTGGGCCTCATCCAATCAGGTGAAGTCCTAATGTTTAAAAAAATAAAAATAAGGGCTTCCCTGGTGGTGCAGTGGTTGAGAGTCTGCCTGCCAATGCAGGGGACACAGGTTCGAGCCCTGGTCTGGGAAGATCCCACATGCCGTGGAGCAACTGGGCCTGTGAGCCACAAGTACTGAGCCTGCGCGTCTGGAGCCTGTGCTCCGCAACAAGAGAGGACGCGATAGTGAAAGGCCCACGCACCGCGATGAAGAGTGGCCCCCGCTTGCCGCAACTAGAGAAAGCCCTCGCACAGAAACGAAGACCCAACACAGCCATAAATAAATAAATTAATTAATTAAAAAAAAAAAAAGGCTGAATTTCCCCTGAATAAGACAGAATTCATCCTGCCTGATGGCCTTTGAAGTAGGACATCGGATTTTTCCTGTCTTTCGAACTTGAACTGAAGCACTGGCTCTTCCTGAGTCTTGAGGCTGCTGGCTGCAACTACACCATTGTCTCTTCTGGGTTTCCAGGCTGCCTACTGCAGATCTTGAGACTTGTCAACCTCCATAATCACATAAGCCAATTCCTTACAACAAAGCTCTTTATACATTTACATATACATATACACGCACACACATATATATGCATCATATATATGAGAGATATATATATCCATCTCCTATTGGTTCTGTTTCTCTGGGAAACTCTGACTAATACACTCTCTCCTTAACCAAAGAGATCTATAAATCTGAAAAAGCTAAACATTTTATGGAATGAAAACACCCTGTCTGGTCTCTGCCTGACCATTTTTACCATATTTTTAGTGTTAAGTATAATAACAGTGGGACTTCCCTGGTGGCGCAGTAGTTAAGAATCCGCCTGCCAATGCAGGGGACACGGGTTCGAGCCCTGGTCTGGGAAGATCCCACATGCCACGGAGCAACTAAGCCCGTGCGCCACAACTACTGAGCCTGTGCTCTAGAACCCACAAGCCACAACTACTGAAGCCCGCGCACCTAAAGCCCATCCTCTGCAACAAAGAGAAGCCACCGCAGTGAGAAGCCCGTGCACCACGACAAGAGTAGCCCCCACTCGCCACAGCTAGAGAAACACCATGCTCAGCAACGAAGACCCAACGCAGCCAAAAATAAATTAATTAAAAAAAAATATATATATATATATAATAACGGTAACAACCACCACTTATCAAGCACTTTTTGTGCATCAGGAATGGTGTTAGGTAACATACACACACATATATATGCATACGTACATATACATATACCTTATTATTTAATCTGAACACCACCTGTTCCCCTTATCGGAACATATGAGCATCATGAGGACAGGAGCCGTATCAGTCCTTCCCACCACTGATGCTCATGCCTGGCAAGCACCTGGCAAGGAGGAGGTGCTCAATACATTATGCGTTGATTTAAATGTTTTTTAAAATAGATACGATTAATATCCCCATATTACAGATGAGGAAATGGAATCTCAGGGACACTAAATAGCTAAGGTCACAAGACTAAGGAATGGTGGAGCTGAGACACAACCCCGAGTTCACTTGAGTTAGGATCCCACATTCCTGAGCCTCTGCCCCCTCCCGGTGCACATGGAAGAGTCAGGCCCCTCTCCAGTGCCAGAGCTTGACACTCATGCCTACAACCCTCCCGGCTAATGGGGATGCCCAGAGTGAGCGCCTTCACAGCTCAGCGCCCCTCACCTACCCCCAAATAGACGGTTCTGTTACCGAGCCGTCCACTGAGGTTTCTAAAGACTAATTTGAGAGTCTAACCACAGTTTCATCTTTAAAAATAAGACGAAAGCAAGAGAGAAAACTCGCCACAGAGGTCTTGGGTGAGAAAAGGGCTCACCCCCTTTTCTCAGAGCTGCCTCAGGGAACAGAGGAGATGGAGCAGGCAGACGCCCAGGCTCAGAGGCCAGACCATAGAGCGACTGAGGAGAGGCTGGCCACTCTTGGCCCTGGGTAGGAAGAAGGTTTTGAGGAAATTGTGCACAATTTCTAGAAACTACCACCTCCTTACTTTCTGCCTCTGTGACCCCATGTGGGTCAAGCCACACAGCAGGCCAGCAGCTAAAGAGCAGATGATGAGTGGAGTTAGGTAAAGCTCATGAAAGGGAAAACACAGCAAGCACAGGAAAGAGGCAGGAGAGGGAAGTGAAGGAGGGGCTCCAGATGGACCACAAGGAGGTGGGAAGTCTGCACAATCATGGGTACGTTGTCGGACCCACTTGGAGTAGAAGGCACAGCAAAGGGTGATTAATAACTTGATCTCGAATGTGGCCACATACATAGGTCTCTTCATTTGCTCCTTAATGACCAGCCCCTCCCACCCCCTTGTATCTGGAAAGCATCCCTGATTGCCTTGATCCCTCAGGAAAGCCATTTCAGTCCACAAATACACTGGGTACCCCACATCTGTTTTGTCTAGAACAAACAATGGTCTGATTTCTCTTTTTGTCCCGGAAGCATCATGTTCCATTTCAATGATTTCAGTACAACACGGCCATTCTGATAACGACACAGGAAGGTCTGAGGACAATTGCAGGTCAGGGTGTTACAGCTCCTACCTTAACTCCTGGGAGCACTGAGGCCCTGCGCATAGCACATCCCCAGCGGGACCTTGGTTGCTTCATCTAAGCAGGAGAGGCTGGGCCAGCTCTAACATTCTTTGGCTTCAGTCCTTATTATATGAACTCTTGTGTCACTTGACTGAGTTCTTTGCAGGCCCTGGAGCCTCCAAGCCTAGCACAGGCTGGCTATATAGCAGGGGCCCATACGTGTCTGGGAGGGAATTCTGTGATTATCAGATGGTTGAAGGAGAGCTACAGGGCAGGGAGGGAGGTGGAAGGGGTTTAGGGGAAGGCCTTTAAAAAGAGGAAAGTGGAGTTTGGAAAACATTGGGAGGAGAGAGGGCATAAAGAGGAGATGATATTCCTTTCTTCTTTTATCCCAATATCACAGCTCTATTTATTCTAAGCAGCAACCAGCTGCAGTTCCAAAATAGATATGCCGAGAAACGCCTCTAATGACAGAATGCTTCTGAGGGAAGCAAGGTTAGAACAGCTCTTTTCAAGCAGAAGAGCCTAGAAGGGGACACTCCTGGGTGCCCTGACGGCTCCCTCCTCCTCCCTCTGGTCCAAGGCAGTAGTGGTTCTTTCCAGAATCTCCAGGGCATGGAGCTGAGCATGGCTCTGCCTCTGCTTGCAGGCCCTGGTGACAGTGATCAACTCTTCCCTGACAGGGGTCCCATGGCCAGGTGTGACAGATGGCTTTCCTCTCCCCAGACCTGAATATCCTTTCCCAGCAGCTTTTTGGAGCTCAGGACAGATAATGAGACAATGCAACAGAACCAGAGAGTTTGTTAAGAGTTTGTGTGGATACACATACAGGCACAAAGGAAAACTGCACCAGAGGGAGTTCAGCAGGCAAGGAGGACTTTATTCGAGACCATTGCAACAGGGGAGAGAGACTGAGCTCATCTCCAGATACAACAGGGGCAGCTGGGGGTTTACAGCAAACAGGCAGTCGAGGGAATCAGAGGATGGAAAAGTACTAACAGGAACTTGATTAGGTATCAAGGGTGGCGGTATTCCTGATGAACTGAGCTTGTCAGGCCCAGGATGGGGCCTAGTTGAGAAGAGGGCTCCTGACTAAAGTTTGGTCAAGAAGAGGGTCCTTGCCAGCAGAAGGGAAGCAGAGAGATGAGTAGTTTGAGGGGAGACCCATTGCCTCCCCTCTTGGAAAGCAATGGCTTCCTCAGAAACAACCCAATATGAGCATCAGCTCTGATAAGGGCCACCAGACGGTCACCCACTCACCCCATGGCAGAGTGAAAGGATGGCCCTCGGCTACCTGGAATTGGTCACACAGGCAGTGTGGGTTTGGACCCACAGAAAGACCATCCTCCCTGAAAGAGCAGGCCCGGTCTAGGCCTGACCCCACCACGTTCTGATCCAGGGAGCCCTCTTTGTCCCCCGGCTCTGGATGAGGCGTCAAAGGGGCCTGACAGGAGTTTCCCATTGACGCCTACTACCCTCGCAGAGGATGGATATGAGGGGGAGAGGAGAATTTCTTGGTTCCCCCCAAGCAGCCCACGGTCTGCTTCCCTGCCTAGCTGGACACTTGGCTGAGAATGGACAGGTCCAGACACTCGCATGCCTGGCGTGTTCAGCCCCTCACCACCTCCAGCAGGACCAGGTGCAACCAGGTCTCTTCCAGGACACACGTTCTGGACTTTTTATTTAACCGCCCAGAATGCCAAGACCTCCATCTTCCTCCCGAAGCCCCCAAGAGGGTCTCTCAGGAAGGGCTGGGCTGCCCCAAAGCCTAAGAGGGCCGCTGGCTCAGGCTTCACAGGACAAAGGGCCTCTGACATTATTGCTAAGTGAGTCCCTTCGTAAAGTCACCATGTATCTGTGTGTGTGTGTGTTTAAAACTACTGGTTGGTGAAAGTAAACATTTAAAATACATCATGATATTTGTTGTCCTCTTTTGTTATTTCTTCTTCTTTTTTAATACAGAGAGTCTCCAAAAATGGAAGAGGTTCAGATCTCTCTAGAACCTGAGAGACCCCAATTTCAGGGAGCTTCTACTTCTTCAAATCGCAGATTCAAATACTAGGTAGGCAGAGTACAGCCTCTGGCTCTCTCCCTTCCCCCTCTCCTCCCCTCCTCACCCCCACTCCACCCGGTGCTGTTTCCTAGGCTGCTGCGCCCCACTCCCCTCTGCCCAGCGCCCACCCCACCCCCGCCCTGCAGCACCCTCTCCTCCCCCCACACACAGACCCACAAACACAAACACCCCTGACAAACTTGAGCTGGAGCCCCTGAGCTGTCCTCTCCCAGCTTCTGCTCTACAGGCTCAGAAGTTTCTAACGGGGCTTCCTGCCCCCCTTGGAGATACAGGCTCCTTCACAAGCAATTTGCATATTGTGCAGCCCGACCAACACAGGAACCCTGCTCGGGGCACTGCCTCCCGCCCTGGAGGGGGAGCTTAGGAAGTAAGGGGGACAAGGAGGAGGCCAGAGGTCTCTGCCATCCCCAGATGCCACTCTGATCTTGGCCTGGGACAGTCTCTGCAGGATTTTGGGCAGATGCTGACCGGGCAGCTGAAAGACCTCCTGAACGGAGCGAGGCGAAGGCTGCCCACCTCCACGAGACCCTGGGCACCCTCATCTAGAAGCTGGTTTTGCTTGGACAGACTGTGCCATTTAAATAGGAAACAAACTGGGTTACTGGAAAACCTATGGCGTGGGAAGGGGGGAGGGGACTAACTTTGGAGTTAGTCCGAAGCCCTGAAATAAGTCCACAGCCTCCTGGGTCGGGGGAGGGTGACTGTGTACTAGCAGAACCCCTGAGGTGCTATCTTTGCCTGTTAGGGCTGCTATCACAGGATACCACAGGCTGGGTGACTTATACATGACAGACATTTATTTCTCACAGTTCTGGAGGCTGGGAGTCTGAGATCAGGGTGCCACTGTCCTCTTCTGGTTGGGGTGACAGATTTCTCATTGTGTCCGCATATGGTGGAAGAGGCTAAGGAATTCTGAGGGGTCTCATTTATAAGGGCACTAATCCCATTCATGAGGGCTCCACCCTCAAGACCTAATCACCTCCCAAAGGCCCCAGCTCCTGAAACCATCACCTGTGGTGGGGGTAGATTTCAACACATGAATTTGTGTGGGTGGCGGGGGTGGGTGGGAGGGACACACCTTCAGATCCCAGCAGATGGAGAGATTGAGGAGGTGGGAGTGCTCAGGGGGCACCTGTCCTCAGGGAGATTGAATTGATTCTGGGGTCGGGGATGGGATAGCACCCCCTGAGATTTTCTAGAATGTGCTTGGTCACCCTGAGACTTAAGTTCCTAGCCATGATTGGCCTGTTTGCGTTTCAGATTTCCTGTTGAGCACAAGAAGTGGAATATCATATCAAGTAGGTTATTGTCCTATTTGAAAAAGAAGCTGAGCAAAGAAGAGACGATAGGGTGTTGCTGGGGCTGACAGCCAGAGGTCTCTCATTTCTGGGGTAGCGTCAATGGGGAACACTGTGAAAACGTAATGTCTGAGTGGAGTTGTTCGGAATCCTTCTCTCAGGACTGCTCAGTCTGCAGTCCCTCATCACCTCATTGCATGTCTGAACCCTCCGAGGGTCTGTTTTGTGGCCTTTGGCAGGAAGGTACACTTCCAACAACCACCCCCAGCAGTCCCCATCACTTGGGGCCCCTCACAGCTCCCTAGTTTTCAGATGTGCTCGTCTTGCCTGCTAGGAGGAGGCCAGGTTATTAGCAACATATTATTATTATATGATTTTGGTTACAGTATAACTATGATTATAAAGTTAGTATAATAACCTTAAAATAATGACGTATATTGGGTATTTTTAATGTATATTTTGCCAGTTACAAATATTAACTTAATTCTCAAAAACAAAGCAAAGATGTTGGTACTGTTATTCTCCTGCCATGTTACACGTGAGGTATAGAGAGGTCAAATGAACTTTCCCAGAGTCACGGAGCTTGGAAATGGCAGATCAGGCTCCTATTTCCTTCACCAGTACATCACACGTCTCTTAAGGAAACATCTAGGACTTTGTTCACATTGTGGAGGAAAACAACCAGGGCTTTGGCAGGTCCCTGTTCTTGCTAAATTGTTTCTTTTTCCACAGAAAGCCTGCGATGCGCTGGGTCAAGGTTAAGTCCTGTGTGCAGCCGCTTTCCCAGGGTCTCCGTCTGCACCCCCTCAGCCTGGGGCCGGACCGCAGGAGCTGTGATTACAATCAACTCCGTAAACATCACTGAGCAGCGGACAGGACAGGGACGACAAAGGCAAGCAAAGCATGATGTGGGAACGTACAGCCAAGTTGGGCAGACGGATGTGTCCACAAATTAACTTCACGTGGCAAAGTGTGGTATGTGCTACCAGAGAGGCATAAATCAAATCATACCCGGGAGCAAGGAAAGAGAAGGCGTTAACTTCACCTGATGGGGCACGGTAGCATGTGGGGTGGGGGGGGGAGGCGGGGGGGGGGGGGTGAGAGGGGACTTCAAAGAAGGACAGGTTTGTAAACAAAGGAGGTGGGTGGGGAAGGCCATCAGCAAAGGTTAGAACGAATGTGGGCGAGACGGCAGGAAAGGGAAGGCTTGCTGAGGATTCGGTCCAAGGGCCAAGGTTTAGAAAGATGACTCTACTCACAGCTATGCATAAGGAAAGACCCTGGGGGCAGCAACTTGGTGCCTGATGCATTGATTTAGGCAAGAAGCATGAGAGTTTGACCCAGGATGGGAGGTAGCAGTAAGGGATAGATAGAGGGAGATGTCCACGGTAGAAGCCACAGGAATTGGGAGTGGATTGGAGGAGGAGGTGATGTCGCCCACAAGCTTCTCCAGTTGCTGGGAGCCTGGTGAGGCTCTTCATCACGTCAGAGGATGAGAAGCTTTGGTTGGACAGTTCTCTTGGGGGCTGGAGCCACCCACGGGTGGGTAGAGAAAATGGGAGGGTCAGTTACGCTTGCTTGACAACAGCTCAAGACTTCACGGGCCCAATTCGGTTACCTAAGGCTCCTGTTCGCAAAGGCCATTTCAAGCTCCATCTCTGTTACGAAGCTTTCCCTCCTGTTCTTCAATGAGTTGACCTCTTGTGCCCGATGCGGGATACCTGGCTTATTGTGAACACGCTATGTTCACTCTTTGGGACCACAGGTTTCTCATAAGTTGGGAATAGGACCTTGTACACTTTCCCCCCATTATATTTAGCACAGGATATGGAGTAGGTCATATCCCCCCGGAGTATGGAATTGAACGGCTCTGGCCCAGTCCCCTGGGGTACATGCAGGCAGCTGCACAGAGCTCCCTCCTGCACGTCCATGGGATGCCCCTCACAGCTCCTGGTGGAGGTGCCAGTAGCACAGCTCTGTCCCTTCCTAGTTGTGTCCCAGACACAGTCCCAACTATTCTGAGCCTTGGTTTCCTCCTCTGTACAATGGGATGATAACACAGCTGTTTCAGCGTTGCCTTAAGGCTGTGTGTAGGATGTGCATGGGGCACACAGCCACTCCCCGAACGGCGTCAGGAACAGCAGGGCAGGCTCCGGGCCTAATCTTAGCCCTGCAGTGGCCTGGGTATTTCCTTACTTCCTCATCTGCCTCCCGAGGGAGAGTAATCTTGACCTACAGGACTGGGGGCGGGTAAGATGAGCAGTAAGAATTCACAGAAACGCGTCACAGAAACGTTCGGTGACCGGACCAGCTCAGCACACGGCAGACTTTTCTGGGGCCTCGGCCAAGAGCCATCGCACGGCCCACCCCAGGCGCAGGCACAGGCCAGCCCGAGCTTCAGGCCTGTGCAGGAGTTCCACCTTGGCCAACTTCTGCTGGAATTCTTCTAGTGATAAGAAACTCACTATCTCAAAATGCTAGCGGCCTGTTCCATTGTTCAGAGCTCTCATTAGAGGCAAGCCGCCATCTCTATGCAGCCTGAACACGCTTTTCTGTAACCTTCAGAGCCTGTGTCCTGGACCTGCACGTAACAAAGCACATCTCACTTTCCCCAAACAGCCTCTCAACAGCAGGAAACAGCTCCCCTGCTCCTCCAGATTGCCTCCGGGCCTTCAAATAGTTCTCGCGAGACAAGACCTTCCGATCCTTCGTCTCCCTAGATCCTTCCAGCAAGCTCTTTACCGCTAGCTCAAGAGGGGGCCCTCAGAACTGGGTCCAAGACCACAGAAGTACCATGGCCTTCTAGACTGAGCTGGCCCTGTCCTGGTCCCTCCGCCAACAGGGAGACTTGCCCGGGGTCAGTGGGAACCATGCGCTTTTCCCCATGTCCCACCGTGAGCGGCAGGATGGCTGCTCTCCTTGGAAGACCTGACTCGGGAGCCCATATCACAAGGATTCCCAGCTGACTCTAGCTGTGTGGGCATCACACATGTCTGTGTCCCTTGTCACAAAGCACTGGGACAGTGCCTACAGAGCAGCGACATGCCCGCGTTCCTGAACCTCATTTCCACCTAGCGGTTCTAGGTTTCACACGGGAATGGCTCTTTGCCTGCTCGCTGGTCTCTCTCTCCCCGGTCCGATAGAGGAGCGCTAACCGGGGACGGCCGGGGATGGACTTGTGAGGCTGGACCCCTCCTTCCCAATCACAGGGCTCAGCGCCACCCCACTGGCCTCCCCAGTGAACAGCAGGCTGCTGTACAGGGGGCTGCGAGCAAGCCCAAAGGACGCATTGCTGGGGGGAAGGTGAGGGGAAAGCAGAACAGTTCCGGGGCCTGGCTGGGGATGGAGGGGCGGCTGGCAGAGAACAGGATGAAGCTGTCCCAGGCCCCTGCGTCCCCCAAACACCTCCCAGTGAAAAATACAGCCTCCCACAGGTGATAGGTAAATTCACTCCAACGATAAATCCCTACCAGGATGCTGCCCTGGGCTTGAGGGTCCAACCCTTTCAGCCCTATTCAATCAGATTGGAGGAGTCACGGGGGCGGGGAAGGGGGGGACACACTCGAAGCCTGGGTCTCACCAGCGTAAGGAAATGACACAGAGCTGCCATGCTGAGAGGGAACCACCGGGTGAATCACGCCCAGGAAGTGGAACGGGGAGCGCAGAGTGGGGGAAAGGGGAGGGGAATGAGGCCCAGGGAAGCTCGGGCTCCTGCCCTGCCTCAGGCTCTAACTGTTCAGCTCGGCCGTGCCTCCAGGTTATAAACTGGGTCAGCAACAGAAAGGAGGCTCGGGGCCAGCCCTGGATTAGCACAGGCCTGCGAGGGATTGGTCAGCAAGCTGTGTCCATAAAAGGAAGCTTCCGAAGGGAGACCCGGCTCTCGCTTCCCACCACCTGACCCAGGCAGGTTAATAAACACAGAGGAGACGCACACTCACACTCTTGCGGCAGAGATTGCATTTCCATGGCACAACGGGGCGGAGCTGGCCGCCAAGATGGATTTGAGGACAGAAAAATTCCTGAGGGAGGGTGCTGGATCACGGGGCTATCGGTGACAGGAAGTGGGGGGCCGTGGAGGTGAGCAGGGAGGCTGCTCCACGGCCCCGTGAATATGGGTACAGAGGCCCCAGGGGTCACAGCTCACTGGGGACCGTGGGGATGCGGGGCAGCTGGGCCTCACCAGCACCCCCCCTGGGGAGGCATCTTGAATAGCCGAGGTAGAAGGGTCCTTCCAGCCCCAGGGCAGCCTCCTCACCTTACAGGGAAGGGGCCTGGGTGCAGGTGCCCCTGACCGGCGGTCCCACCAGGAAATCAGAGGCAGAGCTGGGCTGTGGTTCTCCCAGGGCCCTTTCTTTAAAAAGCCAGATCCCCCCCATCCTTCCTTCATCACTCCACGGGCTACTTGAATGACCAACAAGTTTTACTTAGAGGATAACCAAGGACCCTTTTTTTTCTGGTCATCATCTGGAAGGAGAAGAGATCCCCAACTCTAGACCCAGAGGACAAAAGAAATACAGTTCTGGCTTTTCTTTCTCCATCCTGCTAGTCAAAATATACCAGGTGCAACGTTCCACAGACAAGTCTTTCACATCCCTTTTTCTTCTCGTTCACAGCATGCACGGCCTCATATGTGGGGGTATTTCACAGCATTTCAGGGCATCGTGCCACGGGAATCCTGCCCCTGCCACCCACCCTCACATCTGTAGGGTTTCCTCACCCAGGGAGCCTGCTACCTGGTGGGGAGAAAGTTAGCTCCCAGGACAGCCGAGCTCACACAGTGAAGGGGGAGGGAGGGCATGACGGGGGGCCCCGGGGACAACTCCGCTGCCTTAGGCTGTCCTCTGGCCTTTGTGACATCTGGGCTGCTTCTTTCCTGACCGCTGGCTGAGTCAGGCCCCACTTGGAACGTCCACGGCCTCCGAGTAATGTGCCTTTCCTTAGCTAGGGCTGCAAGTTTACATTTATTCCTCAGGCTACCTGATTCAAGGCTGTCTCCCTCTTTGGGTGTCACCTTCTGGGAGGGCAGGGCAGGTGGAGTCTCTTCACTCCGCACTGTAGCCCTCGGATCTAGTTGACTCAGTGACGTTTGCTCACTGAAAAAAATGAAAGTGAGCTTCCACCAATGTAAGAAGATGAGGTCGGATGATTTACAATCATCCTGAGAGACTGACCTAGTGTAGAAGAGGCCCGCCCCCTTCAAATACGTAGAAATGCTGGACAAAACATAACAACAGAAAAATCTTATCACAGCCAAGCTGGAAAGAGAAAATTCTCAGGTATCAGAAACAGAGGGACTCACAGCAGAGCAGTGGGTGGGGGCTGACGCTGTGGAGACCCCAGGGGCTGGGGGCTAATGTTCACGCAGCGGGGTGTCATCCGGGTTCAGATCCTTGCGAGGCGGGGACGGAGCACAGAGAATAAACACTGCTCACCAGCCCACAGAGGTGAGGAAGCTTGACCTCTGCCTGGGGGAAAGAAAGAGAGAGAGAGAGGAAGGAAGAAGGGAGGGAGGGAGGGAGGGAGGAAGGAAGAAGGAAAGAAAGAAAGAAAGAGAGAGAGAGAGGAAGGAAGGAAGGAAGACGGGAGGGAGGGAGGAAGGGAGGGAGGGGAGAGAGAGAGAGAGAGAGAGAAAGAAAGAAAGGAAAAAAGAAAGAAAGAAAGAAAGAAAGAAAGAAAGAAAGAAAGAAAGAAAGAAAGAAAGAAAGAAAAAGAAAGGAAGAAAGAGAGGGAGAGAGGAAGGAAGGAAGGAAGGAAGAAAGAATTTAGAAACCAAAGCCTGTGCAATTCTACACATGTGCACCTGAATCCTAATCCAAGTAATTAAAATAAAAACAAATCCAGGGACTTCCCTGGCGGTCCAGTGGTTAGGACTCCGAGCTTTCACTGCAGGGGGGCGGGTTCAATCACTGGTCAGGGGAATTAAGATCTCACATGCCACTGTGGCGCAGCAATCAATCAATCAGTCAATAAATCAATATCCAGAAATGGTGACAACTGATTCAGGCAGAGGAAAAAGCAAAACTCGGGGGGCCAGTTCCACAATCGGAAATGAAATGGGAATCCCCAGCCCTCACATACACAAACACACAATTCAAAATTACAAACCATGCTGACTAACAACCCACCGTGAAGAAGGCTCAGCAGACAAAAATCATCGATTAGAAAATCAAGACCTGGAGTTAATAGAATAATTCCAGGACCATAAAGAGTCTTTTGAAATATTTAAATAGAGGGGAAAAGAAAGGCATGAGAAATCCAAGATGATAATCCTAATGGCTAAATTTGGGAGGGAGAATTTTAAAAACAAGGTAACATTAAAATGCTTGTCTGTAATAGCTTGGAAGATGGGAGGCCAAAGATTGGAGTTGAAGTTCTGTATCCTTCCACTTTGGGGAGGAGGATGACATTGACTAATGTTAGACTTTCAAGTCAAGTAATGTGTTAAAGATGAGCAAAGCCATTAAAATATGAGAACTGTAATATATAACTTCTAAACCAGGAGGGTGAAAAAGGAAGAAATTAAAGAAACATAATCAATCCAATAAAAGGCAATAAGCAGGAGAAAGGCAAAGGGAAAGCTGCATTTGCAAGTATAAAATAATATATTGATAGTAGAAACGTACTGAATATGCTAGAAATCTTAATAAATTTTTTTAAAAGCTTAATTCCCTGTTAAAAGACAAAGACCTTTAGATTCAATCTTTTAAAAATCCAGCTGTATGCAGTTTACAAGAAAGAAACCTATAACATTAAGACATTAGAAAAGTTCAAAATAAGGGGAAAACTATAAATCAGACCATTACTTAATGAAAGAAAGTTGATACAGATATAAAATAAACTAGCTCGATTTGCAGAAAAAATTAAAAATATGATTATGAGGAAGAGTGATTTTGGAAAGAAAAAATTTACCAAGAAGATACAATAATGAACACATCCAAACACAAAGAATTAAAAATATAAAGCAAAAAGTAACAGAAATACATAAAGAAATTTCTCCTTCTGAACTTCATTTGGCCTGAGCTCTACAGAACTGTGCAGATGCCCTGCATTCAATCCAACAGAACCTCCAATACTGAGCTCTGCCTACAGCCCTGTGCTCCCCCGATGTAACTCAGATGATTATAAGCAATCTCTACAGAAGGGGAGCCAAGAGAGAGGACAATGAGAACTAAGGGAAAAAGTGGAACACCTACTACATTTAAGAGATTGTGCTAAGCACTTATGTACCACCTGATGCAACCTCACGGAAATCTAGTGAGGTTGGATTAGTAACCTCAATTTACAGTGAAGAAACTGAAATTCAAGGATATTAAGTAACTTTCCAGAAGTCACAAGACTGGTGAGCAATACAGCTTGAGTTCAGACTATTCAATATAATCTCTATGAGGCCAGGGACCGTTTTTACCCTGTATCCCCAGGGCAGAAAACTATGCCTAACACAGATTAGGCACTTGATAAATACCTGTTGCTCTAGACTAAATGTCTGTATGCCCCCCAAATGCGTATGTTAAATCCTAACTCCCAAGGTGATGCTATTAGAAGCTGAGTCCTCTGGGAGGTGATTAGGTCATGAAGGTGGAGCCCCCAGTAATGGGATTAGTGACCTTATAAAAGAGACCTTGGAGGAATTCCTTGCTCCTTCACCATGTGCGGACACAGCGAGAAGACAGCTGTGAACCACATAGCAGGCTCTAACCAGACACCGAATCTGCCAACGCCTTGATCTCAAGACTTCCCAACCTCCACAGCTGTGAGAAATAAATGTTTGTTGTTTAAGCCACCCAGTGTATGGTACTTTTGTTACAGCAGCCTGAACAGACAAGGCCGCCTGCTGAATAAATGAATGAATTCAGATAATACTCCAAACCCGTGCTTTTTCTATTGAGCCAGAGCACCTATTGTATCTCTTTTAATCTTAGTTTTCTGTCTCTTCACTTCACCCCATATCTTCCCCCCAACAAAGGCTTCTCCTCTCTCCAGTCTGTTTACTGGCCATTTCCCCTCCCTCATCCAGACTTGGCAAAGGAAAGAGAAGAAAGCCAGGCTCTCATATGTCCAGGGTGTCTCACAAACACAGCCAATCTCCTTAGAGGCTGGTGGTCGGGAAACGATGCTCCTGATGGTTGTTGACAGACAGGGCAGGCACGGGGTGGTCCAGTGCACTGGAAGTTTGGGAGGAAGTGAGTTTTCCATTCTCCTCTGCTGTCAGTTGCTAACATCATCTCCCCACCCTATTTGGCCCTGAGCGGACGTCCAGAAGTGATGGGGGAAACGTGAGGTGTTTAAACACCAGTTAAAATGGATCTGGAACTATTTAAGTGGTGAGAAAGTTCTTGGGGACAGAAGAAATATTATCATCAGACAGATGAATTTTAGTCTGTAGCTGTTTTTAAACGTGTTATTTTGAAATAATTATAGACTCATAGGAAGTTGCACAAGTAGTACAGAGTTCCGTGTACCCTTGATCCATCTTCCCCTAATGCTGACATCTTGTCGTATAATATCATGTTCCATCATCAAGAAAGAACTTCCTTGTGTTACCCTCCAACTCTGCAACTACTACTTTGTTCTCCAGCTCTATAGTTTTGTCTTTTTAAGAATGTTACCTGTTGGGATCATACATGAAACCTTTTGGCACTGACTTTTTTTTTCCACTATGTATAATGCCCTTGAGATCCATCCAGGTTGTTGTGCGTATCGATAGTCCATTCCTTTTTATTGCTGAGTAGTATTTTATTGTGTGGATATACCAGTCACCCATGGAAGGACATCTGGGTCATGTCCAGTTTGGGGCTATTGATTGCATCTCTTTGACCGAAGGGTGGCTAGGGCTGCCTCAGGCTGCAGAGCCTTCGGAATTCCTGATGAGCAGCCAGGATCTCTCTCCACTTTCAGTTACTAGGCACCCACGGAATGGGGACAGGATTGCATGCCATGAACTGGCTTTTCAGCTGAGGTTCATTCCTAGTGATCCCTCAGGTTTTAAGTGGCACATCGCCTTTTCCGAGAAGTCTTTGTGTTAATGACCATCTCCCTGGCTGGGCTCCTGCAGCTCCCCAGAATCTATGTGTCCTCTGCCTCTGTACCCCTGGCTCTGGCACAGGACCCCACATGCTCAACGAGCATTTGTTGAATCACAAGACTGACAGCAATGCTACCACAAGGCCATCCCCACCCGTGATCACGACACGTTCACGAAGCAACATCATAGAGAAGGATGGCCATCACCCCATGGGTCATGTTTTCTTACTTGTCAAGTTGTAACTGTGATAAAGACAACCAGCAGGGCCCTCAGAAGGTTTTGTTATTATACATAATACCATAATGAACATCTTAGTATATAAGAAGTACATTTCTGCATATCTGACTGTTTCATTAGGAGAGAGTCCTAGAGGTAGAATGACTGAGTCAGAAGGCCTACACTCTTTCGTATCTCTTAGAACTTGTTGCCAAGCTGCTTTCCAGAGAGGTAGTTGTATTAGTTTTCTACTGTAACAAATCACCACACACTTTGTGGCTTAAAGCAACACAAATTTATCATATGGTTCAGGAAGTCAGAAGTCCTAAAATTAAGGTGCCAGCAGGGCTGCATTCTTTCTGGAAGCTCTAGGGAGAAGTCTTCTCCTTGTCTTTTCCAGCTTCTAGAAACTGTTTGCATTTGCTGGCTCACTGGTGCCTTCCTTCATCTTCAAAGCCAGCAGAACTGCGTCTTCAACTCTCTCTCCCTGTGACTTGTGCTTCTGTTGTCACATTTCTTTCTGTCATCACGTCACCTTCTCTGACTCGGATCCCCCTATCCCCCTCTTAAAAGGCCCCTTGTGATGTGTACCCAGGTAACCCAGGATAATCCCCCCATCACAAGGTCCTTAATCTAATCACATCTGTGGTGTCTCCTTTGCTGTGTACATTAACTTATTCACAGGTTTTCAGATTAGGACCTGGCCATCTTTGGGAGGTCCTGATTATACCTCAGTTGCAGAATATTAAAACATTAAGACTCCTTTTGAACAAGAGTGAAGTATAATCTGGAGACGGAAGGGGCAGAATCAAAAATAGTCATTTACTCTAAGAATGCCTTTCACTCGAGACTGAAGGGCACGCTGGTTTTTCAATTTCAGTCATAGGCAGTACAATAAAAACATCATTCTTGAAAATCAGGGATGATCATGTGGGAGGACCGTCACTAATATTGACATTGCGTTCAAGCCCAGGAAAGAAAGACCAGCCAGTGAGCACGTGACTTGGTCTGTTAAATCCTACAAGTAGGGCGACATGACCAGGAAGTCAAACACAGTTATTTCTTTCATGTAACAACTATTGTCAAACAGTTCAGCAGTATGTAAATGATTTACTGACGTATAATTTATGACCCTGCCATCCATCCTTTCTGCAAAGTTGTATTTAGTTCTTAGCTATAACATAATTCTGCATTGCCAATTCCCAAGCACTTTCAATGTCACCGTTTCCTTCCATTTCTCAAGTTGAATGGTCCTCCCAACAGACATACCTGCCAGCAGATGTGAATTTGCTACAGGACCAAAGCTTGCAAATTTACTGCAGGGGACCTTGATTTTGTCTGCCTGCCTTGCCTCCTTCCCCTTCTTCAGAGAATTTCTCTCACTTTCTTTGTGGGGAGCTAGTCCTCCTTCCATGGCAATCAGGTAGTTCTAGTGGAGGCTTCCTGTCATGGGAGACCATCGCTTCTATCTCCTCCCCCTGTCTGGACCACAGGATGGGATGCATTACCCAAGCTGGGGCAAACGTGGCACCCACCTTCCCGGCCAGGGGATCTGGTCCAGAAACGGACACATGATCTTAAGCAAACCAGAGTTCTTCTTTGGCATTTTTCAAACTTTGGCTTAGGGAAAGAGGTTTTCCACTGTGGGTGAGAAGGCTGTAGATGAGAGCATGGACTCAATTAGCAATGATGCCCCCTGCCTTTTGCAGAAATTGTTCTGAAAGAATGAAGCCAACATGCAATGAGAGCCAGAGAGGCAGAAGGGCAGACCCCGGGGCCCCTGGCTGTGTCTAAGTGCCTGGTTCTAGTCATCCCTGAGTTCAGCTGCTTCCCGAATCTTCCCTTAGTTTGGGTATGCAGCGAATCCCATCTTGGGGGTTTGTGTCATCTGCATCTACAAGGCTATTGACTGTGACAATGACAGGTGTGTGATGCCTTCCTTTTCTTGCCTTATCCTCAATAGTAGGTTCTTTTCTGTGGATGAGTTTATTTTTCCTACTCTTGGGAAACTTATTCCAAAGCCACCCTTGGTGAGGTCTAAGTGACTGATAAGGTTTAATGAGTTGGCACTCCCAGACTATTCATCCTCAAGCAGATGAACAGTGGGAGATCACATCCCCAAAGCAGCATTGCCTTAGAATAATCCTATCGCCAAAGTGCCTCATTTATTTAAGCATTGGTCTTGGTCTGCACTGCCATTACAGGGTACATATGGGGATTGTGTTGTGGAAACCAAAGCATGACTCTGTGTGTGTGTGTGTGTGTGTGTGTGTGTGTGTGTGAGAGAGAGAGAGAGAGAGAGTAAGAGAGTGTGTGTTAATGTGTGAATGAATGCATTAGGGACTTTGCTTACTCATACTCATAGGTCAACATGTACAAGTAGGCCAGGCTGGGCCCTTCCTATCCCGTGAGAAGAGAGAATAAGGAGGGAGAAAATCTCAACAGCGGATTAGCAAGCAACGGGCACTGCCTCAGAGTTGTCCGGGCAAACAACAGCACTTTCTTGGACAGGCAGGCCATCCCCCAGACTAAGGGTGACCCACTGGCTCGGCCTGGTGGCTCTCCATCTACCCCACTGCCTTTACCTTGAGCATCTGACAGAACAAGCCTCCAACATTACCAGCTCCACCCATGTGTAGCTCACTGCAAACTTGTACTCTAAACTTTCTGGGCCTCTTTTGGAGTGGGTGCTAACTCAATATGTTTGGAATGAATCCCCTTCAATCCTGAGACTAGACAGGCAGTCCCATGAGCATGTAGTTCTCTGCCTCTCTGTACCCTTGAGGGGGCTGTGGCCTCAGCTGGCTTAGGGGAAGGAGACATGCTTCTCATTCCATGCTTTCTGCTGTTCTTGGGATAGAAAATGCTGGGACACGGTACCATCCCCTTGGGTTCAAAATCACGTGCCTCCCAATTAATTAAAGTTCCTCTTTGGACTTATGTAGTCAAAACAAGTTCACAAGTGTGGGCTGGCCCAGATGACATGTCCCCTCTACACAGTGAGGATAGAATGTTCTTTTGCTCTAACAAGCGTTTACAAGAGGTGAGCTGGTGAGGAGGCTTTTCCTGTCTTTTGTTTTCGTTGTTCACAGGAACCCATTTTGACCTTTACTTGGCCTTCTGGGTATCAGGCATATGCTGGAGAATACAAATTCTGTGGATGAGTAGGTGGGTGAGAAAAAGCACCTTGGCAGTTTGTCAAGGTACGTGCACAGCGCTTTTTTTTTTTTTTTTTTTTTTAAATGGGGTGGTGGGGCGACACCATTTGTATTCATTGGTGAGCGCTTTGGAAGCTGGAGAGGGTGGGGATCTCGGCGCTCAGATGAGCAGAAGGGAGCTTGGTCAGCAGGGGTGAGGGGAGGCCAGGGCCGGGGGTGGGAGGGAGCGTGCCCCCTGAGTTACGCACGAGCCCCCTGAGTTACGCACGACGGGCCCGGAACAGCACGTGCTGCAGTCAGCTCCCTGCCCAGGGGAAGTGGGGCCCGAACAGCAGACTGAGTCATACTTGTTGAAGAGACCATGGGAACAAAAGCTGTAGTCAGGAGGCTGTGTGGGGGCCAGCATTCACACTGCTTTCACCACCCATTCGCAGCGGTTCTCTTTCCTCAAGTGCATGGGCGACGTGGGATGTGCGTTAAGAACATCAAACACAGGTTCCATTTTGCACATCACCCTTCAGCGGGCAGGTTTAACCCTGTAGAGCCAGGTGTGTTTGTGAAGTAAGTCAGAAAGAGAAAAGCAGATGTCGTACATTAACGCGTGTATGTGGAATCTAGAAAGACGGTACAGGTGATCCTATATCCAGGGCAGGAATAGAGACGCAGACCTAGAGAACAAACATATGGACACGAAGAGGGAAAGAGGGGGGACGGTGGGGGGAATTGGGAGATTGGGACTGACATATATACGCTATTGATACTATGGATAAAATAGATAACTAATGAGAACCTACTGTATAGCACAGGGAACTCTACTCAGTGCTCTGTGGTGACCTAAATGGGAGGGAAATCCAAAAAAGAGGGGATATATGTATACGTATAGCTGATTCACTTTGCTGTACAGCAGAAACGGACACAACATTGTAAAGCAACTATACTCTAATAAAAACAAAAAGAAAACCAGGTGTGTTTTGAGAGATTTCCTTGAAACTGACATGTTACTTTTAACATTCCCCCTACAGTAAGGCCCCGTTGTAGTCAAAAGAAAATGTTTATGAGATTGACCTGGAAATTGGAAAATGCTGGTAATTTAAAGTTAAGTTTTAAACTGTGAAGACTCACTGGCAGCACGATTCCACTCTTACCGTAAAAGATCTTTTTTGCAAACCCAGGTCTAGACCCAGATGGAATCCCCCAGGGACAAGCAGAGGAACAAAAGTCAACAGATTTGGGGGCTCGGCAGCTTCTGTCCCTACACTGCTACGGGGCCTTAGGCAAGCCACTTTCCTGTTTTCTCATTTTAAAATTTTTATTTGAAAAGTAAAAAACTAGAAAATGGCAGTCACCCACATTTCCACATTTCCAAATTAAGCACTGTTTACACGTTGGAGACTCTTGTCTCGTTTATTAACAAAAGGGTTGCACTGGGTGATGGCCAAGGTCCCTTCCAGCTTAACATTCTCTGATTCTATGACTAATTATTCCATGCGTCCAGTCATAACAAAGATTAAATGTCCCCCTGAAACTCCCCCACCAAATACCTATGTTTTTGAAAAGTTAGTGGTAATGTGGTTAACCATTGACACTTGTACTGTATCCGACCCCTTGCAACTTTATTACGAAGCAGGAGTTCCCAACTTTTTAATGTATTTATTCATCTCTCCCCTGAAGCCATGGGATTGGAGGATGGGTAGCAGTAAAGGCCCTGAGTGAAGGGCTTGGAAATAGATCTTCCGAGCAAAGCCAGAGCTTTGAGGGCTGCCCACAGTGTCCATATTTCCTGTTGGGATCCTCCTTATATGGAGTCCCTGCACCTGCCTGGGGGAAGTCTCACGGAAGAGAATACAAATGTTCTGGAATGTTCGTTCATCCTAGGCAAGCTTCAAGATTTCAATAACATCCAAATTCTATCGGTTGGTCACACTTTTATTTATTTAACTTACTGTAAACTACTGATATTAAACTACTTGACTATCTCTGGCTTCAGGTATACTCCATTTGCAAATTCCACTTTTTCAGTCCACTATTAAACACAGAACCACCACAGAAGTCTCCATGACATCCGTCCAAACACCTCCACCAGTGATCACTTCCCCAGTGATCAGGCAATGTTCTGACTCATTTGTTTTCCTGATTGAAAGGACAGAGCTCTATACACTTCCAAAGCAGAACTAGAAAAAGCCTCTAGTACTAGATAATAACCAGCCATCTTGGTCATGGGGCCCAGGGATGAGGGAGTGGAATCTATTCTTTGGGCCACAAGACAAACACGCTCTCTGAAGAAGGATTCGGTTCTCTCCACGGAGGCCTTTGGAGAGCAAGTGACTGTCATCTCTCAGTTTGCCACAATTTTCGCACTTAAGGGGGCTTTAGACATTTTTGAATCTAACTCTTTCATTCTACAGGGAGGGAAATGGGACCAAGGTTGTCCAAGATAATTCTTATCTCTAAAATTTGTAAAAGACTTTGAAATGTGTGGAGGATATTGACACATATTATTTCCTTGAGCTTTACAGCAGCTCTGTGCATTCGACAACATAGATGTTCCCAGCTCCATTTTGCAAGTGAACAGAAGGAACCTCAGGGCTGTCTAGTGTGAGAGCCAAGATCAGAGGAACTGCCTGGGAGACCTGGAGTTGGTCCTTTCCCTCCCAGTCCCGTGTCCTTGTCGTTGCATAGCACCACCTCTTGAGAATCCAACCAGAAAACTGGTTTTCACTTGAGGAAGAGCAGCTTCCGAAAGATGAATAAAGAGGTAGAGATGGAAGGAGAGGAAGGAAATAGTCAGAGTTCTCCAACTGTATGCGATGTATCTTGCTGCGCTCTTTCTATGTTGCTTCTCATGACTGTCATCATAGCCCAGTGAGGCAAAGATTCCAATCCCCTTAGAAAACAAAGGCTTAGAGTGGTTAAAGAAACTTGACCTAAATCGTAGAATCAAGGGGGAAAAAAGGAATCTGGAATTGGAATATACGTCTTCAGACTCCAGACTCTCTTGCCTTCTCTACTCTTTCACGCTACACGACACCTGGGAATTCCAAGTCACAACGATCCGGTTTCTGATCAGGACACCAGTAGAGGGCAGGAGGTGGACCTCAGTCCACTGTGTGGTGTCTGGCCCAGTGGCCTGAGGCTGGGATGTAAAGAACATCAGGAAGGGGAGGGGCGTGGCTGACCTGAGGACCTGGGGGCTGTGCAGCCACAAGGAGGAGCATCCGAGAGGCAGAGGGACCAGGGGCTAGAAGAACAAGAGGGCTGCAGGGGGGTGGGGTGGGGACAGGGCAGTGCCAGAACATTGAAGAACAACCTCCAAATGGAAGAGAGTGAGGGGAACGCAGAGGCTGGGGGCGGGAGGACGCGGGCTTGGTGCAGGGCAGGGTTGCGTGGGAACAGAGAGGATTCTGCAAGCTGCCCTAACTGCATCACAGGCATCCTGAGAACAAGTGCAAGCAGAGAGATCCGGCCCTGCAAGAACCACCTACCCAGCCGCCCCCACAGAGACATTACCCAGTGCCAAGTAAGAGCGAAGCAGCAACCAATTTGGGCCCCCGGGGGATGAGCCAATATCTCTGGAGCATGATGCTGGCCACCCCTGACAGCTACCTTCCTCTAGTTGCAGAGAGAAACCAGGGAACTGTTCGTATTGTCTGCAGTGCTCCGTGGACAGTGCTGGGAGGTGTGATCATACTTCCCCTGTTGGTTGCTAAGCAACAGCATTAAGACGATGTGCAAGGCTGAAGCTCTAGGAGGTGTGTGTTGGAGGGTGTACATGGTGGGGAAGAGCTGCAGAGTGGAGTGGAAAGAGGAGCAGGCTCTGTGGGTTTTGCTTTGACTGAGGCGCCTTGGCAGGTGAAGTTTGGGAGAGCCCTGTCTTGCAGAGGGAACATGGGAGAGTCTGCAAGATTCTGAATTGTGGGGAACGAATTAAGAGACTTGAGTACTCACCATATAGGAAGAGGAACGAATTCTGTTTAAGTCTTACCTCAAGGACAGTATCTCAGAGTAGACAGCTCTCAGGCATCTAGTCTCAATAGTTTCCAACTCCTGAAATATTTCAGACTTTTTCCCCATATGCTACTCAGTTCTCATTGTATCTAGAGACAATTTATTCATTTGGAGATCATTCTATCTGAATTGGAAGGAAAGGCACCTTCCATTTGTGAAGCTTGAGGCCTTTCTAGGTTCACGTTGCTAGTGTGGAAAGCTGTTGAAGCAAGCAGAATGGGCTGGCTCAGAGAAGAAAGGGAATTCTCCATCTCTGGGAGCGTCTACACAGACTGAACAACCACTTGGCATGAGAGCTTCTTGGAAAAGTGGCCTTGAAAGAGAAGCAGGGGAGGCAGGGCAAGAGGCAGTAGGAACAAAGGCAGGAGAGATGAAAATAAAGGATATGTTCTGAGAAGACTGGGTCAAACCAGCTTAACTAGAAAACAGTAAGATGGAATGTTATGGGCTGAATTGTGTCCCCCCCCAAATTCACATGTTACTGTCCTAACCACCAGTACTTCAGAATGTGACTGTATTTGGAGCTAGGACCTTTAAAGAGGTAATTAAGGTAAAATGAGGTCATCAGGGTGGGCCCTCATCAATATGACTGGTGTCCCTATAAGAAGAGAAAATTAGGACAAGGACATGAACAGAGGGAGGACCATGTGAGGATACAGGAGAAGGTGGTCATCTATAGGTCAAGGAGGGAGGCCTCAGAAGAAACCAATCTTGCCAACACTTGATCTTAGACTTTCAGCCTCCAGAACTGTGAGAGAGTACCCAGTCAGTGGTATTTGTTACAGCAGCTGAGCTGACTAATACAAGGATGATGAGAAGCAAGGCTGTGAGAGTGGACCAGAGGCAAACTGAGAGGAGTTCTGGGAAAGCCAGGCCGAGAAATTCAAACTTAATGGGATCGTAGATAGGTTTTACTTAATAACTTTAATTAGGATACTTCAAAACAGAAGGCCCATTTGGAGAGGGGAAGGACAGCAGCCCACTGTGATGAAGAGGCTAGAATCAGCTAAAAGGTCTTGTTTCTTGTGGAGTGTTAGGGTCTACTGCTGGCCTCGACGTTTCAGGATGGCAACAAAATCAGTTACGCAGAAGTGGAGAGCCAGAAAGGCAGGGGACGAGAGGAAGAGGGGAAACAGTTCTTTATGTGAAGCCTAGATCAGAGAATCATGGGATGGGTGGCCCCTATCTTTCAGGGCTGTCATATGGAAAAACAGTCATTATTTGCGGCTGTTGCAGAGAGCAGTTCTAGCACTGGTGGGGGTGAGTTTCAGAGAGAGTTCAGCTCAATGAAAGGAAGAACCTTCTAGCAATAAGAGTTTTCCAACAATGATGAGTTCTCTGGGTGAGGCATTTCCCACAGGTGCTCAAGAGAGAAGAGCTTTCTCCACGAGTTGGGCTGACAAGACTTCAGCAGTCTACCCGCTCCTTCCCGAAATAATGCTCTGTTCAGTGGGGCCATCTCTGGTCCTTCAGATGCTCCACTTTTCTGTCACTTTCCCCATTACTCATAGCAACATGGTGATCGGAAAGCAAGCAGTTCTGTAAGAGTAGAGTAAAAATAAGGAGCCACAGAACCTCCTTCTTGAGCTCTTTCTTCCCCATCCATGAATGGGAAATGGAAACTCCAAGAGGGCAAACTACCTGTGATACAAACTGTGGTCTTGAGTGACCAGACTTGCAGCTGAAGCAGGTCCTCCTGAATTTCAGAATCGCACTGAATGGATTTCTAAAAGATATGTGGAGAACTTACTGTGTTCCAGACACTTGAAGCCACTAGAGAGGGCAGAGAGTGGATTTGAAAACAGGTGAGACTGCTTTACAGGGCTCGCTGAAAGTCGGAAGGAAGGGGTTGACCATTGTCACCCAAGGCCGTGAGCCGGGAGGCCAGCGAGAACAGGGCCGCTCACTCTGACTACAGGTAAGAGGAAATCAGGAAGGCCCCTCGGGGTTGGTGGTGTAGAAAGCTGAGGAGGATTTTAAAGGGCAAATAAGAAGAGTGATGAGGCAGGACTTCCCTGGTGGTCCAGTGGTAAAGAATCTGCCTTACAATGCAGGGGACACGGGTTCGATCCCTGGTCAGGGAACTGAGATCCACATGCCGCAGGGCAATTGAGCCTGCAGGAGCCTCAACTAGAGAGCCCGCTTGCTGCAAACTACAGAGCCCACATGCCCTGGAGCCCACACGCCACAACTAGAGAGAAGACCAAGCGCCACGACAAAAGGCCCACGCCGCAACAAAAAGATCCTGCATGCCGCAACTAAGACCCAACGCAGCCAATAAAATAACTAAATTAAATAAATAAATTTTTTTTTAAAACCTAAAAATTAAATAAAATAAATATGCCATTAAAAAAGAAGAAGAAGAAGAAGGGTGATGAGGCAAGAGGGGGTGAGGAGCTTCTGGGTAGATGAAACAGCCCTTCTGGCAAAGGTGTGAGAAGCAAATAGCACTTTAGGGGACTAGGAGTTTGGACTCCCCACCCCGGCAGGGTGAGGGGGACAGGCTCAGTCCTTCGGGAGCCAGTGGTTTGAGCTTCTTCTGCTTCTCAAACTTCCGCACCACAGCCCAGAGCCCTTGCTGAGGTCTCCAGGGTCATGAGCTCCTGGACCCTCCATGATAGCTGTTTGTACACTTTCATTTGACTCACCTGCCCATGGATGCATCAACCCTGTCTTAGGTTTTGTTTGTTTTTCATGTCTGACTCAACCATATGTAATAGAGTTTATCTCTCATCAGCTTGTTTGATCAGGAAGTCATTGTGGTGGTTAACAAGTCCCATCACCAGAACATCGGGTCTGCAGTCTGAGGAAAGCAGCTGCTTCCATTCACGAGCAGTAAAAACCCCAACCTGGCTCAGTTTGCCTTCACAGGGGCAAACTGTTCCCACAACCTCTGCTCTCCAGCCGCTTTGCTCCCAGTCGTGGGCAGCTGCCCCCGCTTGGCCTTGTTCACCATTCGGGCTCCCCAGATGTCAACTTGGGCGGTCCTGCCCCCAGGATGTAGCAGCATCTTTGTTTAAACACGTGTACAGAATGATGAGATCTCTACTTCCTTAGGAGAGGGTAACAGAATTCCTCCAGGAATAAAACTGTAGTTATTTAGAAAGATGCCTGCTATGGTCTGAATGTTTGTGTCCTCCCAAATTCATATGTTGAAATCCTAACACCCAAGATGATGGTATTAGGAGGAGGTGGGAGGTGATTAGCTTATGAAGGTGGGGCCTTCATGAATGGGGTTAGTGCCCTCATAAAAAAACCCCAGAGAGATCCCTTGCCCCTTCCACCATGTGAGGACACAGGGAGAAGTTTGTTTATGAACCAGAAAGCAGGTCCTCACGAGACACAGAATCTGCTGGTGCCTTGATCTTGGACTTCCAGCCAACAGAACTGTGAGAAATAAATTTCTGCTGTTGATAAGCCAATCTATGGTATTTTGTTACAGCAGCCCAAATGGACGAATGTAACACTCCACTAAATCACAGCAGCTAGGAGATGAGGCTCAAGGAAACTGGACAGGTACAATTTGTTCATTGTCCTGGGAAAGGAGGGGGAAAAGGAAAGCAAGGGGTGGGGGTGGGGGTAGACCAGAGAATGAACAGAATGTTGTAGGATCTGTGTGCAGGGAATTGGGGAAGGGGCTGAGTTCTGTGCCTTGGGGTGATGTGACAGAACGAGATCTGACAGCACAGATGTGACCAGAAGCACAAGGAAGTGAGTCTAGAACTGGCAGAGGTCACAGGGCAGAGCCTCTGGCTGCCGTAAGCTGTGGAGCTGGGATTTCTGCCAAGCGTGACCACACAGATGAGGGGCAGGGGCCCCGGGCGACACTTCAGTTACACATACTTCTGTCTTCTAATAATAGATGCCATTGATAAGAGTAACTGCTGAATGAATCGAGTACTTATTTTGTGCACTGCACCCACGCTAAGTGCTTTACATACATAGACATTCTCTTTAATCTCTGCAGTATCTCTTTAAGGAAAGCACTACCATTATCACTGTCTGGCTGGTAGGAAAGCTGAGGATTACAGGGTTGAGAAAGTGCTTGAGGTCACGTGGCTGGGGAACAAGGAGCCACACCTTGGGCGCAGGATCCTAAGCACTGCTTCTCCCCGTTGGCCGTGCTGCCGGCTGATGGACTGTCATTGTTTGTGTGCGAGCTGGCTGTACCGCTGCCTCCTCTGCGAGACTCGATTGCTCCATATTTAAGGAGCAATAATGTCAGGCCCGAGCTTGAACTGGGGAGGGGAGGGCTGGGGGGAGGGGAAGATGTGGAATCGGGGGGCGGGGGGCGGGATGGCACACAAACAAGGCAGCTGATGTGCTTGCCATTTTCCTGAGAAGTGAAAGACTGTCGAGAACAGAGTCCAGGAGCCCATTCTCCAACCTTAGGCCATTTTCCCTTAGTCACGGCACTCAGAGGAACAAAAACAAAAAAAAGAGGAGAGGAGGCCAGAAGGCAGGGGACGAGGTTAATGAAAATTGAGCTTGGGAAGGGGTTACCGAGAGCGCCTCCTGCAAACTGTGGTCTCCTCCTGCTCACCTTGTCATCAGACAGTTGTAAATAAACAGCGAAGGGCAGTGGTCATCAGAGATGTATCTGGGTCACCTGGGGCTTCTGTGATTCTCGTGGGGTCCTCAGGTCAGGGAGACCATCAGCCTGGGGAACCTCAGTGGCCTCATTTGAGAGGAATGAGTTCTCTGAGCAAGAACTGCAAGACAGTGTTGGGGGAAAGCAACTACGTTTGGAAGTTTTTTGAGTGTTGAGAGGGCAGAGTGAGGGTTGGCTATATGTCAAGTGAGAGATCTGGAGGAAGTATAGGAAAGAGCCAAAAAAAAAAAGAGAGAGAGAGGAGAAGAAGAAGAAGAAGGATCAATCATAAAATGAAATTCCTGAGGCCTTGGATGCCAAAGACGGCACATTTTTTGCCCGAGGAAAACATTCTTAATACAGCTCTGGGGATGGTAGTTCCCTGAGTGACACAGATTAGTAATCAAATTATTTTTGAGGCTGATAAGCCCATCGACAACGCTGGCACTCGGCCCCATCATCTCACGGACAGGGTTCAGCAAACGCCTTCTCTTCTCCATCGCCTCAGCCTTTGTGGATACATTTCAAGAATCGGGGGCCAGCGAGAGCCAAAGTAAACAGGTCTTGG
The DNA here is from genome assembly GCF_028023285.1 of Balaenoptera ricei. Lineage (NCBI taxonomy): Eukaryota > Metazoa > Chordata > Mammalia > Artiodactyla > Balaenopteridae > Balaenoptera > Balaenoptera ricei. Next base: position 11,868,676 of record NC_082644.1, read on the forward strand.
TTTGTTTTGGTTTCTTTCAGACACTCATTGTGATTCAGCAGACATGGATTGAACTGGTCCTCCACAGACCCATTGAAGGGGACATGGGCACCATGCCTGTGACCTCCAAGGTTTATAGTCTAATTGGGAAAGATGATGTTACGGTCTCAATGTTTTTGTGCCCCCCCCCCATCCATATGTGGAAGCCTTAATCACTAATGGGACTGTACGTGGAAATAAGGCGTTTAAGGAAGTAATTAAGGTTAAATGGGGTCATAAGTGTGGGCCCTGATTGGATAGAGTTAACGTCCTTATAAGAAGAGGAAGAGAAACCAGAGCGTGCTCCCTCTCTCTCTCTCTCTCTCTCTCTCTCTCTCGTACACACACACCCACCAAAGAAAAGGCGTGAGAGGACACGGCAAGAAGGTGACCATCTTCAAACCAGGAAGAGAGCCCTCACCAGAAACTGACCGTGCTGGCAGCCTGACTTCAGACTCCCAGCCTCCAGACCTGTGAGAAAATAAATGACTGCTGTTTAAGCCACCCGGTCAACTTTGTTATGGCAGCCTGTGCTGACTCAGACAGAGGGCACACACACAATAAATGACAAAATAAGGCAGGAGGAAAGTGCTATCAGGGTCAGGAAGACGGCTTTGGGGACAGAGAGGATGGTGAGATGAAGCCAGCCTGAGGGTGTGGAGGAGAAGGGCTCCATGTCGAAGTCCATGGAGACACGGTGGGTATTTCAACCAGGGTGGGCATCAGAACCGTTCTGGGAGCATTAAGGACAAAACAGAGCAAAGCCAGAAAAGGAAGAGATGCCTGCCTGGGTCTGACTGCAGACAGACACAGGAGCTCCCAGGGTCTCTAATACACACCCCAAGTAATGGAATCCGTGCTACACAAAGTGTGGTCCTTGGACCGCCAGCATTACCATCATCTGTAAACCTGTCAGAAATGCAAAGGAAGTTGGAGCCCAGTAATCTGTGCTTTCGAAAGCTCTCCAGCTGATTCTGAAGGCACTGACAGTGGAGAAGCACCACTGTCAGCTATGCCGGAGGATCTAGATTGCTTCTGCCCTGAAAGTTTTCCAAAGTGCATGCGTCCTGGGGTCAGGAAGTCCTCTGCCCACTCGTCTCTTTCAGCAGCTGATGAGATTTTTGTATCTCGTTTTATTTGAATCCTTCCGGTGCCCCTCATTTTCACAGGCATTGGAGACCATCTCTAAATTAGCACTTTTTCCTCAGCTCTTTTCCCCAAAACCTCCTCCATCCGAACAAATGTCTCCTGAGCACAAGTTTCATATCCTGACATTTGCTGGAATAGGATCGGGAGACATAGGGGCATGAAACAAGGTCCCCGCCTTACCCCATTCCATTGAGCAAGGCATGTACTTGTGAAAAATAAATTTATCTCAGGATAACATGTGCCTGGCAGAAGTGGATGGTACAGCCAAGAGCTCTGGGAGGAGGGGGCCTCGGGGAAGGCGGGGTGTGAGCTGCTGTCCTGTACCAAGTCCCTTTCCCTCCACCAGAGTCTTCTGGTCCTGAATGTCCTGTACATCCCGTAATATCTGTGGGATACCCTATCCCAACTGGTGGGGCAAGAAAGGATGCCTGGCTGGCCCCCTGCTTTGCAGCAGGCGTCCTCTCCCTAGATTCTCCGTTCCTGTAGTTTGAACGCTGTCTCCCCCACCGTACTTCCCCACTGAAGGCAGGTCGGTTCTCGTTGCCCTGGCCAACCCCCTCTCTGTGCTCTCTGCCCCCTCCTCACTGCACGTGGATGTCCAGGGGAAGGAAACAGGAAGTAGGCTGTTCCTCGGGGCCAGCCCTCGCCACACCCCTCTCTGGCCAGCCAGCAGTGTGGGTAGCTGCGACACCCAAGCTGATGACAGGAACTCCGGGCCTTTGGCATGACACTGCTGGCAGCCCTTGGCCACACCCCAGAAACGCCTGTCTACGGGTCTCCGAGCCAAACCCTTCTCTGTGTTTGGCACAAAAGCTGCTCTGACCCAGGGCCAGAGTTCTCTTTTCCAAAACAAAAATCTGACTCTCTTCCCTGCTTAAATACTCCTATAGCTACACATCCTATAGATACGCTCTCTTGTCTATCCTGTCACTTCCTGTTGCTAGAGAACAAAGTCCAGGACCAAGCGACCATGATAAAGGGTCTCTCTGCATCCTTCCAGCTTTATTCCCACAACCGTGCTGCCAGATCCAGCCTCCCTGAGCTGTTCACAGCTTCCCAAACAGGCCACACTCTTTGATGCCTTATCTTTAAATATGCTGTGCTCTGTGCCTGGTAGGGCACCTCCCTGCCCTTTCTCTGCATAGCACACTCCTATCCATTCTTCAAAACCCTTCCCAGCATCACCTCATCAGTAAAGCCTTGTCAGCCTCCCCCTGGTAACGTTGGTAGCTCTGGGCTTTGTGCCTGTACGGTGTTTGGCCATCCTCTCACAGCCCATCTGGTGTTACTGTGGCTCTTTCATCTTGAGGATGGTCTCTTATTCACCTTAGTATCCCCAGCACCTCGCCCAGCACCTGGGAGGTGCTAAGTGATGCAGAGCTGGACTTCAGATTCACCACGTCACAGCCACTGCACCCACATCCTTAAAGAAGGAAACAGCACTTCAAGGAAGAAGAATACAGACTCTCCTTCCTTGCAGAGGTTTAATACCAAGAGAAACATTCGCATGAGTGGTGGTGGGGACAGCTTAGACTCAGTGCCGTCATGGCACAGGAGGAAGGGCTAGCTGTTACCATCACTGGAGAATGCTGGGACCCCGTCTAGGAACACACTCAAGTGGTGGGAAGGGACTCAGACTTTGCCTGATATACCAGACGTGTCCCCTTACTTCCCTTACGGACCACCACCCATGAAGGAAGGGGTCCAGCCCCCACCAAGGCTTCCCTCCACCGTCCCTCGCTCTCCGACCCCCAACTCCAAACATACACGCTCCGGCGGAACCGTGATGATCGTGCTGGATCCAGCCTCCCTGAGCTGTTCACAGCTTCCCAAACAGGCCACCGTGTGGCTCCCCGCTCTGTGACTGCGGTGAAGGTCTTTCTAAAGAGGAGTCTCATCCGTCACTTATTCCCCCTCCAGGGTCTGGGCCTCTAAAAGCCGCCTCTCGAGCTTTTGTCCATGTCTGTCACTTCCTCACACGTCTGGCCACAGCTTCCACTCTGGTCCTCTTGCCCGCCAATCTTCATCTTCCCTTTCCTCACTCTTACCCCAAACTCAGGAGTGCTGTTCTCCAGCTCACATGTGTGTGTCTTCTTAAGAGAAGACTGGAGGGGAAGTATGGAAGGGGCAGTCTCTCTCGGAGGAATTTACTGGTGAATCACTAGGGAGTGTGGTTTCTGAGATGGTCAGACTGTCCCACTCCCGAGAAGGGAGGGGGAAAGGCCTCCAGCGCCAGATACCCCGAGTCCTCACGCTAGTGGGAAGGGTAGCAGTGGACTTGAGGCCTGAATGGGGCAAACCCAAGAAAAGCCTTGTACCACGTCATATCCCTAAGGGTCCTGCTCCAGCAATTTATAACCCTCAACCGTGCAGTCATGTTACGTGGTCTTTGGGTTTCTCAACCACTTCCAGAAACTGGGCAGACTCTGGTTCTCCCATTTTAAAGAAGATAATAAAGACTGTCCAGACAACAGAAAATATAGTATCTTGTTTCCAACTTGTAACTACAAGTCTGTTTTTTAAATAATTTACATATGGTTCTACAGAGTCTAAATGAAAGACCAGTGCTGGTTTTCTCCATGGGAATAAAGAGGAAATAAAAAGGGACAGATCGGCGTGGCTGCTTGATTGGCTGTCTCACCAGCTTGCACTCCTTCCTTTGTTCATTCACTCATTCATTTATTCCTAAAGTTATTCGTCCATCCATCCGTCTATTTTCAATATCATATGTGCTCTTCCCCTCCCCAAATTATCTGTCACAAAACAGGAAGTTTATATTCTAGCCCTTTTAGAATCTTTCATTTTATGGGCTGCTCTCACGATCAGCCTATTTTGAACAAAAATATATGGCCTGGGAAAAAATATTAGCCCGACATCACTACAATAAATGCTAGTTTGGGCTGCTTACAAAGGTCACCTGATAGAATTGCTTTTTTAAGAAAGGAAGCACGGTACTATAATAAAGATTCAGTAACTTTGCTTGGGGGCATAGCCTCACAATTACAAGTGCTGAATTTTGTAAAAGGTCATTTTTCAAAAAGCAATGCACTAAGTAGTTATACTGTAGACATCAAAAGGAAAGACCTTCTAAAGGATTTGGTTAAACATTTTTCCAAAGTGACATATGAATGGCCAATAAGTACATGAAAAGATGCTCAATATCATCAGCCATTAGGGAAATACAAGTGAAAACCACGACAAGGTACCACTTCATGGCCACTAGGATGGCTAAAATCAAAATTACAGACAATAACGTGTTAACAAGAATGGGAACGATCACACATCGCTGACGGGAGTGTAAAATGGTGCAGCTGCTATGGAAAGCAGTTTGGCCATTACTCAAAAGGTAAACATAGTTATCACATGAGCCAGCAATTCTACTGCTAGGTATGTAACTAAGAGAAATGAAAACATATGCCTGTGCAAAAACTTGTACATGAATGTTCCTAGCAGCATTACTCATAATGGTCAAAAAGTAGAAACAACTCAAGTGTTCATCAGCTAATGAATGGTTAAACAAAATGTGGAATATACATACAATGGAATATTAATTGGCAATAAAGGAATGAAGGGCCAACCAATACATGCTACAACATGGATAAACTTTAAAAACATTGCGTTAAGAAGTCAGTCACAGGGCTTCCCTGGTGGCGCAGTGGTTGAGAATCTGCCTGCCAATGCAGGGGACACAGGTTCGAGCCCTGGTCTGGGAAGATCCCACATGCCGCGGAGCGACTAGGCCCGTGAGCCACAACTACTGAGCCTGCGCGTCTGGAGCCTGTGCTCCGCAACAAGAGAGGCCGCGATAGTGAGAGGCCCGCGCATCGCGATGAAGAGTGGCCCCCACTTGCCGCAACTAGAGGAAGCCCTCGCACAGAAACGAAGACCCAACACAGCCATAAATAAATAAATAAATAAAATTTAAAAACAAACAAACAAACAAAAAAAACAAGGGTTCATTTAAAAAAAAAAAAAAAAGTCAGTCACAAAAAGACCCACAATGTTGCGTGATTCCATTTATATGAAATGTCCAGAATAAACAAATCCAAAAACCAGAAGGTAGATTAGTGGTTGCCAGGGACTGGCGGGAGGGGAGAATGAGGAGTGATGGCTAATGGGCCGAGGGTTCTTACGGAGTGATTAAAAATAAAATCCTGCAATTAGATAGTGGTGATGGTTGCACAACTCTGTGAAGATACCAAAATTCACAGGACTGCACATTTTAAAAGGATGAATTTTATGGTATGTGAATTCTATCTCCAAAAAGCTGTTATTAAAAAATATAAATCAACACTTGCTGGGTTAATAAGAAATAGCAAACTCTCTCTAGACTGTAGGGACGATGATATAAGCCAGAACACAGATGATTCAAAGAGGGGTGCTAGCGGTGAGAAGGACGCTGATGTCCAGACGTGAGCCAGGTGTCGGCTGTTTCATAAACAGGGAGAGTTGGGGAGAAGCCATATTTTAAATGTAATGTATTATTTTACATAGTATGTGATTTAAAACGTGCGTCGCTAAAATCATATTAAATATTTTGAAATGTTTACAAATTTACATTAGCTGTTTTTTACACAATCCTCCTTATCAGGAGGCACACGTGTATGTATATATCAGATGTCGACTGTCAGGCACCATCTGTCCCTCTGACTCTCAGTATAGACACGGTTCTGACCTCAACAGAGCTTACAGCCTAGTTCAACCGAGTTAAAACGGAGCTTAAGTTTGAGGTCATTTCTATGAAAAGTTTGTAAAATTGATTACGAAACCTGTGGGTCATTCTTAATATTTGGTGGGGTCGTAAGTTCCTTGGAGCTCAGATGAAAGCTTTGGACTTTCTTCCCGTAAACATGTGCATTTGCTCAGAGGTGAAAATTATGCATCTTCTCCCAGGGCGCTCATGTATGCAATCCCCCCTCACCCCTTGCACATATACACGTCATGCCCCAGGTTGTATTCCTTACTTTGAGATCATTCTTCACTGAATCCACTTGCATCTAGACCCATTCTCCAGTGTATGTGTGTTTAGACACATAAACAATGAGGACTTCAAGAATTGGAGGCCTGGAGAGGATCCCAGATGATCTGGTCTCCCCGTGAGGCAGGAGGGCCCAGGGGTCACTGTGGAAAGGGCAGAGGGCCTGGCAGGCACCTGCCCTCCTCGCTTCAACCCTGGCAAGATCTACTTTACCCTGGTTTACACACTGGGCTTTAACCTAAGATCCATGTTGAAGAAAGTTCTCCTCTAGTTAAGAAGTCCCAAACCCCATTACTGTAAGTACAAATGGAAACACTGAGGCTTGAACTGGCCCACCCAGGTGACTCACCCAAGGTTACATGGCAGGGAGGTGACAGAGCAGTGACTTCCTGGTCTGCTCTCTAGGTAGCGCTCTCTCTGTCACCACAC